>NC_138890.1:70971206-71382988 GCF_965194825.1 Balaenoptera physalus | reverse complement strand
ATTATCTCCCCAGTCCCTCTTTTCCTCCCCACCATTTATATGGCTATTGGGTGACTCTTGGCAACCAAGTTCACCAAACAACACCCTTTGGCCCAAGTTGATTGTGCCAACGTGAACATCTGCTAATCCTGGAAATCTGGAATTGTGAATGGGGTGGGGAGATGAGAAAGGATTGGGATCGATTTAGTTTTTCTCAGGATGGCTGAATCTGTGACATATAAACTTGGCTGCTGTCTGTGGCCATGTTTTTATCCACGTAACATGAAGCAGCGGAAGACTGTTGGCTGAGAGAGAGGTAATGAATCAGAAGTACAGAGACGAGTATACATAGGAGTCGAGAGAATATTTCTAGCTCCATCCTCGTCCTTAGGTTCCTCAAAATACCCCTGGTGTTCGTCTAATATATTCCTCTTTTTTGTTAAACTCAGGTGGGTTTCTGTTACTTGAAAATAAAAGTTCTAATACAGAAATAATGTGATATATTCTAAGGATTAATTAAGGAAATCAGGAAAGATTTAACTACACAGCTGTTGATCACAGCATTGAAAACACTAAACACAGCAGAAACTAACACAACATTGTAATCAACTATACTCCAGTAAAAATTTTAAAAAAAGAAAAAGAGACCAGATTTGTGGTTACCAGAGGCAGGGTGTGGGGGGATAATTGGATGAAGGTAGTCAAATTCCAGTTATAAAATAAATAAGTACTAGGGATTTAATGTACAACGTGGTAAATATAATTAATGCTGCTGTATGTTACATATGAAAGTTGTTAAAAGAGTAAATCTGAAGACTTCTCATCACAAGGAAAAAAAATTTTTCCTATTTCATTAATGTTGTATCTATATGAGATGATGGATGTTCACTGAACTTTCTGTGATAATCATTTCATGGTGTGTGTAAGTCAGATCATTATGCTGTGCACCTTAAACTTATACAGTGCTACATGTCAATTATGTCCCAATAAAACTGGAAGAAAATTTTTTAAAAAAACACTAAACATTTAACAGAAACAGATTAGTACCTCTATAATGTACCCAATATAAATCATGTTGTAGGGTAATATTAGGATAAGATTATGTGTTTATGATACATGCTAATGAAAAAAGTAAGTTTGGGAAGGTTATGTCATATTTAATCACATTTTTGTTTATATAGACATACAAGACATTATGACATTGTATAAACTAAAATGTCAGTAGTGGTTCTCTCTGGTAGAATTGCAAAATTTTTATTTCCCCTCCTTTTTAAAAATCTCATTATCAATAAGGAACTTGCATTTCTTATGCATTGAGAACAAAGAAAGTTTTACACCAAAAGAAGAATTAAAATAACAGGTGGAATGTTTGTCAGTCCACAAGTTAAGCAAAACTAAAAGCTGTAAAAGTTTAAAAAGAGTGAGAGCTCAGCAGTAGTCTAATATCAATTGAAATAATACCATGGTCATGAGAATGTGAAACAAGAAAAACAAAAACAAAAACCTCCTGCAAGTGCATTACAGTTTGATTGTCATAGTTATATTGTACAGATAAGCAAGAGGTTTATAACAACTAATTGGATAAACAATATGTGGTTTGTAAGGCTCACTTATTCTCTGTGGGCAACTAGCCACTGTCTGTAATCTCACTCATCCAATAACTATTTAATTCAAAGTATAAATCCAACAGATAATAAACATACCCTGGAGGGATGAAGTATGCTAAAATCTAAGCACACAGTGATATACTGTCATTTATATTTAAAGCAGATGGTTGAAAATCACCGAAAAGAAAACATTCAATGGAAAAGTAGAAAATGATCAGATTGCATATTGAAAATATTTTTGCGGAAACAGATTAACTAAACCATGATTCATTCAAATATAAAACATCAAAGTCAAACTCTCTCTCTAAATACCTGCATGGCATCTCACCCTTTCTAACCTGTTTTATACCAGAGAACTTTAATCACAAGATGCGGTTGGCAGTATTTCAGAAATGCTGTTCAACAGTGCAAAATCCTTTTTTTGGAAACTAGGATTAGCTTACCACAAATATGGGTATGTTAAAGTAGGCACTGAGTTATGCAATATTTATGCAAGTGGAATTCTTCCAATATTTTCTGGAAGAGAGGTACTTTTCAATAATGCCATTCTGTAGACCAACATCTTAGAGAAAGTGCTTATGAGTATGCTTTTTTTTTTTTAAATGAGTGTTCTTAAGAATAAAAAGGCAAGAAAGTGTGAGAGCAAGATAAATCTCAATTTTTAGGTAACTAATGACTAATTTCAATAAAGTTTATTTAGAAATAAAATAAGCTCAGTATATATTTTATATGTAAGTTCTCTCCACTACCTTCTATCCATTTATTAAATTCTGAAAAATATTGCTCAGATTTACAAGCTTCTAACCTCTCTCCTTCAGTTCACAATAGCAAGCTTGTTGTGTGTCAGGAGTGAACTATCTCCACCTACATCATGTGTGCAGTAAGCCCTCTCCATCACTGTCTCCATCTCTTCACTGTGTATTACCTATTTTCATCTTGAGCCCCTTCAGTCTGATCCCTGATCTGATGGTAGAATTGAACTATATGTCCCCTCCCACCATTATACATAGCCCTAAAGTCCTATTTTCCTATGTTTCTATTTTTTATTAGTTTTTTCTTTTTCCTCTTGCCTCCTGAAATCTGATCATTATCTGAAATTCAGTCTATAGCCATTGGTTATCTCTTCAAAAGTCTTCCTTTAGAGAACTTATTCACTCTCAAGTTTTCAACTCTCAATTTGGTTCCTAAATCCTAGTCCCAACTGCCAGCCGGGTATTACCATTAAATTATGACCTCATCTAGAATAGAACTCATCATCTCGCTCTCTAAGGGCACTATTCTCATTCTTCATTATTTTATTACTGAGTTCTAACAATACTTTCATAGAGTCTCTGAAATCCATCTCTCGATTTCAGTTTACAATTCCCTTTCTTAGGCCATGGCCTTATCATCACATTGATTTCTCCCTGCCTGGTGTCTGACATTGGGTCTCTCAAAAGAAAAGCTAAGATAGGCTTGCATATTGGCAGTTTATGTGGGCAGTGATCCCAAGAAGCATGATTAAGAGGCTGAGGGAGTGGGACAGAGAAAGAGGGAGAGCCAGTCCAAAGATGCCTTATTGAATTAATTGGCCACCACTGTGAGTAACCGATGCCAGGTCTCACCAGGATCTTCTAGTGAGTCTTATGAAATGCATCTCTGGAAATCCACCTGGTAGATGAAAGGAGGAAATATTTATTTATAAGATCCTGTCCCCCATTGATTAAAGATGACTCTGCTGGCAATAACTCCCCTGTACTTCCTGATTGTACATGCATGAGACTATGCATTTCTACTGGCCTTCAAGAAGCTCTGGGCAGGAAGTAGTAGGTAAGTGGCAGGAGCTTACATGAGTTTTGTCCAGTTGCACCTATAAGATGTGGCACAAAGGGAAATGAGTGGCTTATAAAAGGCATTATGATATATCTTATTATTTAATTTGCCGTGTGTGTCTCTTGTCTCTTCAACAGGACTCTAAATGTCTCAGTGGCATATATCCGATCAGTGGAGAATTTTACCAACAAATGCTACTGCTACTTCCAGGCTCTGCCACCAGCATTGATGCCAAAGCACCCCCTGCCACACACACACACACACACAGTTTTTAAAGTTTGCATTTCGAATTGGTTTTTTCATGATATTACTGTGCTCCTATTATCTGGTTTCCTTAAGACCATAGAACATCTATGTAGAAAGTCTGGCTAATTTAGCAACATAGCCACTGGCTAAAGAAATAAACAAAGGGAGTGGGCTGTCTAAAGTTGTAATGCTGGACTCATTATCCCTCACAGTCCAGCCAACTAACCTAGTAACTTAAGTGACTAACCTAGTAACTTAAGGTTAGTTTTCATTACATTTTCTTATTTTTACATCCTACAGCTTAGACAGATATTTTTTGTATTCTCTAATCTAGTCCATCAAGATGGGTTGGAAGACTTTAGCTGTTATAATGGTCTCAAACTATGTTTATGTCCTACACAAATAGAGTTTATTTCTAAAATGTTCTAAAAATGAAAAAGTGAGAAAACAAATTTACGTTTTTATCCTCTGGGTACAATATAACATCCATAGACTTTATCAAGCCCTTTACTTACTTGTCAGTGGTTTTCAAATGTTGAAGACAAGTTAGCAGAATACCTCTCCTAGAGGAAGTCTGGGGAGTTCTTTTGACCTGAAATAAATGTCCTTAACGTTTTTAAGGGAGAAAAATTCAAGAATTTGAAAAATGTATTCATTCACTTAACAAATATTCATCGAGGATGCTATTGTGAAAAAGCACTACAGTAGTCCCCCCTTATCCACTTTTGCTTCTTACAGATTCAGTTACCTGCAGGCAACCACGGTCCAAAAATATTAAATGGAAAATTCCAGAAATAAATAATGTATACATTTTAAATTGTGCGCCATTCAGAGTAGCATGATGAAATCTCGTGCCATCCTTCTCCGTTGTGCCTGGGATGTGATCCACCCTTTTTCTGTACATCCCACCCATTAGTCATTTAGTAGCCCTCTGGGTAGCAGTACTGTGTCCTAGTAACCCTTATTTTACTTAATAATGACCCCAAAGAGCAAGACAATGCTGACAATTCAGATATTCTCTTACTGTGCCTAATTTAGAAATTAAACTTTATCATAGGTATGGATGTATAGGAAAAAACCTAGTAGTATAGGTGGGGTGCAGCACTACCTGTGGTTTCAGGCATCCACTGGGGACGTATGGGCCATACCTGCCATGGATAAGGGGGACTACTTCACTTCAAAACCTACTTTTAATCACTTCAAAACTTAGTGTTTATTGTTCTACTTATAAAAAATTAACTATATTCTCTGCAAAATAAATAAACAAACAAAAAACTTAGAAACATAAAAGCACCTGTAATCACACCACTCAAAGAGAAACACTATTAATCTCTTATGGATGGCTAGTGCTTCTGTGGTGGAGTCCTCTTGAAAATGCTTTCATGGGAACAAATCGAAGGTTAAAAAAATTCAAGAATCTCTATTGCAGTAGACTCCATGTTTTCCAGTCATCAGGATTAGGTTTTACTCTCCATGGTATCTACCCCAAGGGCTGACACATATTACGGGCTAATAAAAATGTTTGGGGGGGCAGTTCCTGAGTCTCATTAAAAACTAAACCAAAACAAAATACATTAATAAGCTCAATTCCCCAGAGTGTCCACCTTTAAGTGAGACATTTAGAAGGTTTAGTCACATTAACTCCTTCTGATCATAAAGTGACATTCACCAACTGTAAATAGAGTTTCCATATGTTCACCACAAGATGATAAGTTTTGGTGTTTATTAGGAATGGAATTTGGTGGCACAGGCAAGAAAAATCTATACTTACCTGGTTGTTGAAAATCAGGAGTGTGGTATCATTTGAAGCACATATGGTGATGGTGTCAAATTCTCAACACTCCTTCATATCACTTCAACCAGAGGAGTAAGACAAAGATTGATTTATCGTATCAGTGACTCATTTTCACATATGATAAAAGGTGACTATATTGGGGGGATCTTCAAGATGGCAGAGGAGTAAGATGTGGAGATCACCTTCCTCCCTACAAATACGTCAAAAATACATCTACGTGTAGAATAACTCCTACAGAACACCTACTGAACGTTGGCAGACCTCAGACTTCCTAAAAGATGCCTGAGGGTGACCCAAATGCAGAGGCGGGGCCAAAACCAAAGCTGAAGCCCAGGAGCTGTGCGAACAAAGAAAGGGAAATTTCTCCGTGCAGCCTAGGGGAAGCGGGTTAAATCCCCACAATCAAACTGATGTATCCTGCATCTGTGGAATACCTGAATAGACAATGAATCATCCCCAAATTGAGGCAGTGGACTTTGGGAGCAACTGTAGACTTGGGGTTTGCTGTCTGCGACTGATTTCTTTCTGATTTTTATGTTTATCTTAGTTTTGTTTTTAATGCTTGTTATCATTGGTGGATTTGTTTATTGGTTGGGTTACTCTCTTCTTTTTTTTAATAATAATTATTTATTTATACATTATTTTTTTCTTTCTTTTCTTCTCCCTTTTTTCTGAGCCTTATGGCTGACAGGGTCTTGATGATCCAGCCTGGTGTCAGGCCTGAGCCTATGAGGTGGGAGAGCCAAGTTCAGGACATTGGACCACCAAAGTCCTCCCGGCCCCACGTAATATCAATCGGCGAGAACTCTCCCAGAGATCTCCATCTCAATGCTATGACCCAGCTCCACCCAACGGCCAACAAGCTCCAGTGCTGGATGCCCCATGCCAAACAACTAGCAAGACAGGAACACAACCCCACCCATTAGCACAGAGGCTGCCTAAAATCATACTAAGTTCACAGATACCCCAAAACACACCAACGGACGTGGCCCTGCCCACCACAAAGACAAGATCCAGCTCCACCCACCAGAACACAGGCACCAGTCCCCTGCACCAGGAAGCCTACACAACCCACTGAACTTACTTCACCCACTGGGGGCAGACACCAAAAACAATGGGAACTATGAACCTGCAGCCTGTGAAAAGGAGACCCCAAACACAGTAGGTTAAACAAAATGAGAAGACAGAAAAATACACAGCAGATAAAGGAGCAAGGTAAAAACCCACCACACCAAACAAATGAAGAGGAAATAGGCAATCTACCTGAAAAAGAATTCAGAGTAATGATAGTAAAGATGATCCAAAATCTTGGAAATAGAATGGAGAAAATACAAGAAACGTTTAACAAGGACCTAGAAGAACTAAAGAGCAAACAAAGAATGATGAACAACACAATAAATGAAATTAAAAATTCTCTAGAAGGAACTAATAGCAGAATAACTGAGGCAGAAGAACAGATAAGACAGACAAAACAGACTTTAAAATAAAGACTATTACAAGAGACAAAGAAGGACACTACATAATGATCAAGGGATCAATCCAAGAAGGAGATACAACAATTGTAAATATTTATGCACCCAACATAGGAACACCTCAATACATAAGGCAAATACTAACAGCCATAAAAGGGGAAATTGACAGTAACACAATAATAGTAGGGGACTTTAACAACTCACTTTCACAAATGGACAGATCATCTAAAATGAAAATAAATAAGGAAACAAAAGCTTTAAATGGCAACTTAGACCAGATGGGCTTAATTGATATTTATAGGTCATTCCATCCAAAAACAACAGAATACACTTTCTTCTCAAGTGCTCATGGAACATTCTCAAGGAGAGATCATATCTTGGGGCACAAATCAAGCCTCAGTAAATTTAAGAAAATTGAAATCGTATCAAGTACCTTTTCCGAGCACAACGCTATGTGACTAGATATCAGTTACAAGAAAAAAATGTAAAAAATACGAACACATGGAGGGTAAACAATACGCTACTACATAAACCAAGAAATCAGAGAGAAAATTTTAAAATTCCTAGAAACAAATGACAATGAAAACACGATGCAAAACCTATGGGATGCAGCAAAAGCAGTTCTAAGAGGGAAGTTTATACCAATACAATCCTACCTCAAGAAACAAGAAACATCTCAAATAAACAACCTAACCTTACACCTAAAGCAATTAGAGAAAGAAGAATAAAAAACCCCAAAGTTAGCAGAAGGAAAGAAATCATAAAGATAAGATCAGAAGTAAATAAAAAAGAAATTAAGGAAACAATAGCAAAGATGAATAAAACTAAAAGCTGGTTCTTTGAGAAGATAAACAAAATTGATAAACCATTAGCCAGACTCATCAGGAAAAAAAGGGAGAAGACTCAAATCAATAAAATTAGAAATGAAAAAGGAGAAGTAACAACTGACACTGCAGAAATACAAAGGATCATGAGAGATTACTACAAGCAACTGTATGCCAATAAAATGGATAACGTGGAAGAAACGGACAAATTCTTAGAAAAGCACAACTTTCTGAGACTGAACCTGGAAGAAATAGAAAATATAAACAGACCGCTCACAAGCACTGAAATTGAAACTGTGATTAAAAATTTTGCAATAAACAAAGGCCCAGGACCAGATGGCTTCACAGTCGAATTCTGTCAAATATTTAGAGAAGAGCTAATGCTTATCCTTCTCAAATTCTTCCAAAATATAGCAGAGGGAGGAACACTCCCAAACTCATTCTACGAGGCTACCATCACCCTGATACCAAAACCAGAGAAAGATGTCACAAGAAAAGAAAACTACAGGCCAGTATCACTGATGAGCATAGATGCAAAAATCCTCAACAAAATACTAGCAAACAGAATCCAACAGCACATTGAAAGGATCATACACCATGATAAAGTGGGGTTTATCCCAGTAATGCAAGGATTCTTCAATATATGCAAATCAATCAGTGTGATACACCATATTAACAAATTGAAGGAGAAAAACCATATGATCATCTCAATAGATGCAGAAAAAGCTTTCGACAAAATTCAACACCTATTTATGATAAAAACTCTCCAGAAAGTAGGCATAGAGGGAACATACCTCAACATAATAAAGGCCATATATGACAAACCCACAGCCAACATCATCCTCAATGGTGAAAAACTGAAACCATTTCCTCTAAGATCAGGAACAAGGCAAGGTTGCCGACTCTCACCACTGTTATTCAACATAGTTTTGGAAGTTTTAGCCACAGCAATCAGAGAAGAAAAAGGAATAATAGGAATCCAAACTGGAAAAGAAGAAGTAAAACTGTCACTGTTCGCAGATGACATGATACTATACATAGAGAATCCTAAAGATGCTACCAGAAAACTACAAGAGCTAATCAATGAATTTGGTAAAGTAGCAGGATACAAAATTAATGCACAGAAATCTCTTGATTTGCTATATACACTAAAGATGAAAAATCTGAAAGAGAAATTAAGGAAACACTCCCACTTACCACTGCAACAAAAAGAATAAAATACCTAGGAATAAACCTGCCTAAGGAGACAAAAGACCTGTATGCAGAAAACTATAAGACACTGATGAAAGAAATTAAAGATGATACAAACAGATGGAGAGATATACCATGTTCTTGGATTGGAAGAATCAACATTGTGAAAAAGACTATACTACCCAAAGCAATCTACAGATTCAATGCAATCCCTATCAAACTACCAATGGCATTTTTCACAGAACTAGAACAAAAAATTTCACAATTTGTATGGAAACACAAAGGACCATGAATAGCCAAAGCACTCTTGAGAAAGAAAAACAGAGCTGGAGGAATCAAGCTCCCTGACTTCAGACTATACACAAAGCTACAGTAATCAAGACAGTATGGTACTGGCACAAAAACAGAAATATAGATCAATGGAACAGGATAGAAAGCCCAGAGGTAAACCCACACAAATATAGTCACCTTATCTTTGATAAAGGAGGCAAGGGTATACAATGGAGAAAAGACAGCCTCTTCAATAAGTGGTGCTGGGAAAACTGGACAGCCACATGTAAAAGAATGAAATTAGAACACTTCCTAACACAATACACAAAAATAAGTCAAAATGGATTAAAGACCTAAATATATGGCCAGACACTATAAAACTCTTAGAGGAAAACATAGGCAGAACACTCTATGACATAAATCACAGCAAGATCCTTTTTGACCCACCTCCTAGAGAAATGGAAATAAAAACAAAAATAAACAAATGAGATGAAACAATGAAACTTAATGAATGAAACCTAATGAAACTTAAAAGCTTTTGCACAGCAAAGGAAACCATAAACAAGACGAAAAGACAACCCTCAGAATGGGAGAAGATATTTGCAAACGAAGCAACTGACAATGGATTAATCTCCAAAATATACAAACAGCTCATGCAGCTCAATATCAAAAAAAACAAACAACCCAATCCAAAAATGTGCAGAAGACCTAAATAGATATTTCTCCAAAGAAGATATACAGATTGCCAACAAACATATGAAAGGATGCTCAACATCACTAATCACTAGAGAAATACAAATCAAAACTACAATGAGGTATCACCTCACACCTGTCAGAATGGCCATCATCAAAAAATCTACAAACAGTAAATTCTGGAGAGGGTGTGGAGAAAAGGGAACTCTCTTGCAGTGTTTGTGGGAATGTAAATTGATACAGCCACTATGGTGAACAGTATGGAGGTTCCTTAAAAAACTGAAAATAGAACTACCATATGACCCAGCAATCCCACTACTGGGCATAAATCCCTGAGAAAACCATAATTCAAAAAGAGTCATGTACCACAATGTTCATTGCAGTATTATTTATAATAGCCAGGACATGGAAGCAACCTAAGTGTCCATCGACAGGTGAATGGATAAAGAAGATGTGGCACATATATACAATGGGATATTACTCAGCCATAAAAAGAAATGAAATTGAGTTATTTGTAGTGAGGGTGATGGACCTAGAGTCTGCCATACAGAGTGAAGTAAGTCAGAAAGAGAAAAACAAATACCATATGCTAACACATATATGGAATGTAAGAAAGAAAAAAAAAAGAAGTGGCTCTGATGAACCTGGGAGCAGGATAGGTATAAAGACTCAGACATAGAGAATGGACTTATGGACACGGGGAGGGGGAAGGGTAAGCTGGGACGAAGTGACAGAATAGCATTGACATATATACACTACCAAATGTAAAACAGATAGCTAGTGAGAAGCAGCTGCATAGCACAGGGAGATCAGCTCAGTGCTTTGTGACCACCTAGAGGGGTGGGATAGGGAGGGTGGGAGGGAGACGCAAGAGGGAATGGACATGGGGATATATGTATGCATATAGCTGATTCACTTTGTTATACAGCAGGAACTAACACACCATTGTAAAGCAATTATACTCCAATTAAGATGTTAAAAAAAAGGTGATTATATTAGTAAAATTATCATTTTAATATTTGTGCCAGAAGATTGAAAACAAAGCCCATTATTTTCCTCTTGTTTGGGAATTACATAGTACTTTCCTTCAGAAAAATTTGTTTTCCAGCAGTTATTCATATTATGGATATGAACAATTAGCCTTTTTTAATATGGAATATTTTCCCTTCTACACTAGTATTCAAAGGAAGATTCTGATACATCTTTGGAGAAGAGAACCCATCTTTGTACCCTCAGGACATAAAACAAATATTTCCAATCTTCTTCAAAGAGTGGAGATGAGTCCCATGTTTGTAAAAGCAAGTTCTTTTTTTCCCTTAAGGAAATGAAACCAGCTTTTGTTTTTTGACAGTAACTTTTGCTACAGTTTTACTATGGAGTCAAGCTTTTTATGAAAGGAGAGCGTAGATCCTTTGAGTTGAGAGATTAAAAAAAAAGTAATACGTCTGACACAGGAGGCCTGGGGGGGATGGATGACGGTACCATTAGAATCAGTTATGTATGACTAGTTGATGCCTGTGATAACAGAATTCAACCTTGGTCCTAAGTCTCTAGCACTGGTTTGTTTAGCTGAATTTCTTCCTTGGTCCTGGTTCTCATTCTGCTCCAATACCACAAGAGTAATAAGAATCCTGTCCAGCTTGTGCGAGGCTCCTTTACTGGGGCTTGGTATCACCTCTCCCCTTGAATGGCAGGTCAGTAAGGAGGACCATTATTTAGGGACAGGCCATGCAGGTGTTACTTCTGGTTTGTCTTCCAAGGCCAGCTAACTGCTTTACCTAGAATCCATGTTGAACAATTTTTTCATCAAACCGTCTGTACCAAGATGGCAGATCATCAGTCATTGAGAAGTCAGGCCTCTTCCTCACCTCTCTGCCTTGTGAACAATCAGCTTTATCCCAGTCAGTCCTGAGAGGGTCAAGTTGTTCAGTTAAGAGGACAGGTTTTCAGACTATCCATCTATTAGCTAGAGAAAATAATATACTATGGGATGAATGGTCAATAGCATAATATGAGAAACTAAGAATAAATGTCTTTAAGATCCCATCAAGAAGGAAAAATATATGCAAAATAGCTTCAATCACTAATTTGTAGCAGTTTTCAATAAGGCACCTCTGTTTTAAGTTATGTATCTCAAAATGTGACAAATGCCACTTTTTCAAAGTAAGCCTTAAAATTATGAAGTATGGAGTTTGAGTTATCAAGTCATCTGAATTGTATAGTAAATCATGGGGAAAATTCAGGCTAATTGACTGAAAAAGCCCTCAATTATCTTGGCAATTTAGAAAAATCAGTGTGTCCTATCCTGATTTACCCAAGTAATTATGGTTATAGACCTGAACTATTGCCTTTTTATTGTAAATAATGTTCTGATTTGAGTTGGCAATCTTTTAAGTGACGTTTTAGGGGTCAGCTTCTTTCTTAGGAGACAGAAAACTTAATAAAGAGGTCTTTTAGAAGACCTTGCTTTGTAATAGTTGCTAGTAAACTAGGAATAAATTCCACAACCACAGAGACTGAATCTGAAGTTGAGTCTATGCTGACATTTCATAAACAAAATTCTAATTTTCTAGTGTAAAAAGACATAATCAAATGCAAACATAACTGGTTTTAAAAGAAGTTAATGATTTATTTAATTGAAAATATTAAAATTGTTTGTTTCTAATCAAATTTCCCAAGGCTGCCAAACTAGCTCTCTCTTATGCATTTTGTAAGGCTGTTGTAAATGGATCTTGACTTTATTTTATTCAAGTCTACTGTAGAATCACTGAGGGGTTCTTAGCTCTAGAATTCACTCCCCCTGGTGGTCCAACAAACTGTAAACTTACTAGCCTTCAGGGAATGGCATTAAATATTTTCCTCTTGGCAACTCTGAATACAAAATGATATAAATGATATAATGCTTTCATGTCAAATGACCAACTATAGTTTTTTTAAATGCATTTTCATAAACAAAATACAGTATATATTTTTAGAAACTAGTAAATAATTCTATTAATATATTTATACCAATTGTTTAATATCATAATAATAAATACAAGTTTTATTGACAAATAAAATAGCAATTACCAATTTAGTCAGTTAATAAGCTTGTTTATACTCCATTGCATTTGTGTAGAGAACACCTGACACATTTTTATATTGATAATGCTTTCCCAGGCAAAGTAAACCAAATATTTATCTGGTGAGTTTAGGCAGCAGAGGAGAACATTGACAATTTATGTGTTCAAGCCAAATTGAAGAGAAGTTACATATCTCCTGCAAGTAATATAACCTAATATCCAAATCTTCTGACCTATCCTAAACTTACTAGGATTTTGCTCACTCCAGCTCCTGAGAACTTCTATGAAAGTCTATAACATTATCAAATGGCAAAAAAGATGACATCTATTAATAAGATGTATTTTTCCCAGTAACTCATAGGGTGCTATAAATGCTAAGCATTTATAAAACAACCGATGACATGAGAGGATTACAAAAACAAAGATAACATTTTTCTGTTTCTCCTCTTAGGGCCAAAAAGCCAAATAAAATGAAGAAGATATAGGTAAAAAACAAACAAAAAAACGCTCAAAAAACCTCACCTTGAGTGACATCCCAGAACATCCATGGGAAGCCAGGTAGAAGGTAGAAAAGGTAGGAACAGATCTTAGCAGATGTTAATTTTCTTGAGTCACCCAAATTATTTAGGACAACTGCAATTAATTCTAAGGCAAGTTTAACAATCAAGAAGAAATTGATTTGGAAAAGTTAGGTTGAGAGTTTAATTGAATATGAGCAAAAAGGGATGAATCAGTAATTGAATAACTATATCAGAAATGCTGATCCAGGAATTAAGCAAACTGGCTGAGATCTATTAAATGGTTCAATCTTCCCATAATTTCTCATCTGCTACTGGTGTCAAGGCAGAAAGACTAATTTTCAAATATCGATAGTAACAGCAAATATATTTGGAGTGCTGTGCTAAGAGCTTCACCAGATTAACATCAATTATTCTCACAGCGTCCTGTTAAGACCTACTCAGACCCCCAGAGTTGGCAAGAAGATAATTTTAAACTAAAGACAGTTGAGATTCTTTTTTTTAATTTTTTAATTTAATTTTATTTATTTTTGTATACAGCAGGTTCTTATTAGTTATCCATTTTATACATATTAGTGTATAAGACAGTTGATATTTAACAGATGCAGAAAGAAGGCTTTTCAGAGCTTTTCTTATCGAAATAAAGGCAGAAATTTCTGGGAGTGAGGATGTCATAAATTCCCTCTCCAGGGGAGCTTTACTGGCCAGAAAGAAGATGGAGAAGACCACCGGCACCTGCATCAACAAACATTATCACAATCTTTCTTACTTCCCATTTGTTCCCCTAAAAACCCATTTGTTCCTCCTATAGAAGCCTTTTCTCCCCTTGCCCATTCCTATTAACTGTTTGGAGAGTCTCATTTTTCCTTGTGCTCCCACGTAAATAGTTGATTAAAAGCTGTCTTTTCTCTTGTCTTTTCTTTTTGTCAGCTTAATTCACACATCCTCAATTATTGAACCCAAGAGGGTAGAGGAAAGGTTTTCCTCTGACAAATCCTGCAATGTAAGTAATTTCATCTTCATTGTAGACATGAGAAAACTTAAGACTCATAGAAATTAGGAAACTTGCCCAAGTTCACTGAACCAGAGGAATCAAGATTTAAATACAAGGCTATATTGCTCCAGAGTATATATGCTAGTTATCAATTCATTTAATTATTCATATTGGGTCTAAAGGTTCTACCAGCCCAAGTGCTTAAAAACAATTCTTCCAAGACCCTACCATTGATGTCTTAATTCTGAATGTATTGGTATTTACCAGGAGGGACATTATTTGGATGACTGCAAGATTTACCCAAATTTTTGGGTAAAAACAAAGTAAATAAAGCATTTAACTTTATTTTACTTCCTTCACAAACTGGTTTCTAAGGTTGGTATGTTTAATTCTTTGGAAGAAATTCTTTACATACAATTGGAAAACTGACTCAAGGTGAAAGAATCTAGCATGAGTAAGACTGCACTGGTCATATGTTACAATGAGGAAATTGAGCAGACAACACACAGGACATAGAGCAGTCAGAGACCAATGTTTCTGAAGCCCTAGAAATGCCCCAACTTTGCAAAGGTGAAGAAACTGCCCTAGAACATCCATTACTAACAGCCATAAAGGAAGGCAGCTAGCCAGGCCACGGAGAATCAACTGCAGCTCAGAGGATGAAGATTAAAGGAGGAGTAAACTGGAGATGGGGGTCAAAGGGAAGTAGGATAGAGGTGCAAAGGCAGAAAGAAACTTCCTGTGATGGACAAAGAAAAACAAGTAGCCTGCAAAGCACTGGAGTAGGTAGCACCACAGAGCTGTGTTACAAGAAGCTAGAATAAATATTACTACCTTCCTCAAGTGAAAACAATTGGGATGAACATGGAGAGATTTCCAGGATATTTTTAAGAAAAAAATCAAGTAACAAAACAATATGTACAATATGAAACTATTTTTGTTTTTAAAAATCCATAAAGCATCCAAAGAAGACATACAGATGGCCAGTAGGCACATGAAAAGATGCTCAAAATCGCTAATTATTAGATAAATGCAAATTAAAACTACAATGAGGTACCACCTCACACCAGTCAGAATGGCCATCATTAAAAAGTCTACAAATAACAAATGCTGGAGAGGATGTGGAGAAAAGGAAACCCTCCTACACTGTTGGTGGGAATGTAAGTTGGTGCAGCCACTATGGAAAACAGTATGGAGGTTCCTCAGAAAACTAAAAATAGAATAATCATATGCTCCAGCAATCCCACTCCTGGGCATATATGCAGAGAAAACTCTACCTTGAAATGATACATGCACCCCTATGTTCATAGCAGCACTATTCACAAAAGCCAAAACATGGACACAACCTAAATGTCCATCGACAGATGAATGGATAAAGAAGATGTGGTACAGATATACAATGGAATACTACTCAGCCATAAAAAAAGAATGAAATAATGTCATTTGCAGCAACATGGATGCAACTAGAGATTATCATACTAGGTGAAGTAAGTCAGAAAGAGAAAGACAAGTGTCACATGATATACTGACATGTGGAATCTAAAATATGGCACAAATGAACCTATCTACAAGACAGAAACAGACTCACAGACATAGAGATCAGACTTGTAGTTCCTAAGGGGGAGGGGGAAAGGGAGAGGGATGGACTGACTGGGAGTTTGGGTTGGTAGATGCAAACTATTACACTTAGAATGGATAAACAATAAGGTCCTACTGTATAGCACAGGGAACTATATCCAGTCTCCTGGGATAAACCATAATGGAAAAGAATATAAAAAAAACCAATTTATATACATATATATATATATATATATATATATATATATATATATATATATATATAATATATAACTGAGTCACTTTGCTGTACAGCAGAGACTGGCACAGCATTGTAAATCAGCTATACTTCAATAAAAAAAAAAATCTATAAAGCAGTGTATATTTCCCAAGGGTACATATGAATATCTGTCTGTAAGTGCATAATAAAAAGACTGGAAAGCTATTGTGGAAATAAACAAATGAGAATGATAGAAGGATATTTATACAGGGCTTGCTATAGCAAGGGAGTCAGCCACGATCACTGATATTTGGCAGAAGCTGAAAGACGGGCAGGGGAGTGGTAAAAAGAAGTATTATAGTGGGAAAAGGGAAGGCTTCAGGTATTCTGTGATCGGAAATTGTTGGCATGGAAAGCTAGAGGCTGGCTAACTAGAAGCAGGGGTATCTTAAGTGATTGGTTTAGGGAACATACTTTGCTCTCTCTAGTTGGTCCTGAGTTGGAAGCTGACAGTCATCAACCAAGCTCAGACACTTCTGGACCAATTGCTGCTGAACTTGTGGTTTGACTTACCAGTCTGGGTGCTAGAGAGAGTGTGTGTCAGAGTTCTATTGATATACATGGTCTGGCTCTTGTTCATTTGTATATTCAGTCCCTCATTATGCACTAAACTGATATTACTAGTTACCATTAGCAAGGTGGGAAGGGGTATGGTCATCAAAGACTAAATTCCTTACCTGTAATGTTTTACTTTCTTATAAGGAGAATACATTTACTAACTGTGCAATTTTTAAAAATTCTGAAGCAAAATGGCAGAAGGACAGTAGTTGCCATTTCTAATTTTTACAACACTGCAAGATGGGTCCTATTGTTATTTACTCTTGAGAATACTAAGGCACTAGGAAGTTAACCTGCCCAAGATCACACAGTTGATAAATAGCAGGCAGAATTTAATTCCAGGTATATCTGATCCTAAAAGCTACTTTTCATTATGCCATGCTGCTGCTTATAGCAGCAAGTATAGTTATTCCACCATTAAAAGAGAGAATGGTCAGTTATACCATTTACAAAGGGTTAGCATAAGACATTTTGGATTAGCACATTAGCATCTATTAGTACATTAGACTCTATCCACCAATATGATATTAGAACTCAGAAATGATTGCTGTCCTTTTCAAATTGAACTTATAAAGCTATCATATAACAGTCCTGAATGAATTATTACAAGTCTGATCCTTCGTATTTCTGGAAGGGTAGCTTTGGCTTTTGAAAGAGATAGCATCTAAAATGCAGTTATAACTAGTGAGAAAACAGGATAGTATAGAACCTTTTTCTATCTTTCAAGAATTCCTTGCAGACAGCAAAGGAAACCATAAACAAGACCAAAAGACAACCATCAGAATGGGAGAAAATATTTGCAAATGAAGCAACTGACAAAGGATTAATCTCCAAGATTTACAAGCAGCTCATGCAGCTCAATAACAAAAAAACGAATAACCCAATCCAAAAATGGGCCGAAGACCTAAATAGACATTTCTCCAAAGAAGATATACAGATGGCCTACAGACACATGAAAGAATGCTCAACATCATTAATCATTAGAGAAATGCAAATCAAAACTACAATGAGATATCATCTCACACCGGTCAGAATGGCCATCATCAAAAAATCTAGAAACAATAAATGCTGGAGAGGGTGTGGAGGAAAGGGAACACTCTTGCACTGTTGGTGGGAATGTAAATTGATACAGCCACTATGGAGAACAGTACGGAGGTTCCTTAAAAAACTACAAATAGAACTACCATACGACCCAGCAATCCCACTACTGGGCATATACCCTGAGAAAACCATAGGTCAAAAAGAGTCATGTACCAAAATGTTCATTGCAGCTCTATTTACAATAGCCAGGACATGGAAGCAATCTAAATGTCCATCGACAGATGAATGGATAAAGAAGATGTGGCACATATATACAATGGAATATTACTCAGCCATAAAAAGAAATGAAATGGAGGTATTTGTAATGAGGTGGATGGAGTTAGAGTCTGTCATACAGAGTGAAGTAAGTCAGAAAGAGAAAAACAAATACAGTATGCTAACACATATATACGGAATCTAAGGGGAAAAAAAAAAAAAAAAAAAAAAGAGGCCATGAAGAACCTAGTGGCAAGACGGGAATAAAGACACAGACCTACTAGAGAATGGACTTGAGGATATGGGGAGGGGGTGGGGTGAGATGTGACAGGGTAAGAGAGTGTCATGGACATATATACACCACCAAATGTAAAATAGATAACTAGTGGGAAGCAGCCGCATAGCACAGGGAGATCAGCTCGGTGCTTTGTGACCATCTAGAGGGATGGGATGGGGAGGGTGGGAGGGAGGGAGATGCAAGAGGGAAGAGAAATGGGAACATATTGTATATGTATAACTGATTCACTTTGTTATAAAGCAGAAGCTAACACACCATTGTAAGGCAATTATACTTCAATAAAGATGTTAAAAAAAAAAAAAAAAAAAAAAAAAAAAAAAAAAAAGCAGCTCAAGGCACCAAAAAAAAAAAAAAAAAAAAAAAAAAAAAGAATTCCTTGCAGAGCACAATTTATCACCTATACTGCTGAGGAAATGGCATGTGCCAATTTCTCCTCTAGGAGATGCTAATGAATCCATTTCCTATAGGTTTAAAGAACAACGTGAACAAGTTGACTGTTTTTTAATGTGCTAATGTAGCTAATCTAACTTCATCAAGTTGATTAAGAGCTTATAACTCTGTTATATTTACCTCCGGCTTAAGGAGTGCAAACCAACACTGAATTCTTCTCTTTCTTTAAAAATCTATAAATATTTTTGCTATTTTTCTGTCTTGAATATTATCTCAGTGATTTACACAATAATCTAGTGGTTCTACACTGAAAAGGCACATTAAAATCACCTGAAGAGTTTAAAAAATAAATCACTGCTTCACCCCTCTCCATCACCACCTCTCACCCAAGAAATTCTGATTTAATGGGTCTAGGGTAGAGTCTCTGCATCTCTATTTTTAAAAAGCTCAGCAAGTGATTCTAACCTGCAGCCTGAGTTGAAAAGCACTGCTATAGACTGTGAAAATTAATAAACAGAAACCTTAATTAAAATAGAGTCAGGGGGCCAGAAGGGGGAGCTGTCATGCCCTAAGAGGATAGCAGAGACCAACAAGACTCCTTCCTGCTTGGCAAGAGCTCAGCCAGTGAGAGACTGTCACAACTCAGCCAATGAAAAGTCACTATACTTCCAACTCTCAATTCCTCCAAAGGACTCTTTGTTCACTATAACTCTCCCAACTTCCTTTTCCCTCTTAAAAGAATTCTCCTCTCCTTGTGGTTGGGGACTTGCTCAGGGCATACCAAGGTGGTAGACTCCAAATTGCAATTCTTTTGTTGATCCCAAATAAAACCATTCTTGCTGGAGAAATAGCTAGCAGTTTATTTGTTTTAGGTCAGTTAAGACCAAGATAGTTGTAATGCAAAGGATTTCATGACGCAGTTGTTTAGTTTGTTTGCCAGCATCCATTCCTTTGCGGAATCACTGTCTCCTCTGCTATGAGGCCTTGGCAAGGCTGACTTTACCCCTACCCATCCACAGCCAGTTCTAGTCATAAGCACACAACCCAATTCAAGGTAATCCAGAGCTTGGTGGAGACCTTCCCAAGAAGTTTCTGTCAGTTAATGCCAAGTGTGATTGACAAAAGATGTTTAGCCTCTACCCATCTTAGGTTCAATGGCGGGGGTTTAAACTGACAAAAGAGAGATTAATAAGAGATAAACATACAGAAGTTTATTAACACATGCATTGCACATACACACAGGAGAGTTCAGTGATGAATATGTAACTCAGAAGGGTATTTAGAAGTGGGGCTTATATATGCTCTTAACAAAAGAAAAAAATTTGTAGAGAGGTGACAAGACAAAGGAAAGGGTTTTAGGCTTCTAAGGGTAGCAAACTGTGGGAAGGTAAATATATGGGGAAAACTAATGGAAGATAAGGGCTAGTTGGTAAGGTATATTATGTAGATTCCTCTGGTGCCATCCCAGGGCTGATAAGAGTCTAGAGTTACCTCCAATGACTAAGGGTTGTTCTGTCCTTTGTGGTATAGATGGGGAGGCCAGAGAGTTTTTCTTGTCTCTGTTTTTTCTCAATTGCCTTCAGCTCAAAACAATCCATAGGCCAGAGTGGCATACTTTAGGGTGGTACACTCTGAACCCTTTCAGAAGTCCTCTTCTGTGACTGTAAGCTGTAAGGACAATGTCAGGAATGGCTTATGGCATCTTTATTACTACATGGAGGAATCCTTCACCAGTGGAAGAGAAGTGATGCTAACATACGAAGAGAAAAAAAAAATCTAGAGTTGGAGAAAGATCCCTGATTTTCATTCAATAAATATTTATTTACTATGTGTGTTGGCTGGTAGTGAAACAGAGCAGGACCCTATGGTCCTTGCCCCTTATGTCCTCCACCTGCCTTTTGTCTGTGGAAAAACTTCAGCCAAAGAATAAGTTTAATCAGAGATGTGAGAAAATGCAGAGACAAAGGAAAACAGTCTAACAAGACTAAAAAATAATAATTTAGTCATTAAGCATAGTTAAGGAACTTCAGATATAGGTAATATTCTGAGCCATACCCTATGAGCTGCCTTGTAGATACAGAAACCCTCACCAGATGGAAGAAGTTAACTACATGATGACCAGAGTATAGCCATGACATAAGCTGCCATAATTCCAAGAACTGGCCTCAAGGAAATGGGAACAAACTGACCCTGGAACTAAAGATGAATTGTACTTAAAACAATCAAGATGTCGCTGGTCAGACTACCGATGACCAGTTTCAAGATGACTGTCAGAGCTGACTGTGCTGTTTCTGCATGTAGCCCCCTCCCTCTGTCTATAAAACTCTTGCCCACTGATAGTCAGTAGTCAGTGGTGAGGGTGGGGGGAGTCGGCCTCAGGCGTCCCCCCACCCCCACCCCATTTGCCGGCATCCAAAATAAAGCAAACTTTCCTTTCCACCAACCTTGCAAACTTTCCTTTCCACCAACCTTCCGGACCCCACTTTCGGTTACAGTGGTAGACGACTGATAATGAGCCCCTGGATCCATCATTAGAGTTTCTATTAGATGTTCTACAGAACTAGCTTAAGCTATTTCATGCCAGTTTGAGTTGGGTTTCTATCGCTTGCAACCAAAAGTATCCCAAAAAATATAATACGCATTTAACATTTTTGTAACATCAGAACCATTTTTTGAAGTCATGGAATAGCTTACTCCCCTCTCCTGTCTTCCAATCATGGTTTTAAAATCTTTTTGTGTGTGAAATCGAACAGCCTTATTGCCAATTGGAGAAAGTTTTAGTGGTCTGGATAGAAGATCAGATGAGCCATAATAACATTCCCTTAAACCAAAGCCTAATCCAGAGCAAGGCCCTAACTCTCTTCAATTCCATAAAGGCTGAGAGAGGTGAGGAAGCTGCAGAAGAAAAGTTTGAAGCTAGCAGAGGTTGGTTCATGAGGTTTAAATTTAGAAGCTGTCT
Organism: Balaenoptera physalus; assembly: GCF_965194825.1. Lineage (NCBI taxonomy): Eukaryota > Metazoa > Chordata > Mammalia > Artiodactyla > Balaenopteridae > Balaenoptera > Balaenoptera physalus. The sequence goes on along the minus strand of NC_138890.1, from coordinate 71,361,187 downwards.
CTATAACATCAAAGTGCAAGGTGAAGCAGCAAGTGCTGATGTAGAAGCTGCAGCAAGTTAACCAGAAGACCTAGTTAAGATAACTACACTTGGCTACACTACACAACAGATTTTCACTGTAGATGAAATAGCCTTATAGTGGAAGAAGATGCCATCCAGGACTTTTATAGCTAGAGAGGGGAAGTCAATGCCTGGCTTCAAAGCTTCAAAGGACAGGCTGACTGCTGTCAGGGGCTAATGCAGTTGTGACTTTAAGTGGAAGCCAGTGCTCACTGACCATTCTGAAAATCCTAGGGCCCTTAAGAATTATGCTAAATCTTCTGTGCCTGTGCTCTATAAATGGAGCAACAAAGCCTAGATGACAACACATCTGTTTACAATATGGTTTACTGAATATTTTAAGCCCACTTTTGAGAACTACTACTCAGAAAAAAAGATTTCTTTCAAAATATTGTTACCTAACTAAACTTGTGTCTGCTCACCTGCATGCAGCAAAGCCAATCTACTGACACCAGATTGGGGTGAAGGAAAGTGCAGCATTTATTGTAAGGCACCGTACAAGGAGTCCAGGACAGCTAATGCTCAAAAAGCCTGAACTCCCCATGGATTTCAACAAAGCATTTTTAAAGGCAAGTTGAGGGAGGGGAGTCTCAGGGTAAGTGATCAGCTCATGTACAGTTCTCTGATTGGTTCATGGTGAGGTAACAGGGTGGTGTCACAAGGGTTAACATCATCAATCCTTAGGCTCCAGTAGGCCTGAGGGCCTGGGGGGTCATCAAGTAGTTAACACCTTCCATTTGGTGGGGATTTTAGAAACTGTAAAACAACCCAGGAAATGTGCATTAGATACTACTATCTAGGTACTTCAGAGAGGAGCTAAAGTAGAGGATATGGGGGAGAGGTCTGTCTGGGGAAGCCCTCATAGGATCCTGCTTGGTTACAATATCACTGCTCATAGACCATGCACCTGGTCACCCAAGATCTTTGATGAAGATGTACAATGAGATTCATGTTGTTTTCATGTCTACTAACACAACATCCATGCTGCAGTCCATGGATCAAGGAGTTATTTCAACTTTCAAGACTTATTCTTTAAGAAATACATTTCATAAGGCTATAGTTGCCATAGATAGTGATTCATCTGATGGATCTGGGTCAATTAAAACACCTTCTGGAAAGGAGTCACCTTTCTAGACGTCATTTAGAACATTCATGATTCATGGGAGAGATCAAAATATCAATGTTAACAGGAGTTTGGAGGAAGTTGACTCCAACCCTCATGGATGACATTGAGGGGTTAAAGACTTCAGTGGAGGAAGTCACTGTAGATGTGGTAGAAATAGCAAGAGAATTAGAATTAGAAGTGGAGCCTGAAGATGTGACTGAATTGCTGCAATCTCACGATAAAACTTGCATGTATGAGGAATTGCTTCTTATGGATGAGCAAAGAAAATGGTTTCTTGAGATGGAATCTACTCCTGGTAAGGATACTGTGAAGACTGTTGAAATGACAACACAGAATTTAGAATATTACATAAACTTAGTAGATAAAACAGTGGCAGGGTTTGAGGGAATTGACTCCAATTTTGAAAGAAGTTTTACTGTGGATAAAATGCTGTCAAAGAGCATTGCATGCTACAGAGAACTCATTCATAAAAGGAAGATTCCATCAATGTGGCAAACTACACTGTTATTTTTATGAAGTTGTCACAGCACCCCAACTTTCAGCAATCACCATCCTGATCAGTCAGCAGCCATCAACACTGAGACAAGACCCTCCACCAGCAAAAAGATTGCAACTCACTGAAGGTTCACATGATGGTTACCATTTTTTAGCAATAAAATCTTTTAATTAAGGCATGTACATTTTTTAGACATAATGCTAGTGCACACTTAATAGGTTACAGTATAGTGTAAATATAACTTTTATATGCTCTGGGAAATCGAAAAAATTGTGTGACTTGCTTTATTGTGCTATTCACTTTATTGGGGTGGTCTGGAACCGAAATTTAGCTGTCTTTATAAATTTACAAAACAAATGGCAACATGTGAAATAGGCTTCTAAGCAATTTTAAAGTTATGTACAACCCCAAAACCATAAAAAAGATTAAAACTTACTCCAAAAAAGTTACAAAAATTAACTACAAAATAGGAAAATATTTGTAACACATAATAGGCAAAAAGTTTATTTCTTTAATATATAATGAGTTTTACAAATCACTAATGAAATTGAGCATGAACCTGTGGGGCCCTCCTGGACACAAAAGCCTTTCCTTGTCCCCTGTTTCTTGTTTGTAGGAAAAAGGCTTCAGCCTCCTAGACCTTCCAAAGGTACCAAAGGGCAGATTCAAATAGATGCTAATCAGAAAAGTGAGGGAATGCAGAAACAAAGGAGGAGCAATCAACAAACAATAGTGCAGCAGTAAAACAGAGTTCCAGCTCCTCCTCAAGGAATACACATAACAATATATCTTTGAGCTCTTCGGTAGGAAATAAGGCCTCCACCCAGGTGGAGGATGGTAACTCCAGGCTGAGCACCGAAGTCCTAGAACATTGTCCTGTTACCTCACCACCAACCAATCAGAAGAAAGTCACACCCTGTAGCCCTCACCCCTAATTTTGCCTATAAAAACTTCTCCCAGAAAACCATCTGGGAGTTTGGAGTTTTGAGCACAAGCCACACGTTCTCCTTGCTTGGCCCTGTAATAAACCTTTCTCTGCTCCAAACTCCAACGTTTCCATTTGTTTGGCCTCACTGTGCATCAGGCACATAAACTTGCATTCAGCGACACTAAGAGAAAAAAGTGCAACTACCCAATACAAAAACAGGCAAAGGATATTAACAGGCAGTTGAAAGAAAAAGAACAACAAATAGAATCATCCTTAACTTCACTCATAATTAAGTAAATGCACACCAATATTTTTCAATGATCAGAAAAGCAAGCATAAAGTATTCTGCTAATGCACAATGTTGGCAAAAGCAGGTGATGGAAATGTAACTTGATACAACTTTTTGGAGGGCAATTTTGCAATATTTATCGGAATTTAAAATGCTTGTACACTGTGAACTGTTAAGTCTACAGCTAGGATTTCATCCAGTGAATAAACTCTCAACAATTACAAGGCATATGTTCCAATGTATTTACTGATCATCATCGTTAATAACAAAAACCTGGACATGACCTAAATATCCATCAGTTAGTGTGCTTGGTTGAATAAATTATTATATACCCAAACAATTCAACATTATTTAGTATTGCAAATTAAGAATTATACATGCTGTTAAAAGAATGGAATCATACATGCTGTTACATAAAGTGAATATAAACAAAAAATACTGTAACAGGAAAGAACAAAATCTGACTCCATGTTGGATCTGTTTCTTTTACTTTAACCTCTGCTCTCAGTTGCTTTTTGTATGTTGTCTATAGCTATTGGCATACATAATGGCCTCCCTGGGGGAACCCTGCCTCTCTGCCTAAATGTTAAACTACAAGTGCCTTTGCTGAGCTCACAGGGAATCATTCTGACCCTGCCCACCTGTGAATGGCTGCAAGAAAGAAGAAATTAACACATCCCCTACCTGAGGCTGGCTAAACCAGCAGATGTTTTGTAAGACTTATGGCCTTTTTACTTTACTTTCACACCTCCTCCCCCTCTCTGTTCTATAAAAATAAAACTAGCATCGAGACCCCGCTAAGATGGTACTCTGGGACATTAGTCTGCCATCTTCTCGGACTCCTGGCTTTCCGAATAAAGCCGTATTCCTTGCCTCAACACCTCGTCTCCTGATTTTCTGGCCTGTCGTGCAGCGAGCAGAGCGAGCTTGGACTCAGTAACGATAACGCATCTATTCTCATCTGTTTATGTACATGGAGAAATATATGTAAACATTTTTCCAGGAAACATACAAAAGAAACTGTTAATTAGGCAGCCAGTTAAGGCAGAACTTTAGGGAGAGGAATTAGTAGAGACTTTACTTTGCATCTTATGACTTTTGCTTGATTTAAAATTTTATTTTACCATATATATTTATCTATATTATATAGTTATGCTGTATTACATAGTATATTTGATATATATTTATACATTATATTATTATATGAAGATATCATTGATAAATTATATATTATACTATGTTTTATATATTAATACTGGATAATTTATAATATAATAAATATTTTATATAATATATATTAATATATATCATCCATATTGAGATACCTTTTTAAATCATGACTGGGAAAGAATGGGTTTCCATCCTTTCTAGATGGTGTTTTAAAATTTATTTTATAGAAACTAACATAACATTGTAAAGCAACTAAACTCCAATAAAAATTAATTTAAAAAAAGAACATCATCCAAAATAGCTTTAACATAATATTGTTTTCCTGATTATTTTAATTATTATTTCCTTCTGGGTGCTTATGGTTTGTTCATTCTACAATCATCCATCTTTCTTAGCAGATAGGCAAAAGAGATGAAAATGTGTGGTGAATAAAATGTACTGTTGTTTCTATAAAATTTTAAAATAAATAAAACAAAATTTATTTTATAATAAAATGCAATACCATAGTATAACCAGTTTGTTTTCCTCTCTCAAGAAACTTTTAGCAAATATTTGAAGATATGGTAAGAATCTTAAAAATAATACCATTCTTGGTATAACCACTTGGAAAAGTTTGCCATCTATGGTTTGTCACCTTCTATAGATGGTTTGTCACCATCTATAGAAGGTGAAGAACATACCCTACGAACCAGCAATAACCTCCTAAATATAGACCCTATAGAAACACGCATATATTTACCATCACGTGTACTAAAATGTTCACGACAAAAATGTTCCCAATAGCAAAAACAAAAGCTAACATGGAAACCACCAAAATATTCATTAACAGTAGAATGGCTACATAAATTGTGATATAGCCATACAAGGCAAAGCTATAATGTTGTGAAAATAAATGCACTACGACACATCAGCGTGGATCAACTGTACGAACATATGCTGAAAAGAAGCAAGACACGAAACATGCAGTATGAATCCATTTATATTATGTCTAGGGGTGTATATACAGATAGGAAAACCAAGGAAATGACTATCACAAACTATCTGGGAGTGGGACAAAAGGGCTGTAAGGTGGAAAAGGCACACTTGGGGGCTTCTGGAGACCTGGCAATGTTATGTTTGGTGACCAAGTCATGATTTATACAGATATTTGCTTTGTAATTTTCATCAAAATGTACATATATGTTTAAACACTTCCCTGTATCTATGTTATATATCATGATAAAAACTATAAAAATAAAACAAAGCACCCAATACCATTCTGCATCAAAACCACAGTTTACACAAAACCAGTATTCTGTCTATGATACCAAAGGATATTTTATGTTAGTTTCCAAGGAGTCATCTTTTGGGCTTGCAGGATGAATTCTAAGGTTTGGACATTTATAACCCCAAAATAAAGTACAGAGAAACTGAATATAAAACTGTGCCCAAACCATCACAATAAAAATCAGTCCCATTACTGAGTATATTTAGAATAGATGAGAAGATAGAACTTCAGATTATTCTTCATTATTAGATCTTTAATGGTTCTTCCTAAATCAAATATAGGCCATTCCTTTTCATGAATATAGTATTTCTTGATGAATTTACTACATAAATTGCAAATCCTCTTAAATAATCATACTAATGTATTCTTCCTATCATCATTGCTCATATTTACCCACCCTGCAAAAAAGGAATCTGAGAGCTGAACAAAAGAAATACGTGAGGTATGTCAAGAGGCTTAAAATCATCTAATTAAAAGAAAATCTCTTCTCAACTTAAGCTCCACATCCAAATACATATTGGTGGTGATGGTGAAGGAAGAGGAAGAGAAGCTTTGAATTGCTATGGTATATATACACACACACACACACACACACACACACACACACACACACCATTTTGTATGGGGAAGCCCCCACAAAATGTTAGCTATACATAATTTTCACTTAATATTTGTAGGTACATTTTCAGTTCCATGTTCAACATAATTGCCATTTTAATAGGATGTTTTATAACCCTTCAAAATGCAGATTTCTACCCACTGGCAGGACTCATCATCAAAGAGAATTCCAATTCCATGGGTTTTGGCTGGCCACATGACTGCCCAGTAAAAGATGACATTTCCTAACCTGCTATGCACAGCCAAGTGCCTAAATTTTGGCCAGTAAGATGCAAGAATGTGAGTATGTGTGTGTGTTAGTATGTCTCTGTGTGTGTGTGTGTGTGCACGCTCGTGTGTGTTAAGGAAGTTGCTTGTTTTCTACTCTCTAGTTCCCCCTTCCCACTGACTAGAAAAAAGCAAGATAGGAAGCAACTGCCTCTGACCCAGAGATGAGAGCTCCTGATGAGAATGGCAGAGCTACCTGGCCAGCTTGAGACACATTTCTGCACTACTGTCTGAGTAAAAGATAAATGTTTATCTTATTTCTGCACTGAAATTTGAGGATACTGTTAAAGTAGACTTTGATATAAAAGCCAAAATACTCAAATTATTTGAAGACAATTATTAAATCATTGCCTTATACCAAAGCAAAAGTAAATGTTATAAGAATTAGGAGATTAAACATAAAACCTTAAACTGAAATATATATACATACTAATTTTTGCACACGGTCTTGTAATGGCAAGGTTCTAAGCATTATATAAAAGGTAAAAATCACAGAGGAAAAGATTGAGATACTTGATCGCTATCCGTTTTAAAAATAACTGCATGTCAACACTAGGATGAACAAAACTACAATGCAACTGATAAACTGAAGAGAACCAATTTAGTTTAAGGTTTATGTCTGTGATACTTAAAAACTCCTAAAATTGGTAAGTAAAAGACATTGGAAAAATGGCAAGGAACATTGTATTAATACTGATTCTTGTTTGCAAGCCATGGGAACCAACTCTGGTTAACTTAAGAGTGAATTACTGGGAGAATATAGGAAAGCTAAAAGCAAAGAGAACTGGATGCAAAAAGGACAAGAGAAGTAGTTCCAGAGGAACTACTATACAGCCTTTTCTGAGTGCTATCACTGAAATAAAAGGACAGTTCCATGGAAACAGTTTGAGGTGGAAGATGAAGTTTTGCTGGTGACTGCTTTCCGAAGATACTCCTGTGAAGGAAATGAGGAGGCGAGACTGGGCAGAGGGAGAAGCCAACTAACGCTGCGGATGCAGCTGAAGCCTTAGCCAACCCCACAGGGCGCTCGTCAGAGCAGTCACAAGCAGAGGCAAAGGCCTTTGTTTTGTCCCTTTCTCCACTCCACCCTTCAGCTGCCCATAGGCAACGCAGTTCTCTAGTTAGGGAGGCAGTGAAGTACGAGCAGCTAACAGACCCGGCAACCGGACTTACTTTCTGACTTTGCACCACACCCCGCAAAATTCAAAACTCTTAGGAGAACCAGACTGGCACATTTGGTCATGTGCTCACAATTTGGCTGGGGCAGTCAAGGTCCTCCAATGTTCTGTCCTTCCAACACTGCAGAGAGGCCATACCCACACCCCACCAAAAAAACATTTGTACGCTATTACCAAAACAAGGCAGAATGGAAGCCAGACTTCTAGGATACAGAATATGTCTATTATAGATATCAACAGGCAATTCAGAAATAATGATACGTAAATGATGAATAAACTTTTAAAAGTTCACCCTCACTAGCAACTGATGATCTGAAAATTAAACCTTGCTAATGAGACTGACAAAGATTAAGAAGGATCTTTCTCAGAATTTCTAAGGATGGTGGGAGACAGGCACTCAAATACAAAGCTAATAGAAGAATAAACCGATATAACCTTTCTGAAAATCAATTTTGCAATGTATGCCGAAAGTTTAAAAAATACACATACCCTGAAATTCCACTTCTAGGAACTTAGCCTAAGGAAATAATCAATTATAAAAAAATTTATATGCACAAAGATATTCAATGCAACATTGCTTGCTATATTTATAAAGGAAGGAAATAAACTAAACATTAAAAAAATAGGTGATAGATTCAGTAAATTATGGAAAATCCAAATAATGCAATATTATGAAGCCATTAGGAATCATGCGTTTGCAAGATAATTATATATACAGAAAGATGTTCATGTTACTGGTAAGTTTTAAAAATTACAAAACAAAATATATAATAAATCTTTTTGTAATATCAAAAAGCAAACGGTAAATGCTATTTTAGGGTGATGGCATTATAAGTACTATTTCCCTTTGATTTTTCCTGTGACTTTTTTTTTTTAAAGATTTATTGATTGATTGATTGATTGCTATGTTGGGTCTTCGTTTCTGTGCTAGGGCTTTCTCTAGTTGCGGCAAGCGGGGGCCACTCTTCATTGCGGTGCGCGGGCCTCTCACTATCGCGGCCTCTCTTGTTGTGGAGCACAGGCTCCAGACGCGCAGGCTCAGTAGTTGTGGTGCACGGGCTCAGTTGCTCCGTGGCATGTGGGATCTTCCCAGACCAGGGCTTGAACCCGTGTCCCCTGCATTAGCAGGCAGATTCTCAACCACTGCGCCACCAGGGAAGCCCCCTATGACTTCTTTATTAAACATGTGTTACCTTTATAATTAGAAAAAATATAAAAATCTAATTAATTGACCTCATAAATGTGGATTTTTAAATTTATATTCTGGAACTTTGTCTTTAGAAATTGGTTGAAATAGTGGTGGACTTTCAGTTCAAAACTCTTAAAAAACAAAAAACATTTTTTGACTTATCAGTAGAGTTGTTACTCAGGGCTATCTTCGAAGTCAGATGTGGTAGCCCAGTTTCAAGAAAAAATAATTACTTGAACAGTAAAAGTCTGTCCTTAACTTTATAATCATCTGTTGTTTTTTCTGTTTTGTTTTGTTTTTTTAATTTTGGCTGCGCTGGGTCTCAGCTGTGGCATGCGGGATTTTCCTTGCGCCATGTTTTAGTTGAGGCATGCGGGATCTTTTAGTTGCGGCATGCAGGATCTTGTATTTGCAGCAGGCGGACTTCTTAGTTGCAGCATGCGGACTTCTTAGTTGCGGCGTGCGAACTCTTAGTTGCGGCATGCATGTGGGATCTAGCTCCCCAACAGAGGATCGAACCCAGGCCCCCTGCGTTGGAAGCGCAGAGTCTTACTCACTGGACCACCAGGGAATTCCCTGTTGTTTTTTTAAGTGGAATATTGAATTTAATAGTTTTGGCCCACATATAAGGAAGATTAAATTACTTGGAAAGATCCCAGAGAAAAGTAATAAAAATAATTACGTACCTAGAAATTGGGCTCTATAACGACGTGCAAGAGGAAATAATTTAGAAAATAAAACCAAAAATAACCTTACAATTTATGGGTTTCCATAACCTGTGAAGAATAGGACATGAAGCAAAAAATCTTAATTGTTAGAAGAATAGTTTAGCCACTAGGAAGAATATACTGTTCTTAAATAAGTATTTGAGCATTTATTACATGTTTAATACTATGGCTGTAAGGACTTGTAACCATGAGCATGTGTTACTAAAGGAAAAAAGTTTGTTTTTTTAAATGTCAAAGGCAGAACAAGTACTCTATTCCTCAGTATAGGGGTTTACTATATAATCCTTTAAGATCCCTTCCATATTTATGACTTTGAATTTCAGGAATCTTACACAATTACAAAAACATATCTCAATTATACTTGTGGCTTTTTGAAAGTGAAAAACTGGAGTAATCATTAAGGAATATAATAGAGGATAAAAAGTTAGAGATTTTTCATTCAGAGTGAAGAAAATGTAGGGAACTCCCTGGTGGTCCAGTGGTTAGGACTCTGCGCTTTCACTGCCAAGGGCGCGGGTTCAATCCCTGGTCAGGGAACTAAGATCCCACATGCTGCATGGTGCGACCAAAAAAGACAAAAAAAAAAAAAAAGTGAAGAAAATGAAGGTATGTAATTTAGTTATGGGGTACATTACAATATTTGACTCCATAAAGAGGGTGCAATTTAATTCTTAAGGCCTGTGTGTTTTGTTAAAGTGTTGGTGTGTGTATTTTTAATCTTTATTTTTGGGAAAGTATAGTGAAATACAGACAAAACATTCCTATACCATGCTTTAGTATGTAACATACATTTAGTGCATAATAGTTTTAGTAACAAACCATTAGTTTTAAAGGGCACAGTAGGAGGAAAAAATGGATTTAAGGTGAATAGAAAAGTAATCCTCAGTCTGGGCTGCTGTTCCATCTTCCAAATTAAGTGGCGGTGCAACTAAGGAGCCCATGTGCCGCAACTAAGGAGCCCATGTGCCACAACTAAGGAGCCCACGTGCTGCAACTGAGAAGCCCACATGCTGCAACTGAGGAGCCTGTGAGCCACAACTAAGGAGCCCACCTGCTGTGACTAAGACCCCACGCAACCAAATAAATAAATATTAAAAAAAAGATTTAAAAAAAACAAATTCGCAACCAAATAAATAAATATTAAAAAAAAGATTTAAAAAAAACAAATTAAGTGGCAGCAAAATAATGATACTAACAACTGCTTAAAAAACCCCAAATCTGTAACAGAAAAAGACAGCTTACATGCTACTCAAAAATCATTTAAAAGCTTCTCAAAATAAAAATGAAAAGCAAAATTTAAAACTAAACAGGACACACTCCCCAAAAAAGATACAATTTAAAAGTTTAGCCTTAGAGCCATTTTTAAAAAATTTCAATAAAACATTAAATTCTTCAAATAATTATTTAATGTTTATATATATTAGGGCTTACCATGTAGCAGGCACTGTCCTAAGCACCTTATAGATAGTAATTAACGTAATCCTCATAACTCTATGAGTTAGCTACCATCATTATCCCTATTTCACAGATGAGGAAACTGAGGCACAGAGGTCACACTAGCCCATGTCACATGACTAGTAAGTAACTAGTGAAGCTGAGATTCAAATCCAGGTAGTTTGGCTATGGAGACCATGATTGTAATCATTTAGCTATTTTGTAAAAGTATTTATTTGACATATTAATATTTGATAACAATTTTGAACTTTATTGCAAATGTTCACAGCCTGCAGAATTAGAAGTAAATCAGTGCAGACACAAATAACTTTTCCAATACAAAATTTTAGTGATTTCCTTGATTAGCTTTATGACAAACACATGTGTAGGTGGAGGTAGGGAATGAGAAAAGAGATTGTGTTTACTTTAAACGCATTTGTCATGAATTTACTGCTTGGATAAACAAAACAAAAGATTTCGATTCAGTAAAATCTTGGGCTATGTTTTCTGAAAGACATAATTTACAAGTACTAATTTAAATGTTATTTAGATAAAAAGCAAGTCAGATTTTGATTAATGTTTAATTCTAAGACTGACTTTAAAATCTTTATATTTTTAATTTAAGAAGAGTATGATCGGACTTAGATAACAAAACAAAATTGTAACATTTACAGCATACACAAGCTTCTCTAGGGTAACTTTTTTTTTCCATGATAATCACTTTATTTCTTAAGGGAAATACCATTGACCTAACCTGTATGCTGATTGCTAGCTAGTAAAAATGGGAAACCATAACCAGGTAGAATGTGAGCACAGTAAGCACGTCTAACTAAAACTCAGTGTAAAAAAAAGATAAATAAAAACTGTGACTTTAAAGCTCCACAAGGGGGCTTCCCTGGTGGCGCAGTGGTTGAGAATCTGCCTACCAATGCAGGGGACACGGGTTCAAGCCCTGGTCTGGGAAGATACCACGTGCCGTGGAGCAACTGAGCCCGTGAGCCACAACTACTGAGCCTGCGTGTCTGGAGCCTGTGCTCCGCAACAAGACAGGCCACGATAGTGAGAGGCCCACGGACCGCGATGAAGAGTGGCCCCCGCTTGCCGCAACTAGAGAAAGCCCTCGCACAGAAACGAAGGCCCAACACAGCCAAAAAATAAATAAATAAATGAATAAAAATTAAAAAAAAAAAAAAAAAGCTCCACAAGGTTTTGTACCTCACATGCTCTAATGGTGCAAGATGTGAAGAGTTGCAGGTCTAACCTAAACTTTATCTCCTTTTAGGACATTTTAGCATTTGTGAAATGAGAAGCTTGGAACAACATCCTAAGTCCCTTCTAGTCCTAAAATTCTGAGTACATTCAATACATAGTAAGGACATTGGTACATACATGGCCAGACCGACTTCCTGGCAAAAGGGGAAGATGAGCAAAATGCCTGGGTTACTCCTCCATCACGGCCCTTACAACAAGTCTGTTCTCCTCAAAGTTAGTCTCTAACTTGACAACCGGTAAATCTGATAAACGTTTGCTAGCAGTGAACTACACGAGACTTCTCCTGACAGTGTTTCTACAAGTTTCACATGCGTACTTTGATTCTATCTCCTGGAGCCCTTGGTCCCTCTCTCGTTACCCTCTCATTATGTTGGCTAATACATGTTACTAAATTCAATATATATTCACCTCATCTTTTTCCACCTCTTGGCCCAATTTAACACAGCTGATCCTACTTTGCAAATGCCTTCATCTGGTTTTCTTCTCATATCTCAGGCCACTTCTTTAATCTAGTCATCAAAGGTTGGAATCACACAAGTCTGGGCCCTAGGCCTTCTTTTGAACTCTATATCTATGCTATTTTATATGGAAGCCACTAGCCCATGGGGCTGTTTAATAAACTTAATAGAATTTAAAAATTCAGTTCAATTGCCCTAGGCATTTCAAGGGCTCAAAACCCACAAGTGGTTCATGGCTATTGTATTGGGCCACACTGATACAGAATACTTCCAACATTCTATTGCACAGTGTTGCTCTATTCCATCTTACTGGGTGACCGTATTCGTGCCCATGGTGTCAGGTACTATCATCTATTTGCAGAAAACCCTCACATTTGAACTCTCATACAAACTTCTTTTTTGAGCACAAGACCCATGTAGCCAAATGCTGTCTTAATTTTCCACTTGGATGTCTCAAAGCCCAAAATGCCCCAGACCAGATTTCTCATATTCATCTTCAAACCTAGCTTTAGAATGTTCTTCCTCACTAATGTCACTGCCATCTAACTCCAGGTGAACACGTTTGAAAACTCAAGTTATCCTTCATTTTCCCTCATTCCTTCAATCCGTTTCCAAGTTTTCTGAGTTACGTCTTAAGTACCATATCGCTCAAATTTTTCCCCTTCCTCATTTCCCTGCATCCCCCATAATCCAAACTCCTATAGCTTGATTAGTGGAGAAATCTCCCTGGATTTAAATCTTGGTTTTGGCTGAGTGACCTCAGACAAGTTTCTTAAACTCTTTTCCTTAACCAAGATTTTCATCTGTAAAAATAGGAATAATACTATGATGTTCTTCATAGTGTTGCTGTAAGAATTAAATATGACTATGAACGTAGAGTTTAGCACAGTATACAGGACATAAATTCCCTATAAATGTTAGCTACTATTATTACTATCATCTCATGCCTAGATTACTGAAATTGTATCCCGTCTTTCCATACTTATTCTTGTTCCTCTCCAATCTTCTGCCCACAATATAATAACTAGAGAGACTTTTAGTAAATGTAAATCTGATCATTTGTGCTCCCCACCCCAAATCTTCCTGGAAACCCATTTTATAGGTTTTATAGGGCTTTTAGAATAGACTCATCTTTTATTACTCTTGTCCCTTAATCCCTATTCTTTAACCAAACTGGCCATGTTCATTCCAAGAGGCCTGTTGCTCGCCATATTTCCCTTTTCTCAAACCCCTATGAAAGTTATAGTTTAATCCTAGTCATCCTTCAGACCTCACTGAAAAGTCACTTCCTCCCTGACTAAGTTTGGTCCCTCTCTTTTGCATTCTCATTGTACCATATTCCTCTCTGTCCCAGAACTTCTCGGTTTGCAATCACATGTTTATGAGTGACTACTATTTGTTATTACTATACATTTCTTTGTTTCCTCCAACAGACATATCCGCTTGAGCTCATGATATTCCTCCAACACAAGCCTGCTCCATTCACCATCTTCTCCATCTCAGAAAATAGCAATACCATTCTTCCAGTTGCTCAGGCCCAAACTCTTGGATTCTCTTCAATACTCCACATCCATCAGCAAATTCTATTGCCGCCACTCCAGAGCTTGACCACTTTCCTCCCATTTCCACTGCTACGCACAGTGGTCAAAGCCACACCTTTACTTCCCGGATTGCAGCAATACCTCTTAACACATCCCCTTGCTTTTTTCTGTCATCACTGCTTACCCACTTGTGTATTTACAACAAGGCAGCTAGACTGATCCTTTATACATCATCAAATCATGTCATTCCTCTACTCACACCCTCCAATAACTTGCCATTGCTAGGGACTGTACTGTGTCTCCCCAAAATCCTTATGTTGAAGCGCTAACCCATGTGACTGTATTGAAGATATTGCCTTTAATGAGGTGATTAACGTTAAATGAAGTCATAAGGGTGGAGCCCTGATCAGATAGAAATGATGCCCTATAGAAGAAGAGACATCACAGTTCCCTTTCTACCATGTGAGGACACGGTGAGAAGGCAGCCCAAGCTAATATACCATCCCACTCAGAGTAAAAGCCAAAGAGGTGCTATACATTCTGGACTGTCATGTCCCCAACCCCTAAACTCTCTGACCTTTGATTCTCCCCATCCCTTAAGCAGCTTCAGCCACATTGGCCTACATGCAATTCCATCAACATTTCGGGCATGCTCTCACCTTCAGGCCTTTGCTTTTCCTCTGCTTGGAACACTCTTTTCCCAAGTATTTGCATCACTCATTTCCGCACTCAAATGTCACCTTCTCACTGGGGTCATCCTATGAAAAATTTTACCACCTCCCTCTTACACACATATCCCATTCCCCTTTCCTTAGCACTCACTACTAGCATGCTACATATTTTACCTATTTATCTTGTTTATTGCCTCTCTCGCTAGACTATGAGCTCCAAGAGAGAAGGGATTGTCTGTTTTGCTCATTGCTATATCCCCGTAACACAGAGCACCTCATAGTAGGTGCTTACTATTTGTTTAGATCAATGAATGTTGAATACCCACAGCCACCAAATTAGCTTTGGAGCTAAAAGGTACCACACGCATCAGCTACTAAGGCAGCAATCTTGTAGTAGAAACTGTACTGCCTAAAGGACCACCTGCTTGTTCTGGCTTCTTCTAGTTTTCTGCTAATATTACTACAGCTCATGAGGGACTTTAAAAACTGTGGTTCCATGATCCAAGAGCGGTTCCTTCCTCTATCTTTACAACAGAGATAATAAACTGAGACGAAAAGTTGTGAATGTCAAATAAAATCACGGATAGTACAATTTTTTGAAAATTGCCTGGCTGCAGCTTTCTTGACGGTATTTCCAAACAGTTCCGCAAACTCTGCCTCTCTTTGATCATGCTTTCAGGATTCAGCAAAGGATGTGTTTATCCCCATAAATAAAATTTAAAATTACGTAAACATCAATACAAAACTAAAAGACAAGTGATGGAAGAAGCCATTCATGGTTATCTGTTTATGTAGGGCTGTGGGTAGAATTTAGGTTAAAAATGGGATTCTACCGCTAAGAAAATTGCAAAGTAATTATATTCCCCTATTTTTTACAGAAGAGAAAATAGGCCTGCACAGGAGAAGTACCTTTCTGTTTTACTTGAAATAGCGGAAGTCTTCACAACTTAAACCACGTCGAAACCTCCCGGTTAGTGCTCCACAGTTAGTTATTGCTCTCAGTGTATTCATTTCTATGGTTTTTGCAAATGCCTCCAGTTAAAAATCGTCTTGAAACAATATGGTATCACAACTAGGCTCCCTTCTCACCTTCAAACATCACAGCTTTTAAAATGAAGGTGTCATAGGAAATGTGGACACACCCAATGCATCACGACTGGAATTAATATCTGGTTATGCAAATCTAACGCTGCCAGGCAGGTAAACACCTCAAAGGCAGCACAGAAGAAATCTTGCCTCCCTCTAGGCTCAGGCCTGGAGTGAGTAAGGGGAGTCGCGGCGGGCCGGAGCTCCGAGCAGGCCTCGCCGGGGCCGCGCCTCCCCGGGGGGCGCACCTTGCCCGCAACTCCGGAAGCACCTGCGGTCCGGACGGGAAACCCCCGGCATCACCCGCAGGAGCTCAGGGCCGCCCGCCGCTCCTGCATCGCCTCGGGTACCACGTGCCGCAGGGGAAGCGGCCCGGTAGCCCTGCAGCATCTCGCGAGATCTCGCCGGCTCGGCCCCGTATTGAGAGCTTAGAACTTAAAAAAAAAAAAAAAAAAGGAAAAAAAAAGCGAGCGGGCGACTGCCTCCGGAGCCGCCGCCGGAGCATCAGCAATCGGCGTGAGCCGAGGCAGGGCCCGCGCGCCCCTCCTCTGGCCGGGTGGGCCGGGCACCGTCCGCAGCCTGGTCTGCCGTGGCCTGTGCTGTCGGCCCACTAACGCGCTGCCCCAGGGGCGGGGAGAGAGGGAGGAGGCCGGGGGGCCCCCGCTCCTCTTCGCCGCAGAGCCGGGCGGGGGAAGGAGGTGGGGGGGGTGGGAGGAGGGCGACGGAAGAGGAGGTAGCGGCGCAGAGATCTTCCCGGCGACGGCAGCGAGGCGGCGCTTGGCCGCTCCCGGATCGCGTTGCTCATGCTGCCCGAGGCCCGGCGTGGACGGGCCGGACGCGATCCCTGAGTGGGGTAGCGCAGGAGCCGGGATTGGCCGAGAGCCGAGGGAGCCTCCACCGCGCGCCACTGCGGGACCGCGGGTGGGCGGGCTGAGGGGCGGAGGAGCCGCGGGCCCCGCCTCCCGCGTGCTGCAGCGGGAGCCACCACCGCCGCGGCCCCGCCGAGGCTTTAAACAGCGGGGCCCGCCCCGCGCCTGCCGCACTCGCGCGCAGACTCGGCTGCCGGAGGCGTTCGTGCCGGCCCGGGCTAGCGGCGGCGCGTGCGCGGCTTGGAGAGCGACTCCCTCACCTGGCGTTGCGGCAGCAACCACCGCCGGCCGGGGGCGCGGAGGGTGTGCAGCCCGCCAGGTCCGCCAGGCTCTCCGGGTCCGCCGAGCGTCGGGCGGCGATGGAGCCGGGGCCCACGGCGCCCTCCTCCGGCGCCGCGAGGCTGGCGGGGGTCGGGGAGATGCCTCCAGCCGCCGCGCTGGCCGCCGCTGGGATGGACCTGCCCGGCACGGCCGTGCCCTTGGTGCCGGAGGATGCTGCGACTGCGAGCCGGGGCGGCGGCGGGGTCCGCGGGGAGGGCGCCGCGGCGGCCGGTGACGGGCTGGGCAGACCCCTGGGGCCCACCCCGAGCCAGAGCCGCTTCCAGGTGGATCTGGTTTCCGAGAATGCCGGGCGGGCGGCTGCGGCGGCGGCGGCGGTTAACGCTGGGGCGGGGGCCAAGGAGACCCCCGCGGACGGGAAAGCCAGCGGCGAAAGCGGGCTAGCCAAGGGCAGCGAGGAAGCCAAGGGCCGCTTCCGCGTGAACTTCGTGGACCCGGCTGCCTCTTCTTCTGCAGACGAGAGCATGTCGGATGCAGTGGGGATCGGAGGCGACGGGCCCAACGTGAACTTCCAGAACGGCGGGGACACAGTGCTGAGCGAGGGGAGCAGCCTGCACTCGGGCGGCGGCGGCGGCAGTGGGCACCACCAGCACTACTACTATGACACCCACACCAACACCTACTACTTGCGCACCTTTGGCCACAACACTATGGACGCCGTGCCCAGGATCGACTACTACCGGCACACGGCAGCGCAGCTGGGCGAGAAGCTCCTCCGGCCCAGCCTGGCGGAGCTCCACGATGAGCTAGAAAAGGTGAGCTCTCCTGGCCCTCTCTGCAGCCCTCTCGCCAGCCCCCACTCCTCCCCAGCCGCTGGTCCGCGCTGACCGCGGGATGTAGCTGCCGGCTCTCCTCTGGTGAGGCGGCGTGAATGGACGTGCACGACTCGCTGGCATCTCTGGATTCAGCTGTCAAGGGTGGAATTGCAGAGGAATGTAACTTAATCTCTTAAAAGTTGGCAGCGGGTTAGGCTAGTTACGTGATACCGGAGAGGCTGCATTTAACAATCTCCCCCATCCAGTTATATATCTTGTGTATGCTTTTTTTTCCCTCACCCACGCTTAACAATTACCATCCCTCTGAATGACAGTTGTACTTTTAGGCCCCGAGAAGGGAATGTGCAGGAGGTTTAGGTGGTGAGGACGTTTCTCAGGAGGGAGTGGAGAGCACCTACCACCCGTGTCTTTTTTTAGAGGTTGTTGTTGTGTGGGTTATGTACACCCGTTAGGGGTCCCAAGAGTGGGAACATTAGTATTTGAAGGGAAAATCTTAGCAGGGTGTGTTTGTGGTGTATGAATTATTAAAGCTCAATTCCTGCAATCTTGAATGTGCAAAGATATAGAAATCTTAAGTCTTGGGACAAGCTCTTCTTGATAATGGCATAAATCCACTTTTTATAATGTAAACCTTTTGGAAGAGGGTTACATCAAAAAGGCGGGGGGCAGAGTCTAAGAGAGAGGGAGAGAGAAATAGAATTGTTTTTTCTGTGGAGGATGTCCAGAAAGACCTTCTGGGGTCTTGTGTAAGTAGTTATACTTGGTGAACAGAAAACCATCCCTATAAACTCTATTGATTTCTGTAATTCTGTCTTTTATGGCCGCATACAACTTGTATTTTTTCAGGGTACAAAATCGTTCTTTTGAGATGACATTGATGCTTTTGAGATTTGATTAATAATTTTTTATGATTTGGGATTACTTGAAGTCTGCCTTTACAAGTGTATAATGAATACATTGATGGAATTTTGTGAATGCAGAGTTAGCACCATATAGGTTGACACGATCGAAGTGTTGGAAAGTTTAAATACAGAAAGTATGTAATTTCTTTTGGATATGATTATTTGACTTCATACAGTCATTTCATACAAGACTGTACTTGTCCCAGTGTTTGAAAATGTAACATTCATAACATTCATTGAAATAATTGCCGAGGTCCCAACCCTTACAGCTTATTGATTGTTTAAAAGCCTGACATCATTTAGCTTTGGGTAGTACTACTCCTTTCATTCTGTTATGGTATTTTGTCATATCAGAAGAAAAACGATTTTTAAAACACTTATTTTATTCATATTCCTGTAGTTTCTTTCAAATCTATTATATTTTCCTTTCAAAACTAAAAATTCTCATAAAGCAGATTATATAGCTGGTAATTTCCTTTTTAGAGCATTTTTATTATTGAAAATATTATATAGATATTTTCAGATTTATTTCACCAAAGCCCTGTAGTTCAGTAGTAAAACAGTCTGTATTTACCCGTAAGTCTTAAAAGCTTTTTTTATTGAAGGATATTATATACCTTGATCTTGTATGCTTCCTAGGAAAGTTTTTGTTATTTTAAATTAAATTCTCTCAATAACAAAGCCCTACCAGTTCTCCAAATTTTCAGGTTTTTGTTTGGTGTTTTTGGTCAGTTCGCAGTATATAAAAAAGAACACCTGTATTGTTTAGATGTATAGTAGTTGAAGAAGTCACCTAGCTTCTCAGCCTCAGCTTCCTCACCTTTCAGAGTTATTTTGAAGATTAGGGGGAAAAAAATGTATGCAAAGGCCCACGTTCAGCGCTTGCAAAATAATAGCTAGTATAGTTACCATTTCAATCTTATATTGGCCCTTAAGAAAATACATCGTTAAACTTTAGGACTTCAGTTTTAGATTCTCTTAATTTCTGCATTTTTTCAGTGAATGTAGTATCTAAAATGTTATGTTCAGATTTTCATTTGTGCAGCATGTAATGTAATGAATTCTTTGTAGTTTTTTACCTTTTACCATTTGGGCCCTTTATGGGCAGCGAAAAAGGTTTATTAGGTTAAATAAGCATAGAACCTCCTCTTGAAGATAATTTTGTTTAGAATTGAGCGAATGGATTAAAGAGATGTGTCATGTTAAGGAGTACAAATCTGGCTATAGATAAACCAATGTTGAAGGAGGGCAGGGGAGGGCTGATAGTATAGGTTGGCTAGATTCCCAAAAGTTGTTCTTCACTTTTTAGATTGACTCTTACTCCTTAAAACCTTTTCTAATGCTTGTAGCTCTAGGTGAAATCATAATATTTAGAATTCTATAACATTTAATCTTAGCTCTTGATTGACTGTCATGTAGTCTGCTTGGGCCACTGAATGCTTAAATATCTACCATGGATCTAACTTTGTGCTAGGAACTATGGAAGAACAAAAGAAGTAGAAGAAAAGCACTCCAGAAACTTGTTGGGGGAAAGGACTATAGTGTCTTCTACGTGAATTCCTTTCCTTGCCCAGCACTGTGACTTTTTAAAGTATTTTGCCTAGAATCCAACTGAAGGGGAATAGTTAAATAACCATGGTGCGTCTTGCTATATTATGCAGCCATTCTAGGGCTAGGACCCATGAGTTCTCCATTTATCGAATATTTATTGGGGAGAAGAGTTTGTTAGGTGTGGGCCACCTGGCTGTGGCACTGCGGGATGATGCGGTGATTAGCAAAACAGATACTGACTCTGTCATACTCTAGGCATACATTAACCAAATGGTTGCACAAATAACCTAGTTACAAACTTTTTTTTTTCCAGTGCTATGAAAGAGAAGGGTTAGAATGCTGGTGAGGATATAATAGGACCTAATTTTAAGTGGGGTGGGTTGGGGAGGCCTTTTTTTTTTTTTTTTTAACTGTAATTAGATATTACCAAATAAAGTAATAAACAACTCTTAACTTAGAGTGCAAAATGAAAGCACCTTATTATTTTAAAGGTGCAAAAGCAAGAAAATACAGCATAAACTTATCCATTTTTAAACAGTCGTCTGTGTGATGGGTATACAAAGTATGACACTGAAGCTGAAACCTGAAGGCTAAGTTGATGATAGGGCAGAACAGTATTCCAGGCCAAAGGACCAAAATCTGTGAAGATAGTGAGGTGAGAGAGTGGTATGTCCAAAGAACTATAAGGAGGCCAGTATGAGATTTTATTATAAAGGTAGTGGGAAGTTATTGAGTTTTGTGTGAGGTAGCAACATGGTCTGTTTTGTTTTGACACCTTTTGATTGCTGGATGGAGAAGGGTGAGAATGGAAGCAGCTTGTACTGTGGTCTCCTTACAGATAATAAGGATTGGGGGCAGAATGAGTGGGATGTAGGTGAATTGGATGTGGGAGTGAACGAGAAGCTGATTCCCAGCTTTTGGACTTGAGCAGCTGAATAGATGGTTGGTACTTTGCCTAAGATGGGAAAAGCTGGAGAAGGACTATAGATCGGGGCGGAAAGAAAGAATGCTTTTGAGTAGCCTGCAAGATATCTTAGTCCAAGAGTCATTTTGAGGGAGAAGGGGCAGAATATATTTTATATGTATATGAAATATATGTGTGTATGTGTATATACATATATATTTACATACATGTGTACGTGTATATATATTTATGTGTTTATCATCTAAAGTCATGCATGAAATTACTTGGGGAGAGTGGGTAAATAAGAGAACAGAAACAGGGTCTGGGATTGGGCCTGGGGAATGTCTAAAGGTCTACGAGAGATTGTGGCAACACTAGCAAAGGAAGTTAAGAAGGAGCTGTTAGGCTGGTGAGAAATAGCCAGGAGAGCAGTGTCAGGGAAGCTGAGAGAAAAGTGTTTTAAAGAAGGCACAAAGTCTTCAGAGATGTGCCAGTAATTGATTTTTTTTTTTTTTTTAAGTATTTCAAAGAATATAACCGAAGTAGTGATTCCTGCCCCTACAAGAAGAAAGTAAAAAGTGGGGGGTAAACAAATAAGTGTTTGATAGACAACTTCAACATGTATGATGGAAAGCATGATTATCAAATGTGGAAAAGTATGTGGTGGAGAATCCATAATAGCTCCTACTGGATTAGAAGCAGTTTTAAAGTAGTTTGAAAAGATTGCATTACCATTGCAGAGTTGTCCGTAGGCCAAGGTTTGGAGCCTTTTGCTGGTGGTATGTCAAATCTTTGTATGTGGCCTCTCTCTTTTAGCCTCTCTCATTAATAAAAAGGGAAAGGTCAAGGGAACAGCTATATCAAGTGTCTTATGTTTCACTGAACTTGTTGGTTTTTTCATTTAATTCCTAAGAAATAAGTCTTATACACATTTTACTCATGATAAAATGGGGTCATAAAAAGTGAAGAAATTGCTTAATGCCACTCTCAACAGGAAGTGGTACAGCTGGCGTTCACACCCAGGTTTTACTTATTAATGCCAGGACATAGTAGCTCCTCTTTCTTGTTATTTCTTCTTTCTGCCTATCCCCTGGACCTGCTCTGAGATGGCAGGGATGTTGAGGGGGACATGTTGGGGGTTGCCGACATCACTCTTCTATCTTGACCTCCTGAGAGTAGAATGGTTACATAACTGAGAGAAAAGAGGAGGAATTCTTGTGATAATGTAATTACTGACTAATATGACTGTCTCTTCCACTAGGATCTGAGCTGGTGTCTCATTCATCTCCAGACAGAGAATAGGTAGTTAATAAAGATTCGTTTATCAAGTGTATCAGGGTAGGCAGTTCCTCCCACTTAACAGGGACTTTAAAACACTAAACAAGTGTAGCTGCTGCTCTAAATGGGCTGTGCTGAGTCTTGGACAAGAAATTCCACACACTACTAATCATGTCAGTACAGAGGTTGAGTCTTTGAAGGTCGCCCTGGGGGAACCAGAATGGGTCACATCCCTGGGGATAAGGAATAGAGTAGGTCCAGGAATGAGTAAAGGTGGGACCTTGATCAGAAATATTTGTTCAGGGCACAAACTTGCACTGTTTCACAATTTTGCCAGGGGCCCCACCTTCTAAACCCATGACACCAGAGCTGAAGTCTGATTTACCTGTAAGACTGTACACATTCTCCAAGTATATACCAACTAACTGCCTGGGGAGAAGGAAAGATAAATTCGGGGATTTAAAATCTGGCAAAAAAATCTGTACGCTGCTGTCGTAATCAGTGTCTTCTCTGTGTGTGTTTGTGTTCATAGTCACATTCCCAATCTTGTTAGGCCAGAATTTGAAGGACCAGAAGAGCGTTTCTAGGTTCTTATGTACTGAGTGTGTTTGTTTTCACTAATTTTTGATTACATGTTTCATACGTGTTTGTAACGTCTGTAGCACTAATCAAATTGGCTCCATGCTGAAGTGAAATGAATATGAATTTAGTTATTCAACAAATCTTGATTGAGCATCAATAATAGCCCTGTTCTGAGTGCTGGGGTTACAGCAGTGAGCACAACAGAATTGTGGAGCTTTCATTCTAGCAGTAGGAGAGAGTAAACAGATCGGTCAGATGTAACTGCCGTGAGGAAACCGAAAGGTGGATAGATGCTGATAGCTGGGGTGGTGTTATTCTGGGGGAGTTAGAGAAGCCCCCTCTGGTACACGAGCAGACACTAGACGGGAGTGAAAGATCAGCCCGGGAAAACACCTGAGGGGAAGAACACTAGGCAGAGGACTGCAAACACCAAGACCTTGAGATGGCAGTGTGCCTGGGGTATGCTTGGCATGACTGAGAAACAAGAGGGCCAGCAAGACTGGAGTGGCTAGCAGGAGAGTCATAGGCGAGGAGGTTAGAGCAATAGTGAAAAACAAACAGTGTATAACTTGGTAGATCGTGATGAAGACTTGGGGTTTTACCCTGAGTGATGTAGGGAATCATGGAGAGCTTTGAGCACAGACTTGACATGACCTGACTTACATTTTTAAAACATCACTCTCATGCTGTGTGGAGAGTATCCTGTAAGGGGGTAAGAGTGGAAGCTGGGAAACAAGTTAGAAGCCTATTGCAGTGTTTTAGTTAAGATGATGATGACTTTTATGAAGGTGATAGTGTTTGATACAATAACAGGTGTTTAGATGCTGGATATGTTTAAAAGGTGGAATTGTTGGGATTTGGTGACTGTTTGGGTGGGGGGTTTTCCCCTGTTGAGAATGGAGTCGATATTTATGAAGAGGTGGGAGACTGGGAAGAGCAAGTTTGGGAGGTGGACTCGAGTTGGGTTTCATTCTACAAATTAGTTCTACAATGGGGCAAACACTTATAAAATTGCAGCTACTGGTTTGTGAAATAATAGAACCTAAGAAAATGGGTTTTAATTTGTAGTATAAAAATGTGCTTTTATGCTGCAAATTTCAGGTAAAACCATGAGAACCGGTAGTTTTTCAAATAGAGTATAAAGGGGTGGGGAACTAGTGGGTTGACTCCACAAAGTGAGAGAGTGAGGAATGGACAGGGAAAACTACTTAAATACTGAAGTTAAAAATATATCAATGGTTTCTCATTAAATATGAAATTTATCATCTGCCATTGGATTTATGATTCTTCCATTTTTCACTAGAACCTGTAATAGTGCTTTCTTAAAGCTATTATGAAAAACTTGGAGCCCATGGAGGACTTGGGGATTTCTGATTAGAAGAAGGGGGAAGTCTGAAAGGCAAACATAGCTTAGTGGAATCTTGTCTCTCTGCAGAAGCTGATTGTGGCTGGTGTAGTCATAGTACCCTTGGGCTCAGAAATTTCTCTGCCTTAAATTTTCACTATGCTGTTCCTGAACACTGACAAATTAGCTATTCATCTAGAGTAAGAATACTAGAAACCTCTGGATGGTTCTTTGTTGGGCTGGTATGAATTGGTTCCTTCAAGGATGTAGCTTCTAACAGAGTTTAGTGTGCGAGTCACTTTGGAGCTTTTTTGCGGGTAGGTAGCTTGGTAGAGCAGGCTTTATTGTACTCCAGTGGAGGAAGACTTAAAGGACCTCTGAGGACCCTGATCATCTGCTGCAGCATGACTTTTACCCCATCGTCTCACCTAAATAGTTTTTTATTTATTTATTTTATTTATTTATTTTTGACTGCACTGGGTCTTCGTTGCTGTGCGCGGGCTTTCTGTAGTTGCGGAGACCGGGGACTACTCTTCTTTGTGGTGTGCGGGCTTCTCATTGCGGTGGCTTCTCTTGTTGCGGAGCACGGGCTCTAGAACGCAGGCTCAGTAGTTGTGGCACATGGGCTCAGTAGTTGTGGCTCACGGGCTCCAGACGCGCAGGCTCAGTAGTTGTGGCACACAGGCTTAGTTGCTCCGTGGCATGTGGGATCTTCCCAGACCAGGGCTTGAACCCGTGTTCCCTGCATTGGCAGGCAGATTCTTAACCACTGCACCACCAGGGAAGCCCCTCACCTAAATAGTTCTTATTAAAGTCACCAGTGACCTCCTCCATCCTTATCACCAATTCCAGCAAACCTTTTTTCTCAGCAGCATTCAACCTTCCAGCAGCATTTGATACTCTTTTGAAGTCTTCCTGATACTTCCTTGGCTTCTGTAACACCACTCTCTCCTTTCGTTTTCCTTCTTTCTCTCTGGCTCTTTCAGCCCAGTGTCTTCTGCATTTTCCTTCGTCTCTAAACTGGCCATCCTCTAGGCTTGATTCTGGCTTTCCTTCTTCCTCTGCTGTCTTCTCTCTCTGTATATCCCCTGTCTATATCACCTGTAGGCTAATTGCTTCCCAAATTTTGTCTTCTACTAATACCCCGTTTGCGAGTTCTGGGCATCCAGACCCTGCTGGAGGTTTTTGCTTCCTTTCTAAAAGACACCCCACACTCACAAACTTAAGATTTTTCTTCCTCTGCCTCTGAAAACAAAACCACCCAGGTCCTCTTCCAGTGTGCCCTGTGTCTCTGTGAATGGTACCACCATTCATCATATTGCACAAGTGAGAAAACTGAGTCATCCTTGACACTTTTTCTCACCTCTTTACATCCAGTTCATCACCAAGTTCTTTGTATCACTTTTATTTCCTAAATATTATTTTCATCCTCACTGCTACCATCCTAGAGCAGTCTGCAGCATATCTCTCCAGTAGCCTTCTCTGCTTTCCCCTATTCACTATGCCCTCCTATTACTATTGTGCCTGGAGTGATCTTTTTAAAACAAAATTGATCATGTTATTCCTTGGCTTAAAATTAGCCCTGCATTGTCTAGCTCTGGCCTGCCTCTTCTTTAGTGTTTCAGTTTCTCAATGGCACAGTACTTCCTCTGGCCATAGTGCCTTTGTATGTAATACTATCCATGAATTCTTCCTCCCTTCTCCCCCATACCACACTGATAACTTTTCAGTCTTAATATTTCACTTCAATCTTTATTTCCTGAGAGAGGAAACCTTTATCCTCCAGTCTAGGACAAACCTCTTTTCTCTTCTAGCCCTTATTTCAGTTAGTGGGAGTATGTTTGTTCAGATGGTTGTTTGAGTAAACTTGAGTCTACTTCAAGCTCCATGAGAAGCAGACTATGTCTGTGACTGTTTATCATTATGTCCCTACTACATAGTAGACCCTCAATCAATACACGTTGAATAATAGAACTATTCTTTATAAATTATTGTAGTACAGAAGAATCTTAAAGTCTTTTATGTACCTTATATTGTCATCTAGAATCTCTAAAGGACATTTGACAGGCAGATGGCCCCAGTTTGCACATTTGGAATTTAAGACACAAAAGAACTAAGTAACCTGTCCAAAATCATAAGACCCGTAACTGGCAGAGCCACGGTTGGAACTTGCAGCAACCATTTTGACTCCCAGTTGATGTTAATTACAATGTCCTACAGTTTAATACTATGTAAGTTCTTGCTATTTTGGTTTTAATTCCCATGGCAGTTGTGTTTTAGTACATTGAAGATAAAGTAGAAAATATTTGGACCCCTCAGTTTCACTGTATGGATAGATCTTTTCCCAACAGAAAAATATTTTTTAAAAAATTTAAGTATAACAAAGTTTCTTATAAATGGAATCAAAGTAAGTTTTTTTTTTAAATTTCTTCTGCTTTTCTTGTCTGTATCTCCCAAAAGTGTAATGTAAATGTTTAAATGTTCTAGGGTTGCACTTTTCAGTACTATAACCACTAGTCACATTTGATTGTTAAACTAAATTTTTTTATTTTTTATTTTTTTAATATTTATTTATTATTTTTGGCTGCATTGGGTCTTAGTTGCAGCACATGGGATCTTTCATTGCAGCGTGCAGACTTCTCTCTAGTTGTGGTGCGTGGGCTCCAGAGCACCAGCTCAGTAGTTGCGGTGCATGGGCTCCGGAGTGTGTGGGCTCTGTAGTTGTGGCGCATGGGTTCCAGAGCACCGGCTCAGTAGTTGCGGTGCATGGGCTCCGGAGTGTGTGGGCTCTGTAGTTGTGGCGCATGGGCTCCAGAGCATGTGGGCTCTGTAGTTGTGGCGCGTGGGTTCCAGAGCACGTGGGCTCTGTAGTTGAGGCATGTGGGCTCTTTAGTTGTGGTGTGTGGGCTTAGTTGCCCTGCAGCATGTGGGATCTTAGTTCCCTGACCAGGGATTGAACCCATGTCCCCTGCATTGGAAGGCAGATTCTTAACCACTGGACCATCAGGGAAGTCCCTAAACTAAGTATAAATTAAAGTTAAAAATGCATTTACTTGAGCCAAATTTTAAGTGCTCAATACCCACATGTTGGCTAGTGGCTACCATACTGGACAGTGAAGATACAGAACATTTCCCTCATCACAGAGAAATCAGTTAGCCAGTGCTGTCAGGGGAAGTGATATTTAAAGGAACTTTTCCCTTCCCTCATTCCTCCTTTCTTGGATTTCTCCCTTCCTTTTCTTCCATGTTAAATAGTCACCACTAGTTTAAAATTATTAAACAGTCAAATTTTCTCTAATTTTGCATGAGATCCTTCCTTAAATAAAGTTGTCTAAACATATTAGGCCCTCAATGAAACATTTGTTTTGAATCACTGGAATTTATCTCTTTCTGAGAATGGAGATCTTTAATATTGGAAAGGGTCTTTAATATTGGAAAGGCTGTGAAGAATTTCTTAATATTGTATAAAGTGTTAAGTTTCCAAAGCACTCTTAACTCATAAATCTGTATTTGGTCTTCAAATCTATCTTTGGAGGAGATGGGTTTTCAGAAGGTCTTAGAGTAGCAGTCATATTTTGCAAGGTTGTGGTTTGCCTAAGCACTTAACTAATACTTGGTAAGGCTGCATCTCTTTGAAACTAGCTCTTTGTCTCCCTTTTCTTTTGGACCAGTGATCCCCAAATTTCTAAAAGAATTACCTGGAGAAAAATTAAAGATTCCTCTCTCCCAAAGAATATACATGCCATTTTAAAAAAGCTTTCCTGGTGATTCCCAGAGAGCCAGGTTTCAGAACCAATGTCCTAGACAGACTTTGGTTATCATTAATGACAGTAGTACATAGCTGTGGGGTTTTTTGTTGCTTTGTTTGTTTGTTTTGATATGCTGATTGTCAGTTTTGAAACATCCTACTATAGGAACCTATCAAAGATATGGATTTAACCCTTAGATAACTGTATAATGAATTGTATAATGTTACCAGTTATTCAACGTCTGTCATGTTTCAGGAGCAGTCTGTAGTTTGTGCACAGTAATCTTCCAAACCAGTTAGTTTACAGATAGACAAACTCAGAGGCTAATAGCAACTTGCCTAAGTCTCACAGCCAGTGAGTGGTAGATGCTGGATTTAAACATAGACATGTTAATGAAAGCTCACATGTGAGGTGCTAGGACAAATCCTGTAGGGAAGTCAGACACACAAGTACTAACTGGTAAGTCTGAATCCTGATGAGTTCACATGGAATAGCTGGAGTGAGATATTACCTCTCTTTTATAGAACTTAATGGTTTCAGACATAAATAATCAGGCTGTACTATTTTAGAAGTTAAGCTTTATGATAAATTATTCTTAGTACTGGCTTACCTGTAAATTTCCAGAAATAATAGATTTGGCTTGTAGGACTTGAAAAATTATCGTTTCACCTATTTCAGTCCCAATTATTTGGCAGATTTGCTGATTAGAAACAAAGCTGATTCAGTAATTAAGCAAAGCAGCAACAATAACAACAAAAAGGCCTCATTTAAAAGGGTTCAGCACACCTGCACTTGGGGACTACATAGTTAAACTTTATACACAGTTATAACAAATATGGCCTTCTGGTTTTTCAGAACGAGGGCAGATTAGAAGGGAAAATGAACACAGGCAGAGGTGGATTCAAAGATGACCAGCATGTTATACAGATAGAAAATAAGAAAATCATAAAAAGCAGAAAATAGCAGTCTAGAATAGCTCTTGAGTAGACGCAGAGACAGGACCTGAATTTTGGTTGTCACAGTATCTCCATCTAGCATAGTGCTGGCACAAAGTAACCATGGTGTTTTAAATCTCAATACAAAAAGAGTCAGCCAACTACACATTTTTGGAAAATTTCAGTCTCATGTCATCCTAGAGTATCGCATTTTAAGAGGCTAAGTATTAGTCCTTTTCAGAACCAACACTTTAAAAATTTACTCCAAGGGTTTCATTGTACTTTATTTAAAATGTTTATTACCGTATCATTATGAAGAGAAGATAATATAGGATGTTTGAAAAACAGAGAAAGTTAAAGACCTCAAATCCTTAACACTTTTGCATTTTTATATACATGTAAAAATTATGATTTTATATCCTACTCTTCCCACCTAGCATTAAATAACTAATCATAAGTAATCAGTTTCCTATGTCACCCATAGTAATCTTCTATTTAAGTGAATGTTTTTATGATACTCTCATACATGTACCATATGATATGTGTACCATAACTTGCATTTTCTCTGCAGACTCTTTAGTTCATTTACATTTATTGTGATTTGGCTGTTATTAGGCATGGTATTTTGCTATTTGTTGGTTTTCGTACCCGTTTTTGTTC
This sequence comes from Balaenoptera physalus, assembly GCF_965194825.1. Lineage (NCBI taxonomy): Eukaryota > Metazoa > Chordata > Mammalia > Artiodactyla > Balaenopteridae > Balaenoptera > Balaenoptera physalus. Next base: position 71,331,519 of record NC_138890.1, on the reverse strand, counting down.
CTCTCATCCTCTTTTCCTGCCATCTTCTGTGCTAATCAGATCTTTTTTAATATCCATTTTAATTCTATTTACTTTCTTGTTATATATCTCTTTGCATTATTATTTCAGTGGTTGTTCCACTTACAGAGAATATTGAATTTTTCCGGCTAAAATATAGGAACCTTAAAACAGAATACTTTTCTTAGTACTTTGGTCATCATGTAAATTACAAACCCAGCAATACAGTGTTGTACTTTTTGTTTTCAACAAAAGTCCTACGACTTTTAAAAAAAGAGGAAAGAATGCTTATATGGTGTTTTATTTCCTTTTTTTTTTCTTCTTCCATTTCTTCTTGTAGATCTGTGTTGCCATCTGATACTATTTCCCTTCCTTGAGTAGTTGTTGTAAGGGAGGTCAACTGGCAACAAAATTCTTTGTTTTTATTATCTGAAGATGTCTTTACTTCACTTTTGAAGGATAGTTTTGCTGGATGTCAGTTTCCTGGTTGCCAGGGTTTTCTTCTTTCAGTGGTTTGAGTATGCACTTCCAGTGTCTTCTGCCCACCATTGTTTCTGATAAGACAGCCATTAATCATACCATTGCTCATCTGTATATGATACATTGGTTTTCTGTGGTTGCTTTCAAGATATATTCTTTACCTTTGGCTTTCAGGAATTTGTACATAGGGGCTTTTCTCTTTGTGTGGATCCTTTTTGGGTTTAAATTTCTTGTATCTGTAAGTTAATGGGTTTCACTGCTTCCTCCAGCCGTTTCCACTCTGCTGTTGAATCCATCTAATGAATTTTTAATTTTGATTTTCAGATTAAGAATCTCTAATTTTTAAAATATAGCTTCCATTGCTCTGTTGAGATTCCATCTGTTACTCACTGATACCGTACTTACTTACCTTTAGTCTTTTAATATATTCATTATATATATTTTGAAGTCTTTGTCTCCCATATCTAACATCTGGGCCCACTTGGAGTTAATGTCTAATGACTTTTTTTCTTGATTATGGGTTATATTTTCCTGTTCAGTAATATTTTGGGTTAAAGACTAGACTTGTATGTAGATAACACATTGTAGCAACTTTGGGTAGTTGTTTTTTTCAGTATTCTCGTAAGGATTATTGTTTTTTGTTCTAACAGGTACTTAAGTTGCCTAGATTCAAACTGCACACTGAGTCCTCTTTCCCCACTATGCAGTACCTGATATCTCTGTTGTGTCCTGTGTTTTCAGCTGCTGCTTTTTTAGCCTGTCTCTTTGGGGGTGTGTGTGTGTGTGTATGTGTGTGGTGCAGATCCTCCCCTGTACCTGTGTGATTTAGTGGTCACCTGAGATTTGGGGCTTACTCTCACTATCATTCTGTTTTTTTATCTAGAGATTCCCACTTAATTTCTAGTTCCTCTTTTGGCTCTTGGGCTCTCTTTTCTAATATTTCAAGCTAGGAAGGCTTCACTTTAAGCCATCCAAGTTACACACACTTGGGGAAGTGCTCTCAGTTGAAAAAGAAAGCAAACTCAGTGCAGCTGTATCTATCTAAGGGTATTTCCTTTCTGGTCTTTGCTTTTTTTCAATCTGTCCTAGTTTTTATTCCATACATAGATAGTTTAGCTGTCAGTCAGGGGTTTAAATCTTGGCCTTTCCGCTTAATGCTTGTGTGACCTTCAGAAAAAGAACTTGCCACTTCAGATTCTCAGTTTCCTTCTACAGAAAATGGGAAAGATGATAATTCATAGTGAGAAATAGCACATATTCATGTGAGAAGTACATGAACTACCAAGTGCATACCATGTGCTAAATGTAGTTTTTGTTATCGTGTGTTTCTCCATGTATATTGCTTTTCTAATACTTTACCCATTTAGGATATTGTAAGTCAAATATTTATATCTTTGACAACTTCTGGTTCTCCTTATTTTAAAAATAAAACAATTTGAAATGTAAATGACACAGTTACACCTTCCAGTATCACTTAATAATATAAGTTTTCTGGTAACTTGAATTAAAATGTTTTTAAGCTATTTGTTGACATTAGCAAGTTGTGTGGGATTTGAAATAATGTATAAATTATGCTATGCATAATGCATTTTGTTGTAACTCAGTCTTGAACATGATAGGCTAGGTAGAGGACTGAATTCTTTGACTGCAATCAGCAGTTCTGACTTGGTTCATTGTAAAGTCACATGGTCACAGCATCCACTTTTATCTGTGGCACTTGAGTTTTGAGCTTTGCATTAATGCCACTGGATATTAATAGACCATTGTTAACCAGAGCAGATTGGATTCCTGTAAAACAATACTTTGTTTTGAGAGCATAGTCTGTATGGGGAGCATTACACTGAATACACCAATCACCGACAGCACGGATAGGAAATGTTGGTAGCTTTGGGGTGATATAATTGGCTAGTACTTAATGAAAAAATGGTTAGAATTAGCCCAGCCACTTTGGCATCTAAATTTGCATATGTATGCATCCATTTTTAGTTACTGATTTGGCTTTGTTTCATAATATTAATTTAACACTTTAGCTTACTTTGGTATTAAGAAGATGCTATTAAACTGTATGAGAAATTTTTATCTAAAGTATCCTGATGGATACTTTAGTTCAGAAGTTTGTTTTTAGGATTTAAATACCATTTTTTGGTGAACTTTCACTTTTTTGAAGTGTAATTTTGGGTTTTTTTAAAATCAATAATAAGCTGCTTGTAAAGAAAGCAGTGAATTCTTTTATACTGACTGTGCCCTGAAATGAAGATTTCCCACTCCTCTGGCTGTCAGTAACAGTGATTTAATTTGCTTAAATAAAGCTAGGCCCAGAAGTTTTGCTTCTGTTCTCCTACTGTGCAATCTAATATTAACCCTAGCTAGTGTTGCTATGATGTGCTTATCAGTTGCCCCCAAAGCAAACAGCACAGGGAGGAAGCTCTCATTTATTAAACACATTTTTAGCACTAGAGAACTTACAAAAGATTTCTAGTAGTGTGATCATTGGTCCTCAAAGCCAGGTTCTTCACACTGTATCCTAGTGACTTGTTGATGGTGTAGGTAATAAATCTTTTACCACCATTCAGAATGGAGATGCCATATTTCTATGTAAAGGTCAGTGTTTTTGTTTATTCTTCCAGAGGTAATCTTAAACTGCCAGTATTATAGGAAGCAGTGTAGTAGAGTCTAGATTAATAATGTTTTGCAGTACTTATTTTTGTGTATTTGTTCAACATCCAGTTATTTAAACTCACCCCATGGGCAGTTGAAATAATCACTTTTTTGTTGTTTATAATAATAGCCAAAATTTATCAACCGCTTAGCCTGTTAATGTCAGACAATGTACCAAGCAGTTAATACATTTTCTTTTTTAATCTTTTAAAGTCTTTTTATTTTATTTTTTTAGACATTTTCCCTATGGTTTTATTTATTTATTTATTTTTAAATTTTTATTTTATTTTTGGCTGTGTTGGGTCTTTGTTACTGCGTGGGCTTTCTCTAGTTGCAGCGAGCAGGGGCTACTCTTCGTTGCGGTGTGCAGGCTTCTCATTGCAGTGGCCTCTCTTGTTGCGGAGCTCGGGCTCTAGGCACATGGGCTTTAGTAGTTGTGGCTCGTGGGCTCCAGAGCACAGGCTCAGTAGTTGTGGTGCATGGGGCTTAGTTGCTCTGCGGCATGTGGGATCTTCCCGGACCAGGGCTTGAACCCGTGTCCCCTGCAGTGGCAGGCATATTCTTAACCACTGCGCCACCAGGGAAGCCCTAAAGGTCTTTTTAGAATTGTGGTATATAGCAGAGAAAAAAAATGTAAAGCCTAAATGCATAACTTAATCAAGTGATCACCACCCAGATCAAGGAATAGAACATTGCTGGCACTCCAGAAACCCTCTGTGCACCCCATTCTGATCTCCCTGTGCCAAAAGTAGCCACTGTCCTGACTTAATGGTGATCATTTATTTGGGTCTGGGTCTTGGTATTTTGTTTGTTTGTTTTTGTCACCTTTATGTATTCTGGAAGACCATTAGTCTAGTTTTGCCTGCTTTAAAACTTTATATGGAATCATACAGTGCTTTTTTATCTGTCATCTTTTGCTCACTGTTATGTTTGTGTATATTTATAATTCATTCATTTGTATTGCTAATTATCTTCCTTTATATGAAATGCTACAATTTTGTAGTTGTGGATGTTTGAGACTGTTTCTGGTCCTTGGCAATTTTTAGCAATACTGATATGAACGTTTTAATATAAGTGTCCTACTTCATTTAAGTGTTGTTTATCTATAGGGATATATCTAGGAGTAGAATTGTTGGGTTAAAAGGTATGCATTTTTTTCAGCTTAAGAAGATAATGCCCAAACTTCTTTCCCAAAGTTGTGTACCAATTTATATTCCCACCAGCAGTGTATGAGAGTTTTTGTGTTCTATACAATCATGATATTTTCTCACTTTATCTTCTCAAACACTATGGGATAGGTAATATTATCTCCATTTTACAGATGTGGAAACTGAGGGCCAGAGGTGTTAACTTGCCAGAGTTCACATAGCTAGTGATAGCAGAGCTAGATTTTGAACTTGGATCTGACTCAGGAGCAGACACTTAAAATTTTACTTGTTACTATTTCAGGACATTATTTGGAAAACAGGGATTGCCCATACAGACTCAATATTCATTCACTATGTCTTTGATTAAAAATGACAGGGAGAGGTCTGTACCCTTGTGAACCTTCCATTTTAATACATATTGAAGGAGTGGAGGTAGGTACATAGATTACAAGAGCTGAATAAAAAAAAAAATACTGGGTGTGATATATGCTATGAAGAAGAAAAAAGGGGCACTGCTGAGAAGAAACTATATGTTGGGTGGTTTGGGAAGGAGGCTACACTTGAGCTAAGACCTAAAGTTTGAGGAGCCAGCCATCCTCAAAGTGTGTTAAAGACAGGGAATGGCAAGCAAAAAGTCCCCCAGGAGAAAATACTTTAAAATCAACATTTCAACAATAAAGCAGTATTATATCAAATTAAATATTTGATAGAACTCTTTCAGTAATTTTCTAACTTAAAGGATAGGATTTTGAAGGTGTATAAAAACTTCAAGGAAAATTAATAGAAATAATAAAGTGGTGTATGATTGGAAAAATACAGAGACTTCTAAAACAGACTAATATTTACTTTTTCTTTAATCATGTCAAATCTTACTATGTGTGGTAATAAAACATTGATGACAAATCTCAAGAATTCTGTGTGGATAATTTTCTTTTTCAAGCCTTCCTGAAAGGGCATGGATGTGTAAGTGGACCAAGGGGTGAAGAGGTTGCAATGGTAAAGCATGTACGGGAAGAAGGAACCTAGTATGATCCAGAGCATTTGATCAAAAGGAGTTGCTAGCTTGCACTGCTAATGTCCGTTTTTAATTGGAAAAAGAAAATTCTAGGTAACATAGAAACTGAACGATTTATTGGTCTGTTTTAACTACCCTGTCTACCACCATAGCCTCCAAATAAGCTCCTAAAGTTAAATAACTTGTATAACTCTATTTAGGACACAATTTCATATTAAACATTTTAATATGTTTATATTCCAGGTGGGTTATATCTGTACACTAGCAATTGTTTCTCCTCCGTAGGAGGTCTGATCCAGCTGTCTGTAACAGTCCTGTAGGGCAAAGAGTTTCACACACACTGTAGACCCTGGGGGAATTTCTACAAAGAGCAAAGAGATTTAAAAAAATACCCTCTGGTGTCATACACCACGCAGAACTTCTGCTGTTATTTTTATGAGGACTGTGTCAGAAACCCTTAGCTTCTGTAGATTTGGAAGCAGAGGAAGGAGGGAAGGATGAAGCAAGGTAAAGAGTGAAAACAGCTGAGGAATTGGGAAGTTTGAGCAGGACAGTTTCTTAAGTTGGGTGATTTGTCTAATGTCTCCTTGCCCAAAATAGGTAACTTAAAATAATTCACCTTGGCTCACTGTAATATGTGGAATTCTACCATTTAGAAGATTCTCTGCATTGCAGCATTAATAGCTACATGGTTAGGGGTAAGTTAACCTGTCAAAAGACTGTTCGCACATTTGTTAAGTGGAGATTAGATCTATCTCTCAAAGATGTGCCAGTTCGGGGAAACAGGGTGTGAAAGCATTTAGGGAAGTGTCTGGAACACAGTAGGCTTTCAGTAAATGTTGGCTGTAATTAAAGGAAGCCAGAGAGATTATGAGGGTCTCCTATACTACGAATTCTTATTTTACCGCATGAGTAATGGATAGCCAAACCTAGATTATGTACAACTGTATTTTGTATGAAACTTTTGTTTCTTGACAGTAGAAAAACTACTATTTTGATGTATCTTGCAATATTACTTAGCACAAAAAATTTTGTGTATATCACAATAAACTTGAATTGGGTTGGATTCTATGCCAGGGTTCACCTTACCCCAAACATGCAAAACCAAATTATTGCCTAACCTATAAATCAATTCTTATCCAGAGTCAAACTCTTTAAAAGTCATGGAGAAAAAAATCATCCTTTTCCCTGTTACATTTTCCAAGTGTGTTTGTAGTTATAGGAAATAGTAAGAGAATTGCTCAGAAAAAGATGGAAGTAAAGTGTATTTAACTACTAAGGCAGATTGTTACACTGCTAAATAGGCTTTTCCATCTTGTTTTTCATTTAGTACAAATATTAATTGGGGAGAATTTAAAACTTCTGGAATGAATCATTGTTTCAGTTCTGTTTATGTGTGATCACCCTTCATGTTGAACTTGTGACCTTTTTGGTAGTTGTAATTAGCAGAAATTTTTAGCATTTAGATGATATGGTCTGCCAGAATAATTTGAAATCGGATAACTTGAATGAGGGTAGACAGTTCTGTATATTTAAACATTTCTCTGTTTTCTACCATAGCTACTACCCTGTACATAGCATCTTCTAAATAAGTAGTTGTTAAATGCATGCAAAATTTTATAAGCTATTATCTGCCCCCCCGACATTGTTTTCCAGTTCAGGTAGTTTTTTTTTTTGCTATTGCTTAAGATTATTTGGTAAGGTTGATTTACTGTGTAAAAAGTAACATCAGTTGTGATTGGGATCCAAATTTTATTTCATAGATCAAAATGCTAGGATGCAGTGTAGTTCCCTAGTCTTCATTTGGCAGGGTAAATGATTGTTTGACGCATATTTTGTGGCAGCCAGAAAATGATTAGCCAGTGCATATAATTTTGTCATATTGAAAAAATAAAGCCATCTCATATTATATCCTATCTTTATTCCTTTGCAGCTTTCTTCATCTTCAATAATTTTAGCTTTGTTTTTTTATGTAAACGAATACCTTATCTTACACAATCCTCACATTAACTATGTAAGTTAATGTATTAGTTTAATAACCACTTTCTAGTTGCAGAGATAATGCTAATAGAAAATTTTGTTTCCCTATGGACTTCCCTGGTGGTGCAGTGGTTAAGAATCTGCTTGCCAATGCAGGGGACACAGGTTCAAGCCCTGGTCCAGGAAGATCCCACATGCCATGGAGCAGCTGAGCCCTTGTGCCACAACTACTGAGCCTGCACTCTAGAGCCCGCGAGCCACAACTACTGAGCCCGCGTGCCTAGAGCTTGTGCTCTACAACAAGAGAAGTCACCACAATGAGAAGCCAGTGCACCACAACAAAGAGTAGCCCCTGCTCGCCACAACTAGAGAAAGCTCGCATGCAGCAACAAAGACTCAACACAGCCAAAAAGAAAAAAAAGAAAAAAAAAATTTTTGTTTCTCTAAATAAATGAACCTTAACACAGAAGCATGGATTCATAATGGATCCATAAAACATGACCAAGATTTAATGCAAGATATGTTTCAGAGATGCAGTGTGGGGACAAAAGGAGGAGTACCCTTAGTTGCAAGAGGAGTTAAGGGATGCTCACTGGCACGGGTTTTGGTCCTCCATATAACATGGAGGACCTTTTTATAACATTCATAAAAAATGAATATATTTGGGTTTGAGCTTCCCAGAAGGTGCCACAGGAGCAGCATTGACTGGGTACTGAGAGCAGGTACAGCCTCAGGGAAAATGCTGCCTTTGCTCTGATAGGGTCAACTGAGTATGTAATCTTGTTCTTGTTGAGAAGTGGCTGGGCATTGAAAAGCCAGGCCATCTAGGAATAATTTTCCTACTAATCCTTTTGAAATGTGTAACTGTGAGTCACCCTCTTACATTTCTAACATGGCATTGAAACTTAAATTGCTGTATTATAATCAAGCTGTATCAGTTGGCTTGATAGTCAAGCCCGAGAAACCTCAGCTGCTCTGTGTGGCTGTAACACATTGATCTTTATTTACAGTCTTGAGACTCCAAGGAAATGGTACAGGTGGGCAGGGATTATTATCTCCATTTTACAGATTAGGAAACTGTCACAGAGAGGCTGTGACTTGAAAAGAGGTATCAACCGTTTTTTTTTTATTTTTTTGACTGGATTAAACAACTAATAGAGGCTTCTTGGTATAGTAGAAAATGCCCTAGATAGAAGATAGAAAACCTACCTGTCATCTCTAGCCTCTACTATAAAAATACCAACTCTGGGAGGGCTGAAAAGTCCCTAGCATGGTTCTTGATAAAACTGATTAATAAATATTTGTTTAATGAATGAGTGGAAGGATGTGGTTGTGGTTTATGCTCAGAAACTGCTTTTTGCAACTGTAGAATCTTCAAGTAACAGAAAAATATCAGAAGTTATTTTAAGGGACTGGAACATTTCCCTCTTCAAAAAGTGTCCATATTTGAGCATCCTTAAGTCTACCTGGAAACAATATTGTAGCAGCCATAGACCTAAAGAGATAGTTTGGTACAGCTTTGCTCAGTTGTTCTTTAAAGCACCAGTAAACCAAAATAAAAGCCCAAACATTTTCCCCTCCTCCCAAATTTTAAAAAATTATGTAGGTTACTGTCTTTTGCCTACTATGGCCTGAAATTGCTGAGCTAAGATACTTTTGCCAAGTCTTTACTAGTTTAACTGTAAAAAGAATAAATTTGTATAAAAATGAATATATTTGGTAATACGCTTTGCCAGAAATGTGTTTTATTATATTCTAACTGTATTCAAAAGTTGCACTGTCTAGACAGTCTTGATTTTTCTTTGTACAATGATAACCACCTTTATTCAACTTTGGAAAAAACATGATCATAAATCATTCTGAGCACTGCACAATCATCTTTCATGGGTATTAACATCTTTGTCCAGTGATGTCGCAAAGGCCATCTACACTACTTTGTATACTTGAGATGATAGTCTTGTGGACTTAGTAACTGGGATGTCTGAAGAAAGAAAATAACTGCCATTTTAGTGTAATGTGTACCTAAAGCATTTATCAATGAAAAGTGTGTTGGTGTGCCCATGATGAGGATGTACACAGAAGACAATACTGTACTCTAGGTTACAGAGCCAGTGAAAGCAGTGTTAAGGTTTCTAATTGTAATTTTTTAAAAGCTTGGGTAAGTATTTTTTCCTAAAGCTTTATTGTTGTTCATCACTTTAAAAAGAAATCTGTCTTCATCCTAGGTTGTCTCTAAAATACTGAAGAAAATTCTGGTGTTAGGGAAGAAACAATAGCTTGATTTTTTAAGAATTTTTTTACTGAGAAATCATCAGTAAGCCTAGCCTTTGTGTTTCAGTTGTATTTTTTTTTTTTAGGTCAAGCAGAGTATGAGTTATGACCTTTGATATGTAAAGGGTAATTTAAATCAGTGAATTCAAAACAAGTTAATTTTTGGATATTGGAAACTGAAAAACTAAAATTTTAAGACGTGTATTGCAGAATAAATCTAAAATCAATTTACATTATAAAGGATTTTAATTATTAAGAACTTTATTTTTTTGATGGAAAGTTTTTTTTTTAATTTTATTTAAGAAATTTTTATATTGGAGCATAGTTGATTAACAATGTTGTGTTAGTTTCAGGCATATAGCACAGTGATCCAGTTATATATGTATCTATTCTTTTCAAATTCATTTCCCATTTATGTTACTACAGAATATTGATCGGTGTTCCTTGTGCTATACAGTAGGTCCTTGTTGGTTATCTGTTTTAAATATAGCAGGGTGTACAAGTCACTCCCACACTTCCAATCCATCCCTCCCCCTCCCCTTCCCCTCGCCCCCACCGGTAACCATAAGTTCGTTCTCTAAGTCTGTGAGTCTAGAATGTACCATCTTTCTGATAAGATACCTTTTTTGATATTTAAGTGTCCACTGAAACCTTTAAGACTTAAAAACTAATCCAAAAAAGAGAAACTGTTTCCCTCTCCTTCTCATTTAGAGGAAAGTTGTTTGTAGTACACTGACAATTTCTTTTTTCTTATTTGGTAAGAATTGGAGTAGTAAAAGTAATGAAGTATAAAAGTGGCAACATTAGTATTTTACACACAGGGCTGATATTGAGAGGGGAGGTCTGATCTGGAAAAGTATGGGAGCTGTCACTTATTACTTACCACATACAGATGGTGTTTAAAGCTACAGGTTTGGTGAGATGACCATAGGAGAAACAGAGAGAGTGAAAAAAAGAGATGGGTCTAAGACCAAGTATTGAATGGACTCTTACCATTTAACTGCTGGCTGGAAGAGGCTAAAAGAGTGGTATTTCAAAAAAAGTTTGAAGAAAGAGGGAGTTGTCAACAGTATCATGAGCTGTTTCAAAAGTCCTTTGAGACAGGGACTAAAAACTGTACATTAGATTTATTAGATTTGGTAGCAGAGAAGTCCTTGGATGTCTTAAAACTATTCCAGTGTTGCGGCATGGTGAAGCCAGGTTGGTGTGCCTTGTTGAACGTGGGGTTGTATTTCAGCACGTTTGGCTGGACATTTGGAGGTGGGGTGTGTGGTGTGCAGCAAAAAGATAACTATGGTTAGAGGACAAAGAATGATCAAGTTGAGGTAGAAATTTGAATATACAAGGGAGAGTATCCACAGTGCAGAAATTCTCCTTTTCTCTACTCCCTGCAAAGAAATAAATGACCATGGAAACCAGAGTTCCCTTTCATTCTTTTATTTTCTGTATTCTCAGAAAAATGCTCAGCTACTCAGGTTTTCTTTCCCTAAGTTTCTCTTTTCATTCTTTTTCCATAGCTTCACCCACTAGCTCTTTATCCCTGGCCCCTCTCCTAATTTCCAGTCATGAATTTTTTAACAGCCTGGTGGAACTCTAATTGTTTCATGGCTCTTCAAATTCAGTATGTCCAACTGAATTAATCATTTTCTTTTTAGACTGATATAATTTATTAGTATCTCTATTTGTTTCATTAAGAAATCCTTCCAGTTACTGAGGGTCCACCTCTCTGTGTTTTCCATTGATTCCTCTGTCTCTTCCTCTCTTCCCCACTCTTGTTCTCATGCCCAGTCTTTTTTTTTTTTTAGTTTATTTTTGGCTGCATTGGGTCTTTCTTGCTGCGCGCGGGCTTTCTCTAGTGGTGGCAAGCAGGGGCTACTCTTCGTTGCGGTGCACGGGCTTCTCATTGCGGTAGCTTCTCTTGTTGCGGAGCATGGGCTCTACGCGCGTGGGCTTTAGTAGTTGTGGCTCGCGAGCCTCTAGAGCGCAGGCTAAGTAGTTGTGGCACACGGGCTTAGTTGTTCCGCGGCATGTGGGATCTTCCCGTACCAGGGCTCGAACCCGTGTATCCTGCATTGGCAGGCGGATTCTTAACTACTGTGCCACCAGCGAAGTCCCTCATGCCCAGTCTTAATCCTTGCTTTGTACACTCAGATTCACAGTGCTACTTTTTGAAAGATTATTTCCCCAAATAAATTTAAATTAGTTTGTTCCACCTCATTTAATATGGTGTTATCCAAAAACTCATGTTGTTATTTTTGACATTGTATTCATTATGTGAAAAACAGTAAAAAACTCAAACCCATTATTTCTCTGAAAATGGTAGGTAGATTGAAGATTTTATTTTTGTACTTTTCTATCAGTATAATTTATAGTTCATAATTGTATATGTGAAATTTTCCTGGTAATAAGATTTGTATATAATATTTTGTGTGTGTGTGTTTGTGTGTGTAGACAAAATGCCATACTCAACAATTTCCTTATTTCTCTGAAACTAATGTATTTATAGAAACAAAATGTATTCTACCTTGGTTTCCTGTTATTTCAGGAAATAAATATAATTATAAACCCAATTTTATTTTACTTAAATCTATTGATTGAAATATAAAAAATAACATATTCAATTGATTTTAATTTTTGAATTGTATTTTAAAGATAAATAACACTTCTTAAAATAGGGCTGTTGGAACATGGTAAGGAAGTTAAACTTAAATTTTATTTGGATTCATCTTTGTTTTAAAATATGTTATACACGCAGAAAAATCTTACTGTGTTTTTTGAATATAGTTGTTCATAGTATAGTGGAAACTGGTATAATTATTGCTAGATCTTCAACTTTCAGGTGGAATTCTAATAAATACAGCAAAAATTTTAAGACGCCTGCCTGCTTCTGAATTATTAAAAAGACACGCACATCAGAATTTAGCCTTGGAGAAAGTAGCCTATTAAGTACACACATCTTCAGTTTTCTTTTAATAGAGATGGGAATAGAAATATCTCTCTGTGTATAATTATAGGCATTGTATTTTTTTGTGTATTATTATAGGCATTGTATTTTCTTGTAATACTTGCAGGTTATATAATATTTTATGTTATTTTATAATTGAAGAGCACCAAATATCCTAGAGTGAAATCTAAGGAACTTCTGTCTACTTTAAAGTTGATTGAGTTAATAGGCAAACATTTTTGTTCTGGCTTTATTTGAATAATTGAACAGTTGAGCCATCAATTCTCTTTTTTTTCTTTTTTGGGGGCAGCGTTGGGGGAATTCATCAGTGATGTCCTACTGTATAGAACATAAACAACAGTGGACGTAAAGCCAAAGTGGGTTGCTGAGCTACACAGGCCCCTGGTTGCATTTTTTCCTATTTGTACGTATTTCTAACACATTTAACTATTACTGGTTTCCATGTTTATACCAAATTCTAAGCACAAAAGAGGGATAAAAATAGACACATGGACTAAAATGAGGAGTGACAGTCTGCAGACGGATACAAAAGAAGAGGTGGGAAAGACGACCAGAAATAGTCATTGCAAAAAGTATTTCATGGCCCAGCAATTCTTCTAGGTATATACCCAAGATAAATGAAAAACACATGTCTACACAAAAACTTGTGCACAGATATTCACAGCAGCATTATTCATAATAGCTAAAATGTAGAATAGGCCCAAATGTTCATCAGCTGATGAACAGATTTTAAAATGGGGTATATCCATACAACAGAATATTATTTGGCAATAAAAAAGAGTGATATGTACTATAACGTGGATGAACCTTGAAAATGTTATGCTAAGGAAAAGAAGCCACACACAAAGGCCACATGTTGTATGATTGCATTATTCCATTTATATGAAATATCAGAAGAGCAAATCCATAGAGATAGAAAGTAAGTAATTGCCAGGAGTTTCAGAAAAGCGGAAATGGGGAGTGACTGCTCATGGGCGTGGAGCTTCTTTTGGGATGATGGAAATGTTCTAAAATTGACTGTGGTGATAATTGTACAACTTTGTGAATATACTAAAAATCATTGAAATACGCACTTTAAATGGGTGAGTATGTGAATAAGAGCTCAATAAGGCTGTTTTAAAAAGTATAGAAGATTGGGGTGATTACAGAATTTTTATGAAGTGTTTTATATGCCATAAGCCTAGGGCATCCTTTTTAAAGTACAGTAATCATTTGATACAGTAGACAGTAGTTATGAAACTGTGCTGTAAGGGAAATTATTATGATTTATTTCTCTTAGCATCTGTTTTTTAAAGTTTGTGAACTATCAGAATTAGTCAACATTAAAGTTCATTTTTAAGTTCTTGGTAATCTTAAAATGAGTTATTTTCCATGTATTTCATGTAGTTGAAGTTATAGCTATGTCTTTTAGTGTAAACGTGGAGATTAGTTTAAAATTTGATTATTTAAAAGAGCCTAGGCAAAATAATTTCAAAAAATATACTTAAAGAATTTACTGCATCTAACTTATTATACTGTTTCTTCTATTGCTTAAAAATCTAAGAATTTGCAGTAGGTACATTATAAAAATATGGAATATAAGAGCTGATCTAGGTTGATAGCACTTTGAAAAGCCATATAGCAATAATGCATTAAGAGAATTAAATGAGTCTACTTGGCTAACAGAAGTCAAAGAAAAAAAGGAAGTTTGGATTATTACATAGTTTTTTCTCTGTTGTAACACAGAACTTGCTGCAGCTCATTTCTATGAAAAAAATTATATTCAGAATTCAGTAGAGGGTATAACCACTGAAAATGATTTCTTAAAAAAGTAGGATATCTAGATCACAGTGTTCAGGATTAAATGATAATTAATTTAGTTGGCTCTTTTTCATTTAAAGAATGAATGTTTGAAATATAGCTGTACTTTGTTCCCTGCTGTTGAGATATGGGTAGAGGAAGAACTATGGGGCTAGTGTTAGGGACAGGATTCTAGATCTAGAACATTTTCTATTTCCCAACACCCTTCCACCCTTCATGATCTGTTTAAGGCACTGCCACTGGTTTGGAAGTTTGTCATGTGCCTTGGGTGTGTTGGGACTGAACAAAAGTTGAGAGCCATGGAGAGAAGGAGAGAGAGAATGTAAAGAAGAAAAACTAAGAATTATAGAATCAGACATGAAACATAAAAGCCTTAGAAGGAAACACTAGTTGTGAAAATGCATTGTGTCAACCAGTTCACGTCTGAATCTGAGAAGAATTAGAAAGGAAAGAATGAAGAGTGCTGAGTGACTGAACTCAGGAGTGAGTAAAGGCAGGAGTTAGGGGTGAATCTTGGGATCCACGGAGTCCTGCTGTCAGGGACTATAAAGGGAAAACTGTTCACTGGTGACGAAGAGGAGTTTTATATTGTGAACACTGAAAGTCCAGATAGGGGAAGGGTGGCATCCAGGCAATATAAAGTTGTGGCTGGAGAGACAAGGTCTGAATTGACTGACCTGGTTAGCCTATACTTAGCAAATAGTATTCTTTGTGTTCTCCAGATACCACCAAAATGTAATTAAAATTTTAAATGATTAAAATGGGTTTCGTGATAATTAAATTTTTAAAACTCTCAATCCTCAGGTAAAATATTCAGAAACCCTTGATTCTTGTAAATACACTAAGTGTATTTAGTGGCGTTTGTTTTTATCAGGTGATTTTTAAATTTTAAGTAATTCTTAAGCATAATTCACATTTCCTCTTATAACCAGGAACCTTTTGAGGATGGCTTTGCAAACGGGGAAGAAAGTACACCAACCCGAGAGGCTGTGGTCACGTATACCGCGGAAAGTAAAGGAGTTGTGAAGTTTGGCTGGATCAAGGGTGTGCTAGTATGTACCTATAGACTTAATTTTAGAGTTATACATTTCTGTTTATTATACAATCTTCCTAATATCATCATTCTCGAGATAATGCTTTCTCTTTTTTAAACTGTTTTATCTGATTGTTATGGAGGACCAAATTAATAACTTGTACCTCCTTTCCTTGTGGGTATTAAATTCAGTAAAGTGAATATATTTATTAATTTAATCAAATTATATTTGATTACTTCTAAGTTATGTTTTATAACCTCTTCTGAATCTCACATATTGTCACTTTTCAAAAATTAAGTATGAAGCTATTAAATTGATGAGAGCAACACAATCAAGAAAGCTGGGCAGGTAATACAGCTGAAATATGCCTGCTTCCTTTCCTGCTACCGTATTGTCTTTTGAAGAGAAATGTATAGACGTTAACAAGCAACAGAATAAAGGAGAAATAAGTGTTGAGATCACTTCAGTAGACAGGTTTAGGTGATTAAGGTTCAGATTTACTGTGTTTACTGTGTCTTTTTCTGTGTTTGAATAGGCACTAAGGATCTGACCGGAGTAGAGAGTCTCACTGGGACTTTGGAAGCACTAATTTAGAGTTGTATTGACATTTAGGGGAGAAGTAGAGGGAAACATCCCAGTTCTAGTAGTGATTTTATTGTCTAATCAGTAGAGTGTATTTTAAGCTCTGAGTTGTATTGTTTGCCTATTCTTAGATTTTACTATTTTGGAAGACTATATTCTATGTACGAGCATAGTAAATAAAAGTAAAAATAAATTGAGGATGCTGTCTTACAAAGAGTAGGTTTTCGAAAGATGTGTGAACAGTTGGCATTTTGTGTTGACAAGATATTACATAATACTTAAATCCACTGTAGAAATCATGAAGTGAAGACGTTATAAAAGAATAAGTAAAAAACTGACTTGCATTGATAAGGGGGAACATAAACTCCTTTTTTTAGGGCTGAAGTCTTAAAATATTCCTTGTGCCTTTCTTGTTCTTTTGCTTCTGCTGCTTCAGATAAATGTGTGTGTATAAAGTACATACACACACATATACTCATATATTACCTTATACTTATACTTTAATTAGCTCACATTTAAACTCTCGATAAAGCTCTTTAAAAAAACTGTTAAAGGGTGGGATAAGAGATTTGCAAGGACCTTCTATAGTTTAAAATGTATGTTATCCTACTATTGGCTAGTTTAGCATTTACTGTGTATTTAATTACTTTTCATCTGTGACTTGGCCTCTTTTTCTAGGTACGATGTATGTTAAACATTTGGGGAGTAATGCTCTTTATTAGATTGTCATGGATTGTGGGTCAAGCTGGAATAGGTAAGTGAAGTGACATACTGCTTGATTCATTTGAGAATGAATAGGGAAAGTGGCTGTGTGCATGTGTAGTCTCTGAACCTCATAAAATTCAAGCAGTTGGAATCATTCTACATTATGTTCTCCTTTATATCAGACTGTTGTCTTAATGTCACTTTTTTCATAATTCTGATTTGATCTAATATGAGATAAAAGTAAGATAATTTATAGGTTATAATGTAAATTCAGTATACTTAGACTAACCAGTTCTAGATGTGGCAGGTTTAAATGAGAGTGTAAGTATTCTCAAGTCTCTTTTCTTTTTCGCTAAAGGTCTGTCAGTCCTTGTAATAATAATGGCCACTGTTGTGACAACTATCACAGGATTGTCTACTTCGGCAATAGCTACTAATGGATTTGTACGAGGAGGTAAATTCAGTCTTTTTACATCATCAGCATTGGATTACTGACACTAAATAAATTGAGATTTAAAAATATCTCTAATTATTTTTTACCTTAAAGAAGCAACATATCAGGTTCTATATAGGCAAGAAAGTTTCTATCAAGTACTTCTTAACTAATATTTTGAATATAAAATTTTAAATTGATCCATACACAAACATGTATGCTTCAGATTGTTCAGGGTGTTCAGTGTGTTTGGTAGCAAGAATGGAGCTCCTAACTAGGTTTCTTCTCCACCAAGTCACCCCTTGTTGCCTTCTCCCAGGCTTCAGCCCTTGGATCAGTGGTGTGCATCCTGCATTTGGTCAGTACTGTACAGGTGTAACCTCATTCCTCCCCGCTGAAGGAAACTTAGGCAGAGTTCTTTCCTCATGGTCTAGTAGCTTGTGTGAGTTACACCTGGGGCTCTGAATCCATGCCCTCAACTCTAGCTCTCTTCTCTGGGTACCCTGAGGCCTATTTTATTGGAGCCCACAAGACCTGCCTTGTGAGGTTTTACTCTCCCCAGGGAGAACACCCAGGACACCAGGATAATGGCCTTGGGACCCCTGAGAACAAGAAGAAAAGAAATCCATTTTCCAAACAAAAACTCATCATTCAGCTGGAGTGAGGAGAAGATACTAAGAGAAAGAAGAGAAAATGTATACCAGCTCCTGTAAATTTATCATAGCAGATCAACTGAGAAAAGAATCTACCTGTTCCATCTGCCTCAACTATCTTGCAGATCTGTACTTGACATTATATACATGCAATTTCTGCTTTTTCTGCATTAGTACTTGGAGAAAGAGAGAACCAGATTGAGGTTTTCATTTTTCCCCAGTCGTCTTCATATTTTTTTATATACCAGAGGATTCAGATCACTACGGCCCTCAGGGAAGCTGGCAGCTCACATCTATAGTTATGACTGTGCTGAGCATGCATCACTGCTGGCTGAAGTTTTATATGTACCTGAATCCGAGTTGAGCAAATTGGGGTCCAAGATGTGGTTATGTCCAACAATTAATCAGACAGTGCTGAGATATTCTTGGTTTCTTGTGTAACTGGATGCCCCGTGCTTCATTTCATTCTGCTGCTATTGGGGAATGGACATCGGAGGAGAAATGGGATGGTGTGTTAGGCATTTGAGAGGATCAGCAAATCATCATAAAATTTCTCCTTGTCTTCAGCCCTTCAAATCTAGGTTGTAAGCCTCAAGGGGAGTGGGGCATGGACCCACTGTCAGCACAAACCCCATTCTGTTCTCTGTGTGAGTGCAAACTTAAGGAAAGTATAGATTTTCCTGCATTGTGACTAAAAAGCCATTTCATGTTTCAATACTACCAGTAGTTTTCATATATTTTTATGAATACCTCAGAGACTTGTATCTAGTCTTCTGTCCTGGACACCAAGGAAGTATGAGAATATGGAGTACATGAAGATGTGTCCCAGCAAAGTACCACATGTTGCAGTTTTGCCTGAGTTCCCTCAAAATGATAGTTCGCAAAGTAACTAACTATAGAGAAAAAAAAATTGGATTATACAATTTGGAATTCTTCTGTTATCATTTGTTCATAAATGACAAAGTAAATACACTTGCTGAAATAATGAAACCTATAGAAAAAGAGAAAGCTATTAATTTAAAGAAATGACCAAATGCTTTGAAGCTTTGCTAGAAGGCATTCATTTTTCACTTAGATCAGTTAGTGATGTTAGAAAGCTGGCTGATCCTTTATAGAATAATAAATGAGCTGCATCATCTGCAGTGAAAGTTCCTGGAGATTCTTGCAATAAATGTAAACCCCTGTGTCTCCTCTCCATCTGCTTCATAGACTTGGAGACCCCTAACAGGATTTATTTTGGTTTCTTGGAAAAACAGTATTTCCACAAAGGAGAAAGTAGATATAGGTATAAAACTGGTGAGATTACATTGTTTTCTGTATGCATGGTTCTAAATTGAAAGTATCAGTATGACTCACACATTTTATCCCAAAAGTATATATTTCTTAGCTCTGTCCACAAAAATCACCTGTAACAAATGACCAACCCAGTATCAGTGAACACCCTTAGTGCCCACATTGTGTATTTCCATTCAAAGGAACCAGGGAACCTTGGAGAAAGCATTGATTCCAGATCTGGATAGGAAATGTACTAGAGAAGTCTAGACATCTTTTCACATCAAAAAGTAAAGAAGGTAACAAAACCTACTTGTTTCATGTCAAAAGGACCATGGAGCCAACTTGAAGAAACTAGCACAGACTTAAATTTGGATAGAACAGCAATACTACTACTAATAGTAACTGATTTAAATGAAAACATAAAATCCCTAGGTTCACAGACATCACACACACACAAAAATCTCATTTTCACCTTTGAAGAATGCTAGAGAACTAACTTATTTTGAAAATTGATAAAGAATCTAGTGTAAATCAAGTTTTCTGAGTGAAAACTCCTTACCTGAACTCATTGTAAGCAAAAAATTGATGAGAGATTTATCCTTTGTGTAATTATTCTACAAAATAAGTGAAGAAGAAAAGGGACTATTCCAACTTTGTAAATGCTTTACTTAATAAGACTACCTGTGAAATATCGAATATGAATCACAGCATAGAGTATTCAGGGGAGAGAGGAACTTACTAAATGACACTATAGGATGACGACAGCAAATGCCAGACTAGGAATCTCTCTGGAACAAGGAATCCTTGTTCAGTAAAATTTTCCAAGGAGCAAAAAATAAAGAGAGGGAATTACAGTTTAAAACAAACTTTAAGAGACTTAATGTATAGATGCAGTTTATTTGCTGTTCTTCACAATAAGCTTTTTATCTTTTAGTAGTATGGGACCAAGGGTGCCTGCATTGGATGCCCTCTAGCCCAACCACTGAGGACTTAATTTGACTTTCTTCCTTGAAAGGGCTGCGTAAGAGGAGAGCAGTAGAGCTAGAACTATCTGGAGGGTCAGGGTGCAAAGACTTAGAGATAGGAGAAATGGAGGAATACTACGGGAACAGAGATGTCTGGAGACCCATCTTAATTTTCTGTGGACTGAAAGTTGACTATTAAGGGCATTAACAAGGAAGTATTTTACCCAAAATGTTGCTGAGAGGTTGTGGCTGCTCTCTTTACTAATTTCTGTCTGAAGAGCCCTTTTTTAAACTTGAGTGCGTAGTTATTAATATAGAGAACTATTTTGAGGTAGTGCTTGACATTTTAATTTGTTTTATTTATCTTGACTCTTAACTGAATTATGACATGTATTTTTATTAACACTGAATAATAATTTATTCTTGTTTTGTGAGGTATGTACTTCCAACCCCATGTAAGTGTGTGAAATGTGTACTTTTCCTAGTGTTGGGTGATTTATGCCACAGCTATTTAATGTTACTAAATAGCCTTAACGTTGGCTTTAACAGTACATTTTAGAGATTAAACAGGTACCAATCTAGAAAAGTGTAGTTTTTTAAAAAATATAAATTAACTGTCAACTTGTGAACAAATGTAATAGTGTCCAATTATGAAGTCTAGGATAAAAATAATATGGAAACATTCAGCGTTTCTGGAAAAAAAAGTCTAAACTTAGAAAATACAAGATTGTGAGTCTCAATCTTGATTAGACTATAGTAATACGGGGGGTTACTATTTAAAGCTACTGGTGGCAGGTTAGAGAACCATCCCCTAGGTCCTCTGCCTCTACAGAATAAAACGAGCACCAGCAACCAGCTGATGGAGTCACTGGCATACTCCCTGCCCTAGCAGACACATTCAGGCTCTACAGATTGTTGCACCTTGGAGCCCAGAGCTCTTTCCTGTTCTGCAAATCCTCCCAGTGTCCTTGAGATCTTGGATTTTACAGAATTTCCTTGGACCGTGTGCAACAGGTTCTGCAACTTAGATGACGCTGGCCAGCAGCCACTGTCACTCAGGTCTGCATTTCCTAGATTTCACAGACCAGAGTCTCTTCTGTTCTCAGATAATTAACCTCTGAATATCAACTCATCTATGAAATAGAGGACAACCACAGACAACCTTTCATAAGATGGAAATGTAAATTCTGCTTTTGGATTATAGTGTATTATATGAACTGAGCAATAGAAGGGAACAGTTCTTCAACCACTTTCTGGTTTGGAGTATTAAAAACAGAGGTCAGTACACTTTCACATAAAAGCCCAGGCTACATCAAATTTGTGATGGGCAGTTCTGAGAATCTAAAGTCAATAGAAATCTGCATAAGTGACTAAGATCAAATTTTTATATTCCTTGTATTTCAGTCAATCAACAGATAATTGTTGAGCACTTTGTGTCAGGCACTGGTTTTGTAACAATGCAAGCCAGACAAGACCCCATTTTCTTGGGGCTTATGTTCAGATAATAGGGACAGTTATTTTTTTAGATCTAACTGCTAGGCATGGTACCATGGTCTTTGACATACATTGTCTGATGTCATACAACATTGATGTTGCATTGTGCAAAAATGAAACATACTTTTTTTTAAACAAAATTAAATTTTATGCAAATTCTACTGGTAAATCTTTTAAAAATGTCTGCAATATGTCAGAATTACCTTCACATACTGGTATCTTTTTCTTTTCTCTGAAATAATTGACCTCCTCACTTTTGTATATAGGTAAAGCCAAACCATTGGAAGTGAGGAAAAACTAACGTTTTTTACATCTTGTAAGTGACAGAAAGTACTCTCTGTATTGGTAAAAAATCAGATTATCATTGATTGTCAGATTTTTTTGTTTAACCCATTGTATAACTTTATCAGTTCCTATCATTACCAACCAAGGAGTTGTAAATTAGATTTCAGCTCTGTAGTTCTTTCCTTTTATTGCTAATTTATTTCAAATTGTAGTTTTTCAGATCAGTGAAATGTTTGAAGAAGCTGTAAAAAGCAGTTCTATAACAGTTGGGTCTTCCCTGGCGGTCCACTGGTTAGGACTCCTTACTTCCACTGGTTCAATTCCTGGTTGGGGAACTAAGATCCCACATGCCGTGTGGCCAAAAAAAAAAAAAAAAAAAGAATAAAAGCAGTTCTATAACTGTTGTATTATGAGTTATTAGACTTAAACATAACATTGTGTTTTCAGTTCAGTAAAGCACTACTTATGCACCACAAGTAACTCAAACGTGAATCTGGCAAGTAATTGTAAATAATTTGGCTTGGGTTTTCTCTTTGACTCATTTGGTGACCTTTCAATTTTGCCAGTCTTTAATGATTAAAAATACTTTAACTTGGTTCCCGAATTGTCTGCTGCAGAATTAGAGCTACATGTCTTTGATTTAAAAGTTTAACGTATTCAAGTGATCAGTCACAATGATAACATAGTACCAAATTATGGTCTGAAGATTACATGTTTGTCACTTCGCCTTTTCCTGTTTGGCTTCATAATGGCAACAGAATAGAGGAAATTTACTGAATGTTAACAGGCAGATTCCTTATTGTGTATTTATTAACCAGGGTATTAGGATATATTTCCTAGAACAATAACTAAAATGGATGTTGAAT
This sequence comes from Balaenoptera physalus, assembly GCF_965194825.1. Classification (NCBI taxonomy): domain Eukaryota; kingdom Metazoa; phylum Chordata; class Mammalia; order Artiodactyla; family Balaenopteridae; genus Balaenoptera; species Balaenoptera physalus. Next base: position 71,308,913 of record NC_138890.1, on the reverse strand, counting down.
CCATTTGGATCCATTGTCACCCCATAGCATTCCTAAAGTTGTTCCTCAGAATTTTATACAAGGTGTCTTTGAATAAACTGTTAAGTGAGTGTACAGAAGTAGGTAGCTTACCGCTCTGACAAATAAAGGATTCTGGAGTGTTTGCTCATCTTACCAGATGAACTCTGAACAGTAATTGCTGAATAGTTTTCTTTCTATACTCAAATCTTTTGCCCAGTGTTTTGGAGGATATTTATTGAGTTTATTTTATTGTGGTTTCTTACTATCGAGTTTTGAGTTCTTTATATATTTTGTATACAAGACCTTTGTTGGTATATGATTTGCATTTTACCTTGTATCGTGTATGTATTAGTCTGGGTTCTCCAGAGAAACAGAACCAATAGGAAGTGTACATAGGTAGAAAGAATTATTTATATGTAAATCTCAGCCCAACACCCTCACAGAAACATCTAGAATAATGTTTGACCACATATCTGGGCTCCAGGGCCCAGCCAGATTGACACATAAAATTAACCATCACATTGTCACTTTGCAAAACTAACTGTTTAAAACTGGAGTTTATTACCTTTCAGACTTTATTAAATTTTAAATGTGTTCATTTTTCTACCTCGTAGTTGTAGTTTGTATTTTAAATTGAATTGCCTTCAAGCTACTCTTTGAAAGAAATTCATTTTGATAGAAAATGTGTGTCAAAGTTTGGTTTTGTTCAGAGATTGTTACCCACGACCTTGAGTCACTGAGGATGTCCTAGACCACGTGCTTGCTGTGATTTTTCAGCATCACAATGGACAGTAAGATTTGTTGTCCAACTTTTGCCTAAGAGTGAGCATTAGTTACAATAAATGGAGATGAAATAGTCCAAAAGAAATTAACTTGGAGTTAAACAGGTTTGTTAGTGTTTCTAAAAATTCAAATATTTTTCACGTTAATATGAAACATTTAGTCTATCTTAGCACATAGAGCCATGTGGTGCTAAATTGAGCCATGTGTGATTTATTTTTATTTTTATTGAGATATAATTGACATACAGCACTGTACAAGTTTATAGGGCATAAAATGACTTGACTTATATATATTTTAATAATTACCACATTGTTTAGTGAACATCCATCATCTGTTACAGATACCAAAGGGAAAAACTTTTTTTCTTTGTGATGAGAACTTTTAAGAGCCACATGTGGTTTAAGAAATGTCTGTTTTGTGGCATAGTTATTAGACAAACATCCAGAGTCCCTGGTCAAAATTTAGTAAATACTGCTCCTACCTTCCTGCGTATAGTTGTTTGGGTTTTTTATCTTTGTGCATATTACTTTAAAGGTTCTATGTAGTTTAAGTTGAAGTCAGTTGTTGTGAGTATTTGTGAAAGCTGTATCTGATAATGCCCCTTTCCACGAATCTTCTTTTGAAGTCTAACATATGATTACTTCCTGCTATCTCATTTTGACTATGGTACAATTTAAAAAATGTTAGTTGTTGACAGTTGATTTATAGCTTATTAAATAAGCATTACTGAAGTAAAATTCCCATGTAGTGAAATGCACAGATTTTAAGTTTACAGTTCTGTGAGTTTTCATAAGCATGTAAACCTGCGTAACATCTAGCTCAGTCAAAATACGGAATATTTCCATCACACTGGAAAGTTTCTTGGCAATGAGTTCCTCACTGGTAGCCCAGGCTGGATTATATAGAAGGTACTCTTTTTATGTCTCATCTCTTTCAGCTAACATAATGTTTTTGGAATACATCCATTTTAGTAGTTTGTTCATTTTTGTTACTGTGTAGTATTCCATTTTAACACTATAATATTTGTAATAGTAAAAAATGTGTTTATTTAGTGCCTATTGATGGACATTTGGGCTATTTTTTAGTATGAGGTTATTATGAATAAGCTGACATGAACATTCTTGTACAAGTCTTTGTGATTTTGTATGTTTTTGTTCATTTTGGGACACTACCTAGGAATGACTTCTTGATTCATGGTATACTTTTCATTTATAAGAAACTGCCAAGTGATTTTCCACAGTGGCCGTACCATTTTATACTCCCATCAGCAATATATGAGACTACCAGTTTTTCCACATTCTTGCCAACACTTGTTACAGCTTTCTAATTATAGCTGTGTTTATGGAGGTTTAATAGTGTCTTACCGCCACTGCATTTCCCTGATGATTAATGATGATGATGATAAGCATCTTTTCATGTGCTTGTGACCACTTGTATATCTTATCTTGTAATATATTCATATCTTTGCCCAGTTTTTAAAGTGGGTTATCTTTTTGTTTCTGATTTGGAGGAGTTTTAAAAAATATATTCTGGATACAAGTCTTATGTCTAACATGTATTGTGTATATTTTTCCTAGTGTGTGACTTGCATCATCTTTTTTTATCGTTTTCCAAATCATGTCTTTTGAAGAGGAAACGTTTACCATTTTGAGGAAGCCCAGATTCTCAGATTTATTTATCTATCTATTTATATTATTTATTGACCAGTGCTTATATTGTTCTGTCTTGAAATCTTTGCTTATCCCAAGGTCGTGATGATATTTCCCTGTGTTTTCCCTTAGAATCTTTATAGTTTGTTTTTAGATTTTTAACTATGAATAGCCTCATATTATGTGAGACAGAGATTGTGCTTCTCTCCCCTACTCTTATCCCCCCCATATAGATAGCCACTTCTTCCAGCACCATTTGTCAACCAACTCTCTATTCCACGTTGAATTAGTTTTGGTACTGTTGTTGAAAAATCAGCTTTCTGTGTATTGTCTGTATTGTATCCTGTTCCACTGATTTGTTTGTTTATTCTTTTATGCCAGTTATTCTAAGACTACCCTGTTTTGATTGCTTAGCTTTATAAGTCCTAAGTCTTTCAACTCTGTTCTTTTTCAAAATTGTTTTGGCTCTTCTAGGTTCTTTGTATTTCCATATAAATTTTTGAATTAGCAATATCAATTTCTACAAAAACAAAAAGCCTTGCTGGGGCTTTGGAATTTCACTCTTAAAAAATCTTTTTGGGAAGAATGGTCATGTTAACAATATTGAATTTTCCAATCTCTAAACATGCTATATCTCTCCATTTATTTAGGTCTTTGGTTCTCTCAGTAGTGTTGTATATTTTCAGTATACAGGTCTTGCATGTTTTGTTAAATTTACCCATCCGTCATGTTTTTCATCTGGTAAATGGTATTTGTAAATTTCATTTTCCATTTTTTTTTATGATTGTGTATAGAAATGCAATAGACTTGCATATCTTGGTTCTCTATTCTGTGACTTTGCTAAACATAAACAGTCATGTCATCTGTGAACAGAGATGGTTTATACTCTTTCTTTCCAATCTTTAGTATTTTCCTCTCTCCCTCTTTCTCTCCCTCTCTTTTTTCACACTGTTCAATTAGGTAGGACCTCCAATACCATGGTGAATAGAAGTGGTGAGAATAAACATCCTTGCCTGTTCCCAGTTTTAGAGGGATTGAGTTCAATATATCACTATTAAGATGTTAACTATGGAGTTTTGGAAGATGTCATTTGTCAGATTGAGACAGTTCTATTTCTAAATTGCTGACAGTGTTTATTATGAATGGATGTTGAATTTTGTCATGATTTTTCTACATCTGTTGAAATGGTTATATGGGTTTCTTCTCTTATTCTGTTATTATCACAAGTGATATGATATTTTGAATCTTAATAACCTAGCATTTGTGGCATAAACCCCACAAAGATCGAAGATATATTTGGTCAAAGATATTATGCTTTCTGCTACTTTTTACTTGCTAACATTTTGTTAAAGATTTTTGAATCTATGATCATGAGGAATATTTGTCTAAAATTTTCTTTTTTTTGTAATAAACTTTGTCAGGTTTTGGTGTTAGGATTATGCTCAACTCGTAAGGGGTGTTGGCTAGTATTCCTTCATCCTCAGTTTTCTGAAACAGTTTTTGTAAAATTGATCTTATTTCTTCCTCAACAGTGGAGCTACCTGTGCCTATGGTTGTGTGTGTGTGTGTGTGTGTGTGTGTGTGTGTGTGTGTGTGTATTACAAATTTAATTTCTTTGATAGCTATAGGATTATTTCAGTTTACTGTTCTTGTTATAGTTTTGGCAGATTTTTCAGGGAGTTTGCATGTTTTGGCCTTATTGATTTTTCTTTATTGTTTTCTGCATCAGTGGTTTTAACTCTTTATTATTTTTTTATACTTTAGGTTTACTTACTTTTTTCTGCTTTCTTAACGTAGAAGATTAGATCATTGATTTCACCTTATTTGTTTATTTATTTTTAATTGAAGTATCATTTTTTTAATATAAGAATTTAAAACTATAAATTTCCCTGTAATTCCTGCTTTAGATATATCCCACTAATTTTGATATGTTTTCTTTTCATTATCATTCAATTCAAAATGCTTTTTAATTTCCCTGTGGTTTATTCTTTTACTAGTGGGTTACTTAAAAGTGTGTTGCATAATTTAGAAATATTTAGGGGAAGTCCATACATTTAACTCAACACTGTTGTGGTCAGTAATACTGTCTCATTTCAATTCTTTGAAATTTATAGTACTTATTTTATGGCCAGTAATCACATGGCTCTTGATTAACCTAGTCAGTGTTTTGGTTGTTGATTTGAAATCTAGTGAGAGCTTCAGGGGCATGTGTCCCCAGATCAATGTGTAGTAATAATGGAACCCAGTGTATATAGTATTGTCACTACTTAAGTATCTCTCGTACCTGACTCATTGATGTCTTCTACACTCGGGAGACAGGGCATTTTATGGCCAAATTATGAGAGTCCATGAGGATATTTTTTCCATATTGACTTCCCATGTTTGCTTGAGCAGTAGATTTTTTGTAAATACAATAGGTATTTTTTCTGTTGTTGCCTCTTAATTCATCATAATTTTTTTCATACTCTTCAGCTTATTCAATGATAATAAAAAGGCTAATTTAATTATACCTACTGTACCGAGTAAGCACACAAGTCAGAGAGACCTGAGTTTAAGCCTACTTCTTCCCTTACTATTTGCATGACCTTGGTCAAGTTATTTAACTTCTCTAAGCTTTAATTTTCATATATGTAAATGGGAATGATAATAGTACAGTTGTCCCTTGAACAACACATAGGTTAGAGGTGCTGATGACCCCTGTGCAGTCGAAAATCCATGTATAACTTTGAAGTCCCCCAAAACTTAACTAATAGACTGTTGACCAGAAGTCTTGCAGATAACATAAACCGTCAATTAACACATATTTTGTATATATGTATTATATACTGTATTCTTACAATAAAGTAAGCTAGAGAAAATAAAATGTTATTAAGAAAATCCTAGGGAGGAAAAGGTACATTTACAGTACTGTACTGATCCCATAAGTTTTACATCATCTGTTTGCAAGATGTATCATCTGTCACTACCTACATCAATATTGTCTTATACGATACAAAACAGTGTGTAGTGTATGTTACACATATTACTAACACTAGAGATAAATATGAAAAGATTCACTTTGCTGTACACCTGAAACTAACACAAGATTGTAAATCAACTATCCTCCAACAAAAAATTTTTTTTAAGTATGAGAAATTAAAAAAACATTAAAAAAAGAGAGGCTAATGTGAAGAAAGAAATTTGTATTTATTTACAGGTATAACAATTCATACATTGATAACAAAGAGGCAGCAATATGATTGCTTTATTGTAACCCAGTATAATGATACGATTGTGTCAGGATAGCCTAGCCTATACACTGAGTGAATCATTGTACAATTTTTATGCCATATAACAGTACAGTCATATTCATAATACAGTATTGTAAACATTGTAACATTTTTAAAAAAACACTTATCTGTGATGATAGTCAGTTTCTCTAATTAGGAGGGGTGGGGGGAAATGTGGCACATACTGAACGGTAATTAATTCTCTGAGAGCAAAGTTACATAAAACACTAAGAAAATTAACACATTAATTTTATATTAAATATCACTCAACTCATACCTATGTAAGGATAGACTGGTATCCACATATATTTTATGCTTTCATGACATATGTAACCTTGTCTTAATCTTTTCAATATTTCTATGCTGTGTGATTCGTCTGTGAGTTTTTTCAAATTGTCGCAAATCTCCAAAAGGTTTTTCAATATATTTGTTGAAAAACATCCACGTATAAGTGGACCTGCACAGTGCAAACCTGTGTCGTTCAAGAGTCAATTGTACTTGCTAGAATTAAGTTAAAAATTTAATAAAATTTAAATTTAATAAAAATTTTAATTTAAGATACCACTCTATGCTAGTAAATAGACCAGTCTTTCAGAGTAGTAGATCTTTTATACTATCTATTTTGTTACTAAGGAAGAAAAGGGGGAGAAAGCTGCTCTTAAAACTGGTTACCTCTAGGATGCAGGAATGGAAGTGAGAATAAATAGGGCAGAGTACTTTTGCTTTTCATCAGGAATTTAAAGTATAGGACGATAAGCAGATGCTTTTATATTCTTTATGTGTAACTTTTTATTCTTAAAAAAAATAAAAATCTTTTAAAAAGTAATGAAACTGGGTCCTAGATTTTAAGTTTAGGTATCCCAATTGGTAGAAGATTTTTAAATAGTTCTGAAATGTCAGAATTTGTTACTTATATTCATTTCCCTTCCCATTATCTTTATTCATATAAAGAATATTCATATTTCCCTTCCCATTTATCTCTACCCATGTTAAATGCCCCTTAAGACAGATATTTTTGGGGGGCTTCCCTGGTGGTGCAGTGGTTAAGAATCCGCCTGCCAATGCAGGGGACACGGGTTTGAGCCCTGGTCCGGGAAGATCCCATATGCCGCAGAGCAGCTAAGCCCGTGCACCACAACTACTGAGCCCGCACTCTATAGAGTCCACAAGCCACAACTACTGAGCCCACGTGCCACAACTACTGAAGCCCACGCGCCTAGAGCCTGTGCTCCGCAACAAGAGAAGTCACCGCGATGAGAAGCCCCCGTACCACAACGAAGAGTAGCCCCCGCTCGCGGCAACTAGACAAAAGCCTGTGCACGGCAACAAAGGCCCAATGCAGCCAAAATAAAATAAAATTAAATAAATAAATTTAAAAAAGAAGATATATTTTTTTAGTAATAGAAAGATTTGAAATTTCATAAAATCAAAACTTTAAACACATAACAAATGAATTCCGTGCTTTTATAGGCTCTCTTGGTGATATTTCTCATTCTAAAGCTTGTATTGTCAACTATTGAAACACGTGAATGGTTGACTGATTTCAATTAACCTTTTATTGTGACTTAATTTTCTTATTCATAAAATCGGGATAGATAATACTTTTCTTAATTCATTATTGGTATTGGGATTAAATGAAATAATTTACATGAATTTTGAAAACATGTTTGTTAAATGTAGGCTGTGATTAATTATATTCCAGGGATTTTCCTTGTGATTAATTATAATTGTCATTATATAAGTCCATTAGAATTTTTAGTGTTCAGAAAGATTTGGGGGAAATTTTTAAGTCATTTCATCTCATAAAAAAAAATGAGACTAATACTAAATGGTCAGGTTGCAATTCTTTTTCTTCAGAATTTTCAAGATGATAAAAATTATTAGTTAGTAAAGTGAATTACTAAGGAAGTTTTGGTGGATAGGTTTAAAGTACATAATATTTTGAGAAACTTGATAAAAATTAACTACAAAACCTATTACAGATATTTCCAAAATAAAGTTTGCACATTTAGTACTTCATTAAATTGTAGAATCTGTTGTTGCGTTTGTCTTCATTATACTGGGAAAGCAGTAGAAATAAATATTAAGCTGTTTAATGGCATTTCATTATATGGTCTTAAGAATAAATACTTCATCAGTGTCTAGAAAATGTATATAACTTATTGTAACTTCATTATTATTAAAACTAAGTTTTGATTATGACCTAGAGGCCAGAAGTAAATTAGAATTTTAGGAGAGCTCTTAGTGACTTCAACTAAGCATTAGGCTGACTCAAAATCGTCATACTGATTTGTTTTTTAAGTTAGAAAAATACTTGCTTCATATAGCTTATTTAATGTCTTTGTCTACTCTGCCATTTAGGCAGGATTTATTAGAATACAAACTATTAATATATCTGTTAAGGGTGCCAGTATGTGCTATTCTTTAAGTTCCTTGTGATACTTTCTTTTTTGCCTTAGTATTCACGTTACCAGCAAATTACCACACTAATTTAAGTAACTGGAACCATGTCGATTGTGAATTTAAATGTTACATTAAGATTAAAAATATTACTTAGAAAATCATTGGGAAATGATCTTGGTGTCTCTGAATATGAGGAAGAGGCTGTTACACATTTTAATCTAAGTTTTAGAAGAGAAAGAGATTTAAATAGCAGGATGATTTTATATTTAACATGAGGAGAATTCTCTGGATGTTCAGAACTGTTATGAATGAAGTGGGTTGTAAAGAATTCTTTCTGGGTGTTTCTTCCTAAAAATATGCTCACCCACTTGCCTGTGAGTTTAACTGCTGTGTTCACTGGTGGCATGTGCTTTGTGAACTCTTGTGTAATTAAAAGGATTGACATTTTAAATTCTCACATTAGTACTTTTGGTGTGTTTTTTTTCCTTTTCTTTAGGAGGAGCATATTATTTAATATCTAGAAGTCTAGGGCCAGAATTTGGCGGTGCGATTGGCCTGATCTTCGCTTTTGCCAATGCTGTTGCAGTTGCTATGTATGTGGTTGGATTTGCCGAAACTGTGGTGGAGTTGCTTAAGGTAATTCACCTTTTTCCAGTCATTTGTTTCCCAAATCTTTATTGAGGGTTTATATGCCACTTACCATATAAGATGCTAGGAAAGCAGCAAAGAACATGAAACTCGCCTTTCAAGACATTTAGTTATGGGAGATAGACAAAAAAATTTATTATAGAGTGTCAGAAGTGGCTAACTGTAGGGGGCCGTGGGAACACGAGGGGGATGACTTAGTATACCATCCAGGAGTGGGGTGTCAGAGGAGTGTCAAGGCAGGGTTTTCCAAGGAAGGGAGTCTAGCCATTAGCAGGCAGATAGGAGGGGGTAAAGTATGGTATGAGGGGAATAGGGAAGAAAAGGAAACAGACCTAGAAGGAGTAGAGTATGGTATGTTAAAAAAGAAAAAAAGAAAAACGGAATATTTCAGTATGGCTGGAGCACTAAGTGGCAAGAGATGTAAGATGAGAGGGAGAAAAAAGGATCATGCCAGGAAGGGTTTTATTTGCTGTTAAATTTGGATCTTATCTAGACTGGAGTTGGGGATCCATGATAATCAGACTTGGGGCCTAAAGAAATATCTGACCACAGTATAGAGAATGTATTTGAGGGATCACAACTGGAGATGGAGACCATTTAAAAGGTTGTTGTAGCTGTCCTGAGAGAGGAGATGGCGGCTAATATTAAACCAGTGACCAGTGAGGCTGGAGAGATGTGGGTGTATTTGAGAGATTTTTAAAAAGTTGAGTAAGTGGACTTGATGAATGAGATGTGGGAAATTAGAGAAAGAGAAAGGAAGATTTAGATGGATGGTAATGCCGTTTACTGTGAGAGAGAATGCAGAACATTTTCATTTTGGATGTCTAATTTGGTATATCTAAGTAGTATATCTAAGTAGAGCTGGCCAGAAAGTGGTTGATAATATTGCTCTGGAGTTGAGAAGAGAACTTGTTTGAAAAGAGTAATTAGTATGTGTGTAGTTAAAGCAGTACAAGTGAAATAGGATTCAGTATTATTAAATGAGAGGAACCTTGAGTGACACCTGTAGTTGTTCATGTTAGGTTGTAACTGTTCATCTACTGTAGTACGTGGTATGTTAGGAGTGTGACATCTGAAAGGACTGACTCTTGCATTGGCATTGACCTTAGCTGTGTAGGCCAAAGAGACAGAGCAAAGGAAATAAGAAAGAAATGTAATCATTAAGAATTCATATTCATTCATTGTTTAATTTAGTATATGTTTTTGATGTCATTGATATTTAGCCACAAATAATTTTGCTCTTAGAATGGAGTGGTGTGATTTGGACAGCTGCATGATAGTGTGTTCATCTCTTTTCCTTATGCAACATAAGACACCATTAAAAGAATGAGCTCACTAACCACAATGAATGCAAATATATTTCAGCTTTGTAACTTTAAAAAGTCCTGTTAGTACTACTTAGTCATATTATGATTTTTTTTCCTTGCTTGTTAGCAATTCTTTCTTATATTTGAGTCTGTATAAAATACAGCAGTGTTAATAATTTGATCATATTTTTGATGTCTTCAGTTGCTTGAATGATACCTTAATAGTAAACAGTAATTCATTCCTTTTCCCTAGGTCTCTCTATTCATTCCTTAAGTAGGCATTTATTCAACTTCTACATATGAGGCACTGTGATAGTTCTAAAACTTTCAAAAAGAATTGAAGAATTTATCTGAACTAACTAATGCTGCTCATCCTATTATTTTCTTTTTGTAGGAACATTCCATACTTATGATAGATGAAATCAATGATATCCGAATTATTGGAGCCATTACAGTGGTGATCCTTTTAGGTATCTCAGTAGCTGGAATGGAGTGGGAGGCAAAAGTAAGTAGTGATATCATTGGAACAGCTGTAAATGTTGAATGTACAAACTTTTAGACCTTGTGTTTTAGGAATGTTCTAAGGTGTAGTAATATTTTCAGATTTTGAAGTTTCCTGAGTGGCCATTTTCAAAGAAGTTCACGTATAAGGTCATTTTCTATTTGGCGACATAGGGAGGATTTGGAGGTAACAGTCATTTTAAGAGGTAATCAGAGTATGTGGGAAAAAAAAGAATTATAGGGTATGTCAGAGGGATTTAGTAAAGGTAATATAAGTACTGTGATTTTTTTTCTATATTTTTAAAGTTTGTGTTATTTGTTAGCAGGACATGCACATCTTTAATTCATTTCAGAAATATATGGCCTGATCCTACTTTTGCTATTCATTTTGGATAGTTCTTTAAAGATTGTTCATTTAACAAAAATTTATTAAGCGCCTGCTTTGTGCTTGGCATTGTGTGAGGCACCAGGGAAACAAGACAGAAGCTTTCCCTCATGGAAGTTATATTCTAGTGGAACTGAATTAATGTATAGACATGATATATTTGATTTTGATTTTTAACGTTTAAAATTTCAGGCTCAGATTGTTCTTTTGGTGATTCTACTACTTGCTATTGCTGATTTCGTCATAGGAACATTTATCCCATTGGAGAGCAAGAAACCCAAAGGTTTCTTTGGTTATAAGTGTAAGTAAGAAAGATAGAATGTTTTTTTAAAGGTGCATATTATAGCATTCTAGTGTTAAATAAATTTAGTACATTTTACATAGTTTGTAATGTAATTGAGTTTGGTGTAGTGACTAACAGTAATTGACAGTCCAGTTTAGTTTGGTTCCTCTATGTTTGTTGTGTAATTGGAGTTAAAAAAATCACTTTTATTTACATCTTTCATTTCTGATTACTAGCAACAAAAGGTGATAGAATGTAGAGAAATCAGTGCTACTGAGGAAAAGTGCTTTTGTTCTCTTCTCATTTGGAGAATTTGTTACTGAAATTGTAAGTTTTGTTCTGACATCACTTTTTCATTCTTTTAGTTGTATTTAAACACAACAACCTAAAAGTGCCTAAGACTGTGAAAGCAACTAGAAATATTAGTTTCTTGGTACAATTGCAACATGAGTTTTTCTACAGTTTACATTCTTAATTGTGTGAGAATTTTCCAGTTTTTAGCTTCCATAACCTCTTTCATTCTGCATCTAATTTTCACTACAGGTGAAATTTACTTGTCAGTTATTGTTTCCTAAAGTGTCTTTCTGCATCTCCTCTTCTCCCCACTCCCTCCATTGAGCAGCCGTTCTGAACCTATCTCTTCAAGGTAGAATGGAAGCCAGAAAGAATAGTTGCAGTAGCATCAGAGGTACTTATCACTTAGGGTAATAGGTGTGTCTGTCTTAAATTGACAAAAACTCCTTGTTTTGAAGCCCTAGAAGGAAAAGACTAGCTTCAGTTCTCCTGAGTTGTTTAGCCCAGAGCTACGCATACAGATTTGTGAAAAGATGCAGAATGTACAATAAATCAATGCACTTCTTCCTTCAGAAAGTCTTACTGGAAAAAAATTAGTTGACTAAATTTTGGATCCTAGAGACCTAGTTGATTTACCTTCTGGTGTAAGCTCCTTAATCTAATTGCCGACTGGTAACACCACACCGTCCTTGGAACATATATGAGTAGCACTGGTTTGGCCTATGTCTGACACTGACTTGGCTGGGCAGTTTTCACATAAGAGTTGTTTCCAGGTTCTTACCTTAAGCAAGAACACCTGCCTGCAATAATTTGTACTTACTCATCCTGGGTTGATAGTGTGATGTCTGTTCTGGTTACTAGCGCTTATGCCTACTTCTGAAACCAGGCACTAAATGTCTAATCATGATTTCCTGAATTAGGGGAAGAGGTGTCTTTTAGGCATGCCAGAAGTGAAGGTTAGTATTATTAGTTAGATAATTTTCTGTATTTCGTTCTCTCATAAATTGTATTTGTGACATTTCTTCTAATTATGAATGTTTTTTTTACTTAAATTTTTTTTACATTATAGATTTTTGAACATTTGTTTTTGCAACCTTTATTTCTAAAATTATAGTAGATGGTTACTTCTAAAAATATTCCAAATATGTATTTTCTATTTATGGCTTTAATTGATTTAAAAATATCTGTAAATATCTGCTAGGCCATATTTTTCATTTCCTTTTTTTCAGATCCATCCTTATCTAGTATAGTAATAATTTATATTGTATTCAAATAGCACATCTGGGCTTATCTCAATCTGAGATAAATAAATTTAAATATACTTTGGAATATGACTTTTCCTTTTTAGCAGTTGATACTGCTTGGCCTTCCTTTTATTAAGGTAGTGTCTGCAGTGAACAGGTTATGTTAATAAACTTGTCAGTTCAAACGACTACCTAATAGGGATATTCATCTTCTCCTTTTTCCTTTTTGATATGAGAAATATCTCCCTTTTGCCAAAGACCGGTGCCTCTGCTGTGATCTAGACCCCATTTCCTTTACTTTCTCAAAGGCATTTATCCTTTGGTAATTTACTTGCTTCCCTGCATCAAAACTGTCAGCTCTGTATAAGCTTACATACTTGCTCTAGTAATTCCTATCCTTGAAAATACTATCTCTGGTCTTTTATTCTCCTCCAGTTACCACCTTACTTTCCAGGCCCCTTTCACAGACAAATTTCTCAAATCCTTACCTCCCATTTATTGCTTGTTATTTCAAAAAAAAATTCAAACTTACAGACAACTTGAAAAATTAATACAATAAATTCCTTGGAGGCTTCCCTGGTGGTGCAGTGGTTAAGAGTCTGCCTGCCAATGCGGGGCACAAGGGTTCGATCCCTGGTCCGGGAAGATCCCACATGCCACGGAGCAACTAAACCCGTGCACCACAACTACTGAGCCTGGGCTCTAGAGCCCGCGAACCACAACTACTGAAGCCCGTGTGCCTAGAGCCTGTGCTCCACAACAAAGAGAAGCCACCACAATGAGAAGCCTGCGCACTGCAATAAAGAGTAGTCCCTCTTGCCGCAACTAGAGAGAGCCCACGTGCAGCAACGAAGACCCAACGCAGCCAAAAAACAAATAAATAAAAATAAATTTATAAAAAAATAAATGAATTCCTTGCACCCTTTACCTACATTCACAAAAAAAAAAAATCACACTTTTATGTTCCTTTTTGCCACATTTGTTTTATCACTCATATATCTAATTATTACTACTATGATTGCTAAACCTTTTGAGAGAAGTTGCAGAAATCATGACTTCTTACCTATAAATACTTAAGTGTGTATCTACTAAGGAAAAGGACAGTTCAGGAAGTTTAACTTTGGCATAATGTTATATATAACATATTTTTCATGTACAAATTTTTCCAGCTCTTTCTTTCTTTCTTTCTTTCCTTTTTTTTATTTGGTTGTGCCGGGTCTTAGTTGCGGCAGGCAGGCTCCTTAGTTGTGGCATGTGAACTCTTAGTTGCGGTATGCATGTGGGATCTACCTCCCTGACCAGGGATCGAAACCGGGCCCCCTGCATTGGAAGCACAGAGTCTTAACCACTGCACCACCAGGGAAGTCAACTGTTTCTATAAAGGTTATGTGGAGACTTTTTTTTTTCCTGTTCCAGGATCCAGTCCATGATCCTGTATTGCATTCACTTGTCATGTCTCTTCAATCTCCTTTTTTTAAAACTAGTTCTTCACATAATCTTCAATCGCCTTTAATCTGAAACAGTGCCTTAGCCTTTTATTTTTTATTTATTTTTTAACAGCTTTATTGGAGTATAATTGCTTTACAATGTTGTGTTAGTTTCTGCTGTATAACAAAGTGAATCAGCTATATGCATACATATATCCCGATATCCCCTCCCTCTTGCGCCTCCCTCCCCACCTCCTAATTCCACCCTTCTAGGTGGTCACAAAGCACCGAGCTGATCTCTCTGTGCTATGCAGCTGCTTCACACTAGCTATCTATTTTACATCTGGTAGTGTGTATATGTCCATGCTACTCTCTCACTTCGTCCCAGCTTACCCATCCCCCTCCCTGTGTCCTCAAGTCCATTCTCTACGTCTGCATCTTTATTCCTGTCCTGCCCCTAGGTTAATCAAAACCATTTTTTTTTTTAAGATTCCATATATATGTGTTAGCATACGGTACTTGTTTTTCTCATTCTGACTTATTTAACTCTGTATGACAGATTCTAGGTCCATCCACCTCACTACAAATAACTCAATTTCGTTTCTTTTTATGGCTGAATAATATTCCATTGTATATATGTTCCACATCTTCTTTATCCATTCATCTATCAATGGACACTTAGGTTGCTTCCATGTCCTGGCTATTGTAAATAGTGCTGCAATGAACATTGTGGTACATGACTCTTTTTGAATTATGGTTTTCTCTGGGTATATGCTCAGTAGTGGGATTGCTGGGTCATATGGTAGTTCTATTTTTAGTTTTTTAAGGAACCTCCATACTGTTCTGCATAGTGGCTGTATCAATTTATATTCCCACCAACAGTGCAAGAGGGTTCCCTTTTCTCCACACCCTCTCCAGCATTTATTGTTTCTAGATTTTTTCATGATGGCCGTTCTGACTGGTATGAGGTAATACCTCATTGTAGTTTTGATCTGCATTTCTCTAATGATTAGTGATGTTGAGTATCCTTTCATGTGTTTGTTGGTAATCTGTATATCTTCTTTGGAGAAATGTCTATTTAGGTCTTCTGCCCATTTTTGGATTGGGTTGTTTGTTTTTTTGATATGGAGCCACATGAGCTTGTAAATTTTGGAGATTAATGCTTTGTCAGTTGCTTCGTTTGCAAATATTTTCTCCCATTCTGAGTGTTGTCTTTTCGGTTTGTTTATGGTTTCCTTTGCTGTGCAAAAGCTTTTAAGTTTCATTAGGTCCCATTTGCTTATTTTTGTTTTTATTTCCATTTCTCTAGGAGATAGGTCAAAACGGATCTTGTGATTTATGTCATAGAGTGTTCTGCCTATGTTTTCCTCTAGGAGTTTTATAAGTGTCTGGCCTTATTACATTTAGGTCTTTAGTCCATTTTGAGTTTATTTTTATGTATGGTGTTAGGGAGTGTTCTAATTTCATTCATTTACATGTAGCTCTCCAGTTTTCCCAGCACCACTTATTGAAGAGGCTGTCTTTTCTCCATTGAATATTCTTGCCTCCTTTTTCAAAAATAAGGTGAACATATGTGCGTGGATTTATCTCTGGGCTTTCTATCCTGTTCCATTGATCTATATTTCTCTTTTTATGCCAGTACCATACTGTCTTGATTACTGTAGTTTTGTAGTATATTCTGAAGTCAGGGAGTCTGATTCCTCCAGCTCCGTTTTTCTTTCTCAAGACTGCTTTGGCTGTTCAGGGTCTTCTGTGTTTCCATACAAATTGTGAAATTTTTTGTTCTAGTACTGTGAAAGATGCCATTGTTAGTTTGATAGGGATTGCATTGAATCTGTAGATTGCTTTGGGTAGTATAGTCATTTTCACAATGTTGATTCTTCCAATCCAAGAACATGGTATACCTCTCCATCTGTTTGTATCATCTTTAATTTCTTTCATCAGTGTCTTATAGTTTTCTGCATACAGGTTTTTTTTCTCCCTAGGTAGATTTATTCCTAGGTATTTTATTCTTTTTCTTGCAAGGGTAAATGGGAGTGTTTCCTTAATTTCTCTTTCAGATTCTTCATCATTAGTGTATAGGAATGCAAGAGATTTCTGTACATTAATTTTGTATCCTGCTACTGTACCACATTCATTGATTAGCTCTAGTGGTTTTCTGGTAGCATCTTTACGATTCTCTAGGTATATTACCATGTCATCTGTAAACAGTGACAGTTTTACTTCTTCTTTTCCAATTTGGATTCCATTTATTTCTTTTTTGTCTCTGATTGCTGTGGCTAAAATTTCCAAATCTATGTTGAATAATAGTGGTGAGAGTAGGCAACCTTGTCTTGTTCCTGATCTTAGAGGAAATGGTTTCAGTTTTTCACCATTGAGAATAATGTTGGCTGTGGATTTGTCATGTGTAGCCTTTATTATGTTGAGATAAGTTCTCTCTGTGCTTACTTTTTGGAGAGGTTTTATCATAAATAGGTGTTGAATTTGTCAAAAGCTTTTTCTGCATCTATTTAGATGATCATATGGTTCTTATCCTTCAATTTGTTAATATGGTATATCACATTGATTGATTTGCATATATTGAAGAATCCTTGCATTCCTGGGAGAAACCCCACTTGATCATGGTGTATGATCCTTTTAATGTGCTGTTGGATTCTGTTTGCTAGTATTTTGTTGAGGATTTTTGCATCTATGTTCATCAGTGATATTGGCCTGTACTTTTCTTTCTTTGTGACATCTTTGTCTGGTTTTGGTATCAGGGTGATGGTGGCCTTGTAGAATGAGTTTGGGAGTGTTCCTCCCTCTGCTGTATTTTGGAAGAGTTTGAGAAGGATAGGTGTTAGCTCTTCTCTAAACGTTTGATAGAATTCGCCTGTGAAGCCGTCTGGTCCTGGGCTTTTGTTTGTTGGAAGATTTTTAATCAGAGTCTCAATTTCAGTGCTTGTGATTCGTCTGTTCATATTTTCTATTTCTTCCAGGTTCAGTCTCAGAAGGTTGTGCATTTTTAAGAATTTATCCATTTCTTTCAGGTTGTCCATTTTATTGGCATATAGTTGCTTGTAGTAATCTCTCATGATCCTTTGTATTTCTGCAGTGTCAGTTGTTACTTTTCCTTTTTCATTTCTAATTCTGTTGATTTGAGTCTTCTCCCTTTTTTTCCTGATGAGTCTGACTAATGGTTTATCAATTTTGTTTATCTTCTCAAAGAACCGGCTTTTAGTTTTATTGATCTTTGCTATTGTTTCCTTCATTTATCTTTCATTTATTTCTGATCTGATCTTTATGCTCTCTTTCCTTCTGCTACCTTTGGGGTTTTTTTGTTCTTCTTTCTCTAACTGCTTTAAGTGTGAGGTTAGGTTGTTTATTTGAGATGTTTCTTGTTTCTTGAGGTAGGATTTTATTGCTATAAACTTCCCTCTTAGAACTGCTTTTGCTGCATCCCATACATTTTGCATCGTTGTGTTTTCATTTTCATTTGTTTCTAGGTAGTTTTTTGATTTCCTCTTTGATTTCTTCAGTAATCTCTTGGTAGTGTATTGTTTAGCCTCCATGTGTTTGTATTTTTAACAGTTTTTTTCCTGCAATTGATATCTAGTCTTATAGCATTGTGGTCAGAAAAGATACTTGATATGATTTCAGTTTTCTTAAATTTACCAAGGCTTGATTTGTGACCCAAGGTATGGTCTACCCTGGAGAATGTTTCATGAGCTCTTGAGAAGAAAGTGTATTCTGTTGTTTTTGGATGGAATGTCCTATAAATATCAATTAAGTCCATCTTTTTTAATGTGTCATTTAAAACTTGTGTTTGCTTATTTATTTGCATTTTGGATGAGCAGTCCACTGGTGAAAGTGGGGTGTTAAAGTCCCCTACTAGGATTGTGTTACTGTCTATTTCCCCTTTTATGGCTGTTTGTATTTGCCTTATGTATTGAGGTGCTCCTATGTTGGGTGCATAAATATTTACAATTTTTATATCTTCTTGGATTGATCCCTTGATCATTATTTAGTGTCCTTCTTTGTCTCTTGTAATAGGCTTTATTTTAAAGTCTATTTTGTCTGATATGAGAATTGCTACTCCAGCTTTCTTTTGATTTCCATTTGCATGGAATATCTTCTTCTATCCCCTCACTTTCAGTCTGTATGTGTCCCCAGGTCTGAAGTGGGTCTCTTGTAGACAGCATATATACAGGTCTTGTTTTTGTATCCATTCAGCTAGTCTGTGTCTTTTGGTTGGAGCATTGAATCCTTTTACATTTAAGGTAATTATTGATATGTAGGTTCCTATTACCATTTCTTAATTGTTTTGGTTTTGTTTTTGTAGGTCTTTTCCTTCTCTTGTGTTTCCTGCCTAGAAAAGTTCCTTTAGCATTTGTTGTAAATCTGGTTTGGTGGTGCTGAATTCTGTTAACTTTTGCTTGTCTGTAAAGGTTTTAATTTCTTCATCAAATCTGAATGATATCCTTGCTGTGTAGAGTATTCTTGTTTGTAGGTTTTTCCCTTTCATCACTTTAAATATGTCCTGCCACTCCTTTCTGGCTTGCAGAGTTTCTGCTGAAAGATCAGCAGTTAACCTTATGTGGATTCCCTTGTATGTTATTTGTTGCTTTTCCCTTGCTACTTTTAATATATTTTCTTTGTAGTTAATTTTTGATAGTTTGATTAATATGTGTCTTGGCATGTTTCTCTTTGGGTTTATCCTGTATGGGGCTCTCTGTGCTTCCTGGACTTGATTGACTATTTCCTTTCCCATGTTAGGGAAGTTTTCGACTATAATCTCTTCAAATATTTTCTCAGACCCTTTCTTTTTCTCTTCTTTTTCTGGGACCCCTATAATTTGAATGTTGCTGTGTTTAATGTTTTCCCAGCAGCCTGTGAGACTGTCCTCAATTCTTTTCTTTCTTTTTTCTTTTTTCTGCTTCCTGGCAGTTATTTCCACCATTTTATCTTCTAGTTCACTTATCTGTTCTTCTGCCTCAGTTATTCTATTGATTCCTTCTAGAGTATTTTTAATTTCAGTTATTGTGTTGTTCATCACTGTTTGTTTGCTCCTTAGTTCTTCTAGATCCTTGTTAAATGTTTCTTGTATTTTCTCCATTCTGTTTCTGAGATTTTGGGTCATCTTTACTATCATTACTCTGAATTCTTTTTTCAGGTTGGTTGCCTATTTCGTCTTCATTTATTTGGTCTTGTAGGTTTTTACCTCGCTCCTTCATCTGTAACATATTTTTTTGTCGTTTCTTTTTTTTTTTTTTTTGATGGGTGGAGCTGTATTCCTGCCTTACTGGTTGTTTGGCCTGAGGCATCCAGCACTGGAGTTTGCAGGCAGTTGGATAGAGCTGGGTCTTGGTGCTGAGATTAGGACCTCTGGGAGGCCTCACTGTAATTAATATTGCCTGGGATCATAGGTTCTC
Source organism: Balaenoptera physalus (assembly GCF_965194825.1). Lineage (NCBI taxonomy): Eukaryota > Metazoa > Chordata > Mammalia > Artiodactyla > Balaenopteridae > Balaenoptera > Balaenoptera physalus. Next base: position 71,289,309 of record NC_138890.1, on the reverse strand, counting down.
TGTTAGTCCAGTGGTTTGGACTCAGAGCTCCCACCACAGGAGCTCGGGCCTGACCTCCGGCGTGGGAACCAAGATCCCGCAAGCCGGTCGGTCACTGGGTGTTCCTCCCGTCCCCTTAGGTGTCCATGGTCCCCCACTGGTGCCTGGTAGGTTCCCTAGTTGTGCGGATACATGATTTACACATCCTCTTGGTCCGCCATCTTGACTCCACCCCACAGCCTTTTATTTTTCTTTCCCTACATTGACACTCTTCAAGAGTACAGGCCATTTGTTTTTTTAGAAAGTCCCTCCAGTTGGTTTTGTTTGATTTCCATAGATTCACTTGTTCACTTTTGCCAAGAACACTACATGAAGAGTGTGTCTTCAGAGCCTCACGTCAGGAGACTCACATGATGTCAGTTTTCCCCATCACTGATGGTGTTAAATTTCATGACTTGGTGAAAGTGCTACCTGAGAGTTTTATCTATTGTTAGGTTGCCACTTTCTTCTTTGTAATTAATAAGTAGTTTGTGGAGAGATACTTTGAGACTGTGTGTAACTTATTCCCCATGTTACTTTCACCATATGGTCTTATTTCATTCATTCTCAACCCCTATTAACTGGCTTCTGTCTGTCATGGTAATGATAACATGTTGCTAGATACAGCGTGCAGTTTTTTAGTCTTCTGACTCTCAGCAGCATTATATTTAGTTGTCCCATTCTCCTCGAAATACTTTTCTTGTTTTACTTGATGTCAGACACTGTGTTCTAGTGAGTTCTTTTCTACCTAATTCACTGGTCACTATATCTATTACTCCTGTTACCCCTTCTCTTCTTTCCATCCTCTAAATGTCAGAGTTGCACAGAGTGTTGTCCTGTGTCTTCTAACTGTATTCTTTCCTTTGGCAATATCTTTTCTCATGGCTCAAAATGCTCTCAAGAGATTCACATGTTTCTATTCCTGCATCTCTCCTTTAAACTCCAGATACAGGTATACATTCAATTGTTTATTTGATGTCCCTCCTACCTAACCGTTCTCAGACCTCTTCATCCTAGTAAGTGAAAGAAACCAGGATCTCAGTGTTTTCCACTTGCCCTCTTACTTACTAATCCTCCTCTAATCAGTACATTATTCTCCCATCACTAGATTGAACCACTGCAGTACCTCCTAATTGGTCTCCCTGCTTCAGATGCTGATGCTTTCAGTCCATTGTCCATGCAGCATCCACATAAGCATCATGTCAGTTGTGTGGTTCTACGCCCACCTTGGCATAGGACAAAATCTAAACTCCTATAAAATTAAAATTTTGCATAATCTCACCCCTGCTGATCCCTTCCATCTCATTTCATCTCCCCCTTACTGTGAGGGCTTTGCATTCTTTTAGTTCTGTGAGAGCTCTGCATTCTTTTAGTTCTTCAAAAGAGCTAAACTTTTTTCCTGCCTCAGGGCCTTTCTACATGTTGTTGGTTATTCCTGGTGTACTCTTTCTCCTGGAACATCACATGGCTGATTCCTGCTCAATAAAGTCTCAGCTTAAGTGTTAGCTCCTTAGTTGTATCTCTTTAGCCTTCTGTAGCCACATTGAATTAGATTGTCTCTCTTTCATTTTTATCACAACACCCTGTTTCCATCAGTACATTTACTGCTATTTGCAGTGACCTTTTTCTTAACTTATTTTGTAGCTCCTCATTGATACTCTTAAGTTCCATGAAGGTAGCTTGTTGCTGTTGGATCTCTCAGTACTTTGAGATACTGGATGGCTCCAGTACAGGACCTGGCACATGGTGTATATGCAAATATTGGATGGATGGATGGATGGATGACCGTTAATTGGTTGTTTCAGTGTCAGGGCCTATCAGAATAGATGGAAACAGCAGGACTAGTTGAAGCTTTCATTATTGTTGAAATGGGAAGGACCTTTACCTGGTTTGTCTTAGCTACAAATTATCTGGATGCCTGATGAATAGCCTCAAAAGTCAAACAAGTCACTACTAGGAAATAGAGAAAGCTGTACAGATAGATAGAATATAAGCTGGATGTAAGGAAAAAAGTGGTTCCACGTTAGTTTTATGTCCCTTTTGTTCTTCTGCCTGCTTTCTTGCTTCTTTGACCTCTTGGAGAGATAACAATCAAGTTAGAGGTGCTTGAAACATAATTAGCAAGGTATAAAAAATAGTGGGGCATGAACCAGGTCAAATCATTTTGAATGTAAACCGTTTCCCTCATATAAGAAAAGAGAAACACCAATACATACTTGAATTAGGAAATATTCACGAATTTACCAGTTACTTGAACTGAAGAAAAGTCAGGGGTCTTAGATAAACACTTATTCTTAACCTAAATTATCATGGTCTAATCTGCTATCCATAAATTGCCAAAAATATTTTGTTCTCTACAGCTGAAATATTTAATGAGAACTTTGGGCCAGATTTTCGAGAGGAAGAGACCTTTTTTTCTGTGTTTGCCATCTTTTTTCCTGCCGCAACTGGTATTCTGGCTGGAGCAAATATCTCAGGTGATCTTGCAGTAAGTATTATAAAGTGCTGTATCGATTTTATACAAAAAGTGATATACATATATTTATTTTTAAAGGTAGACTTAAAAAATGTTCTTGTCTTCTAGGATCCTCAGTCAGCCATACCCAAAGGAACACTCTTAGCCATTTTAATTACTACCGTGGTTTACATAGGAATTGCAGTATCTGTAGGTAAATAACCTTACATTTGTTACGTGTTTCAGAAATTTAATGATGTGCATACTCTAAACATTCATTTTCATGACATTATATTTCTAACTTTTAAATTAAGAAATATTTCAATAAAAAGATGCGAAGTTTTGTATTTTCAAAAATACTTAAGTAAACTAGTGGTGATTCTGTAGACATTATCTAAGTCACCAAATGCTCTAAGGTTTTTCCTCTAGGATTTCTATTAATTAGTAAGTTAGAAAGTTATGTAAAATCTTATCTGCAGATTCTTAAATTTCACTGAGATATATTTACAGAAAATGTAATTCGTATGTAGAAGTAAATGCATTTTACTTTCTGAGCTTTACAAATTTTGGAATATTTTTGTTTATGACTGTTATTTTATATTTTTACGTAATCTTGTTGTATGAAGATTGTTTCAAGGCTATTAAGAAATACCTGGCATTTTTTACCATAAAACCTAATTTCAATGCACAAGAGATACTACATTGAATGAAAAGTGTTATTAAATTAATGAAAATGGTTTTAAGCCACTTTAATACATTCATGGAATCATAACATTTTAGAACTTGAAGAAAGGACTTAAGTGGTCAGCCAGTCTCTAAATCTTTTATAGATGAGGAAGTCAAAGGTCAGAGATTTTGTTACCAACCATATGATAATGGCACTTCCTTAAAAAAATTGTTTTCATGGCAAAGAGGGTTTTCGTGTTTATTTATATATAAGTAAATAAATAAATAATTTTAAAAGGCTGTTTATAATAGGAGGTTCTTAAGTGAAACATAGTACAGAAAAAAATTTAATAACTACTGATTTTACATATAATTTGCATACATTGACTGTAGATACTGTCTTGTCTTGAATTTAGTACACATTCATGAAAGTACATCGTTTACCCAGAAAAACATATGTTCTTAAAATGTAAGCATTGTCTTTAATATCTAAATTCTAAAATTCAGGTTTTACAGTTAAAATTTTTAAGCATACTACAAGAATAAATCTTAGTCTAGTACTAATCAGAAGAGTCACAAACTCCAAATTCATCAACTACAGAATATAAATTTTCCATATATTTGAGTAAGAAAATTTTTATTTTTGCCATATATTCAATCATGTGTTGGGAAGTAATGACGGAACTGTTTTTACAAACTGAGCTGCTAATTTGCATAAATGTAATTTTGAAATTTTACTAAACAAGAGTTAGAAATGCGAATAATATTATCATGGTGAGCTATGTTAACATTTGAAAAAGTAACTCGATTACATTTATCATTGCAATGCATACATAAATTCCTGAAATTCATTTTGAAAAAAGAAAATGAATTAGGTTTATAAGCTTATTAGCAAAATATTTTTGTATTCCCCTAAAAGTTTCTAGCATGCTTGTATACAGGGGTCCCCAATCCCCGGGTCACAGACCGGTACTGGTCCGCGGCCCGTTAGGAACCAGGCCGCACAGCAGGAGGGGAGCGGCATGTGAATGAGCAAAGCTTCATCTGCCGCTCCTCATTGCCCGCGTTACTGCCTGAACCATCCACCACCACCCCACCCCACCCCTAACCATCCCCACCCCGTCCATGGAAAAATTATCTTACACAAACCCAGTCCCTGGTGCCAAAAAAATTGGGGACCGCTGTTTATATACATTATACATAAGCTAGCTATGGAAAATTTACTTTTAATTTAAAAAATGATATAACTGATTATGTTTCATTGGAAATAATTTGTTATTGCAGGAAAACATTTCTGTTTTTATCTGACGCTCCAATAATGCTTGCCCTCGTACTCATTTCATTCTGTCTACACTAGGGCAACAGGAGTAGCCCTTTCTCCCTGTTATTCAGTAGCGGAGTCAGTAAAGATCACCTCAACACTAGTAATTGTGTAACTAGCTCAAGCAGTGGAACCTTTTTTCCCCAGACAATTCTGATGGAGAACATCAAAATATGAAATATAAAAGCATAGCTGCTTTAGGGTTAGATAGGGCTCTCTCTGTTCTGCCCTCAACCGCCAGTGGTTTCAGGAGTAGCTTTAAGGAGATGGTTTTGCAAACACTGCTCTGAAACTTCGAAGAAGAAATTTAAGAATGAAGAACTGTATACAGACTGTCTAGTCATTAAAAAAACTCTTCCTTTCAAGACTTAATTTTTGTTTTATTGTTTAGTTTTTGTTGTAATGCCTGTGATTTTTACCCCATATATGATGAGAAAGCAATGTTAAAGTGCTTCAAAAGTAAGAATATATGAACTCTAAGGAATGGTCATTACTGTTAGTTGTACATCATATGTTATTCCAAATAATTCTTAATACTGGGGACCATGATGCTTTCCAAATTCTGTTCCAGGTAAACCTTTCTTAATTGTAAATACAATGTATGCTATAATAAGCAAGTATATACAGTCAGCACTGTAATTTCTTTATGGGTGTATATAATTTTGAAATGAATGTAAGCATTAGTTTGATTTTTTTTGTCCTCATTGTCACTTGTGCTTCAGGTTCTTGTGTTGTTCGGGATGCTACGGGGAACGTTAATGACACTATTGTAACAGAGCTAACAAACTGTACTTCTGCAGCCTGCAAATTAAACTTTGACTTTTCATCTTGCGAAAGCAATCCTTGTTCCTATGGCCTAATGAACAACTTCCAGGTGAGCATCAAATTTATATTATACAGACGTTCTGTGTTCATCTAGAGGTCAGACTGCTATCAACTCTGACCATTCAGAGTATAGCAAAAACTTAGAAGGGAGGATTGTTGTTACTTTATACCCAGATACCAATAAAGACTGTACGCAACTAATTGGGCAAACAGAAAAATATGAAAGAATGAAATCTGAGCCTGTTCAGGGGCAGAAGGGCCCCAGAGGGCAACACTTTTATCATAGGGTATAATATACAGTATACTGTTTCAGAAAGCAAGAAAGCATCTCACACATGGTCATATGTGCTGGGTCTATTTTTGGATTCTCTGTTGTGTTCCATTGATCTTTGTGTCTATCCCTCCACCAATGCCATACTTTCTTGATTACTATAGTTGGTTGTAAGTCTTGAAATCAGGTAGCTTGATTCCTCCTATTTTATTCTTTTTCAAAATTGTTTTAGCTATTTTAGTTTATTTTGTTTTAGTTCCTTTGCTTTTCCAAATAAATTTTAGAATAATCTATGTTTATCTACAAAAAAGTCTTGTTGGAATTTTGATAGGAACTGCATTAAACTTGTACATGAATTTGGGGAGGATTGATAAATTTACTATGTTGAGTGTTCCAACCCATGAACACTTAACGTTTCTCCATTTATTTAGATCTTCTTTAACTTCTTTCATAAGTATTATGTAGTTTTCAGAATATCAATCCTGTACATATTTTGTTAGACTTACATCTAAGTATTTCATTTTTATTTTGAGCAATTTAAATCCATACTAATTGAAATGAGTTCAGTTTTCTAATTTGAGGTTTCTCCATAATTGCTTTATATATGAATGCCCTTTTAAAAAAGTATTGATTAGTATCAGTAGTCTTATTTAATTAGATCTGGCTATCATATAGTGATGCTGTGTTAAACCACTCTTGAACAACAGAATAAAATTATTAATGGATGCTTGAAAGTTTGTGAACTATTAAACATATGAACTGTGTAAAGATTAGTATTACTGCTCAAGTATTTGGAGAATATCAGTTTTATTATTACCTCTATAAGGTACTGAAAGCAAAATGAAATTTTTATAAAATTTATGGGTTTTAGATAGAAGACGAAAAGGAATCACTAAAATTTGGAGGATATTTTGAGAGTTGCTTGATAAGCCTCAGGATGCTAGAAATAAAAGAACACAAAGGTATAAATTCAGGAGATTAAAACAAGATATTCTGTGGTAAATTTATAGAATAGATGGTACTGCTAATTCAAAGTGGAAAATAAAAATTTCGCTTCCCAGTGTTTCTCCAATAATGTGTAAACATAATAAACAGAATAGTTGAGGATTTAATGTATTACAGAACATTATATAGACATTTTATGTAGAATCTATGTATTTTACATTAAAATTTTATAACTTAAATTTTTAATGCCATAATTTGTATTTTCTTTTGTATAGTTTCAAGCAATTTACTGCACTTTCAGTGGTTAAAAATATTGAACTAAATTATGTAATAGGAGTTTGTTTTTTCTAGTCATAAGACTAGGCAAAATCGTAGGAATGAAAGAAAGTATTCATGTCCAGCTAATTATTCAGGCCAATTCGGACATTGATACTGTGTATGAAAGGCACAGATGTTGGTCTCTGCCCAGTGACTGAAAATGCCAATCAGATTTCTGTGTTGTTGCCTTGAAATACAAAAGTGTGTTGTCTTTATCAAGTCTAAGTATGGACTCATTCAAGCAAAGTGTGAGAGTTTGGTGTACGTAAAGCTGCTTTTCCAATTTAAGTAAATTAAAAAAAAAATACTTTGTAAAGCGATACAGAATGGAAAGAAAATCCTGTAAAATTATCAATTGCTTGTCACTTGGAGAATGAAGAATGGTGAATAGAACATAACTGAGGAGCATGTAAGTGGAGACACCATCACGAAATCTATACAAAGGCACGCTGTATAATGCTGTTTTGCATATAGTTGATAAATATATGCATATATAATAGGGTCACTTTATTTTTCTTAAATGTTTAATTTTCTTTAGTTTTATGTTTCTTATTTCTACATTTTAATGTCCTCTGAAACCTTTGACTCCCCACTGCTTAATAAACAAAATGTGAGCTTCTTTGCTCTGTCAAAGCCTTTCATACCCAAACTTAAGTCCCACTGCTTCTATCCAGACTGAACTCCAGTCATTACGTGTTTGTATATGTATACATGCACACGCTTACCCTACTCTGTTGCTTTATTTGGTGCTTCACTCTGCTTGGAATGCACTGGCTTTTTCTTTTTATATGTCCAAATCTGTCTGCTCTTCAAACCCAGTTCCATGAAGATTTTTTTGAACCCTAAATCGTCAACACACACACATTCCCCACACAAAATCTCACCATTCGTTTTACTTGCCACTTTTTTTTTTACCTTTTATTAGACTTTTGTCTTTTATCCCCCCCTTATTAAAGACCAGACCATCTTTTGTTTTTCATCTTTGTTTCCACTATATATTTTGGACAACCCTGATGTTACTATTATTTGAATGCATTTTCATTTACTTGCTACTCATGTTTTACCATAAAATAGTGGGAAACACAAAGGTTATTTAGATAAATGTATAACTAGAAAACAGGAAACTTGGCAAATCATAGAAGCATAGTTTCTAGATGCTAAGCATGGAGCATTATTTATCTTAATTCAGAGGTGATGGAAGAAAAGAAAATGAATCTTTTCCTCAAAACATGAAAGGTGAAATGTTACAGTTATATGTAATGTTGCTGGTGTCAGTTTTGGCTTAATCTATCAATGTATCATATTCTTTTTTCTCCCCTTTTTTCTTCATTTACCTCCTGCCTTTGTACTTACTTAACTTTGAAGGCATTACAGACAGACATGGAATTTTGTATTATCTGATAAGTATATATAACAGAAGTCAAGTCTGCTTATTTTTATCTTGGTCCACCTTATCTATCCTTTATAATATCCTTCCCTAAGGACAGATTTGGCAATGCTAGATAATCTAGCATTAAATAATAACTGTGTAAAAATAGTGATTATGAAAAATGTATCATGTGTATGTAACTACTAAATTGGTATTAAAAGGCTGAATAGAAAATCATCTTTTCAATGAGTTTTTTCTCCCGGAGATTCTCAGAGAAGTCAATGCTAATGTTTCTTAAAACTCTTAAATATGTTCTTCAGGTTTAAACCTAAATCTTCTGAAAGATGCAGGGAGAGACATTTAAGTGAAACAAGGTGGTTTATGTATACATGAAACCAGACTTAGGTATTGTGGCCAGGGATTGTGCCCAGAGCTAGTTTTACATCAGGCTTAATATTAAATTATAGGCAAGTGTATAATAAACAGCCTAAAACCTGATTTCCTTATCTCCTTGGTCTCAGTTGGCATGTTCTTGGTCAATATAAATGAAAGGTAAATCTCCACTAATGAAGTAATGAATCTAGGTGGTGATCATCATTCACTACTGGTAAAATTTATAATGCATAGATCAAGTTGACAGTACCTGAATCCATTAAACAACTCTTCCAAATCAATTTAATATTTTGACAGATTTCAAAGGTTCACAAGGAACAGTGCAGTGAAAACCTGTGTACCTGCCCTTCATTTGTATTTACTAGTAGTTTATATTTTGCCCCATTTGCCTTATCTTTATATATATATGTATAGTATTTTTCTCCTCAAACATATGAGAATAAATTATAGACATCACAACATGACAATCAGATTGAAGTATTTAAAACATTCTGTACAAGCACCGTAAATTTTCCCACCCAAGTAATTCAGTGTTGATGAAATACTGTTCTCTAAATATATATTCCATATTCATACTTCCTCACTTCTTCCAGTAATGTCCCAGATCAATTTTTCTCAGATCCGGGATTCAATCTGGTGTCACACATGGCCTTTAGTTATTTTAAAATTCTTTAATCTAGAGGAGTTCCCAGCCTGCCTGTTTTAACCTTTCAGGATGTTGACATTTTGAAGAGTCCAGGCAATTTATTTTGTATAGTGCTCCTCTGTTTGGATTTATTTGATTGCCTTCTCATCTTCTAAGTTAGTGATCCATTTTTTTTTAAACTTCATCATAGGGAAATGTTTGAACATGTACAAAGATAGAGAAAGCAATATAATGTACCTAACATACACATTTTCCAAGTTCATCAGTTATCAGCGCATGGCTAATTTTGTTTTATTTATGACTCCCCACTTCCTAGATTATTTAGAGGCAAATCCTGGAGTTAGATCCTTTCAGCTGGATATTTCTACTTTTAGCTTTAATAAATAAGTACTCTTTAAAGACAAACAAAAAACATAACCACAGTACCAATCTACTATCTTAACATTAAAAAAAGGAAACAACCTTCCTGACAGAAGTATATCAAACCACCTTGGAATACTCTTGCCAGAAAACTTGTACCTCAGTCTGATCAACTTGTCTAGATCTACCTACCTACCAGTTGACTAGAAATAGAGGTGAGAGGAACAAGTTAAACAAGGCAGTGGAGATTATCGGCAAAATCCAGAGCATGGGGTTTCTCTAGGAGAAATGACATAAAAATCATAAAATGTAAAGGAAAGGGTGAGCCTGTAGATTGAAAAAGACTTAAGAGGCGTATCAACCAAATGTAAATGTAATCCTTTTGTGGATCCTGATTTGAACAAACTTTTAAAAAAAGCAAGAAAAGAGGAATAATTTGGGGATTTTTAATGTGATTGGGTATTTGATGCTGTTAAGGAATTACCCAGTTTTTAAGCTGTGACAGTGACTTTGTAGTTACAGTTTTTAAAGGTTTTTACGCATTAGAGGTACACACAAACATTTATGCATGAAATGAGATCTGGGGTTTAATTCGCAATAATGAAAAGATTGGCCCTGTTGAAACTGAGCGATGGATACTTTGTAGTTCAGTATGCTCTTCTCTCTGCCATTGTGTGTGCCTTTGACATTTTACAAAATAAAAAGTTTTTTTACATTTAGGGCTGGTGGTAATTCAGTTTCAGAAGTTTGTAACGCACGTAACCATTATTACTGTTTACTACTGTTATTTTTATCAGATTTCTCCCAGAATTACTATTAGTGTTCTTCATAGGAATAATAAAGATGAAGTGTTGTGTTCTTTTTTGAATTTTATGTAAGACTTATTTTACCATTTTTGTCACTTTTTTAAGGTAATGAGCATGGTGTCAGGCTTTGCACCACTAATTTCTGCAGGTATCTTTTCAGCCACTCTTTCTTCTGCATTAGCATCCCTTGTGAGTGCGCCCAAAATATTTCAGGTAAGTATTTTCACGTTACAAATTTTATTAAAGGGGCAGTTAAGGTAATACATTTCAATATGGGATTCTTAATATTTTTAAATTATTTGTTTACTTCTATGAAGCCCATGTATTGATATTTATATGACATATATACAAACACATATATCAAGAGTGGCATATTTAATTTTATGCATATGAATGTGGATGTGTATATATAAACACTTGGCCTATATCTACTCTCAGGGTGTAATTTTTTAGTTGTCTTTCTGGAAGTGGTGATGAATTTTTGCTTTATGGACATACTGTGAGCATAAATTTTCATAATGTCTTAACAAGGATAAAAAGTATAGTCCAAGACCATAAATCAAAAGAATTAAAGTATCTTATTCCTATTAGCATAATGCCAACATTAATGTTTTATTTTATGAATATTTGAATGTCTAATACGTGATATACATTATGTTAGGTACTCAGGATATAATAATAAATGATAGACATTGTCTCCCTTTAATGAGCATTAAATAAACGGCTGATACTGGATAGAAAATACTTTTTATTACTAAAACAAATGAGATATTGATTCTGCAGCTTTGTTCTTAATTTCCTTTGTTCTTTTTGTTTGTTCTTAATTTTTTGTTGTAGCTAGTTAGTACAGTAGAGGTGTAGAATATTTACTAAAATCATTTTCAGTATTGTTTTAAGAAAGGTGATTATGTTTTATAATTAGGATGTTCATTTGTTTTGAGTCTAGGATTTGGACTTGGTTTTCTTAAAATAGGTCATACTTCTCAAGGTTCCACATTTCTTCTATGTGTATGCCTGCTCCTTTGACTCTTTATTCATATAAGAATTTCAGCCTGGGGTGGAATAAAATGTATAAAAACTTCAGTGTATTCTAAACCTCCTGTCTTTCTGATGCTAGAAATGATTGAATCTCCTTTACAGTTTGTAGGTGAAGCAGCGTGAGGGGAAAGAAAGAGGACCAAGAATTAGAAACTTGGGTTCCATTCCTGATTAACCTATTGTAACTGTAAGGAGATCTGTATGTCTTATTTCAATATATTTCATTTTAATGTTTACATTTCTTCATTAGGCCTTATGTAAGGACAACATCTACCCAGCTTTCCAGATGTTTGCTAAAGGTTATGGGAAAAATAATGAACCTCTTCGTGGCTACATCTTAACATTCTTAATTGCACTTGGATTCATCTTAATTGGTTAGTCTATAAATGTACGCTAATGTAGATTTTGGTGCATTTATAGTATCAGCTGTCAACACTGAATTATAAACAAAATGTTACTTTGCCTGCAATACTAAGTTAGTTTCTTTTTGATCAAAGGAAAGAGTGTTTAGAAAATAATGCAAATAATAGCACTTGTTAAATATTTGCTAAAATTCTTACCATCACTAATTCTCCATTAGGGCTAGAGGGAACTCTTAGGTTCTTGTCCCTAAAACAAATATGATAATAGCATAAGGAAAAGGATTCCAGTGTCTTTCATGAAGGTAGAACCTCCGCCGATCTACTTTTTGGTACTGTTGCCTCTGATCGTAAGGAAGCTAATGGGTCTTTCACTGCTAAAGAAGACCTTGGACTTTTATTAAAATTCTGATTATACTACCGGAAACTAACTCTCATGTGATATTTAAGAATGTATTTGGTTAAGTTTCCTATGATCCAACAGTTCTTTTTAGGGGTTTTTACCCTATAGAAACTCACATATATAAGAATATTCTTAGTGTCATTAATTATAATAGTGATAAATGGAAGCAACCTGAGTACCTATCAACAGAAGAGTGAAGCTGCAGAATAATATTCCATAGTAAAAAAGTGAATAAACTTGGTTTTCATATATTAATATGGATGAATCTCAAATATAATATATGTGAAAATAACAAATTGCAGAATGATAATATAGTATGATATAATTTACGTAACTTTTAAAACACGCAGAACAGTGCTACACAATGCTTATGGACCATGTATGTGTGTAGTAAAACGAAATAATGTCACTGGAAAGAATATTCCAACTTTGATGAGTTGAGGTATAAAGGGGGCTTCTACTGTGTACATAAGGTATGATTTCTGAAAATTAAAGTATATAAAGTATATATGGCAAAATTCATTAAATCTGGTTTGTGGATGTAGGAGTATTCATTATGCTGTTATCTAAAGGTTTGAAATAATTCATAGTTTTGAAGAGTTAAAAAAAGGTCTAATATGTCAGCTAAATATGCTTCATGTTTCTTTTGCAGCTGAACTGAATGTCATTGCTCCAATTATCTCTAACTTCTTCCTTGCATCATATGCGTTGATCAATTTTTCAGTATTTCATGCATCACTTGCAAAATCTCCAGGTGACTTACTTTTTTTAAAAGTTCTGTAAATGTGGTAATGTCTGATTTTAGAGAAAATGAAACTTTATATATAAATTTATTTATTTTATTTATTTTTGGCTGTGTTGGGTCTTTGTTGCTTTCTCTAGTTGCAGCGAGCAGGGCCTACTCTTCGTTGCGGTGCATAAGCTTCTCATTGCAGTGGCTTCTCTTGTTCCGGAGCACGGGCTCTAGGCACGTGGGCTTCAGTAGTTGTAGCACGTGGGCTCAGTAGTTGTAGCTCGGTTGCTCTAGAGCGCAGGCTCAGTAGTGGTGGCGCACAGGCTTAGTTGCTCCGCGGCATGTGAGATCTTCCTGGACCAGGGCTCGAACTTGTGTCCCCTGCATTGGCAGGCGGATTCTTAACCACTGCGCCACTAGGGAATCCCAAGAAAACAAAACTTTAACACATTTTAAAAGATGGCATGTGGAGAATTAGCTCACTAGTGCTTCACTCTGCCTTTATAGTTGAGTCAAATTGAGTCTTCAAAGATCTCTTTATCATGAAGTTTATTGCTAAATAATGCCTGTTTCTTGTCTTCAAAGAATTTAAAATAGCATTAATTTTAAATTCTGACACTGTGAAAGAATTACTTTGCTTTTTTCTGTTTTTATTATTTATTTAGCTGATTGCTATTTCAGTTCTAAGAACATTATTATGATATAAACCTATCCAGGAATATTTTTAACACAATGAGTTCTGTGGAGTTCTAATATAAGGGGTCTTTATCAACTGAAAAATTACTCCATATACATTTTTTATGGGTTTTGTTATAAACCATGATAGCAATTGGACATCAGAGAAGGAAATAAGGAACAAAAGCACTGTTCCTTCTAAGGGTCTAAAAGTTTCTCAGAAAAGGAAAGATAAAGTATGGGAACTTAGGACACAAACATCTTAGCTTCAGTTTTTACTTTAAGAATATAAATTTTAGAGGTGGGTATGGGTGTGGCTATAAAAGGGCAGCACAAGGGATCCTTGTGTTGGACTTTTCCTTATCTTGACTGTCTTAATATTTTAGTTGTGATATCGTGATAGCATTTTGCAAGATGTTATCATTGGGAGAAACTAGGTAAAGGGTCCCCGGAATCTCTATGTATTATTTCTTACAACTTTGTGTGAATCTGCAGTTATCTCAAAATTAAAAGTTTAATTTTAGAAAAGAATATAAGTTTTATTGAAATGATTTAAAAATAGTATTTTGGGCTCTGGAATTACCTATGAATGAAAATTTAAAACACGGTCTTCAACAGTTTTTCGAGTGAGCTTATTAATTCATAAATACTTCCCCAAATGGGAAGGTATGTTTCTATAGTCAACTCACAGTTTTTCTAGCAAGTAGATGAATTTTTTAATGATTCTGCAGAACAGTTTGTTTGAATTGTTTTATACATTCATTAGGATATAGATGTGTCTCCTGCTAAAACACAGAAAATAAAACCACACTATTAAGTACTCAATTTGAAACCTAATTTTTTAATCTTCTCTAGTTTTTAGCATTCACTGGGGTAAGTTGATTTATACTTTTTTGGTAAGGAATTTTTTGAATACAGAACTAGTAAGATAGGGTAATGTGGACATAAATAGATGTGCCCACTTCATGGCGGTCAAGAATCATGATGTTGTGATCAGTAATGGTCTATGACTTCACTGTTATAATTAGCCTTATAGTTCACATTTAAAGACCTTTTAGTGTAGCAGCCGCAGAGAAATTTATTTTGTGCATACGTATGTACCACTGTCTAAAGCAGATGAGGTATCCAAGTGACTTTTATTTATCTATTTTGTTTGTTATTGTTAGGATGGCGCCCTGCCTTCAAATACTACAACATGTGGATATCACTACTTGGAGCAATTCTTTGTTGCATAGTGATGTTTGTCATTAACTGGTGGGCTGCATTGCTAACGTATGTGATAGTTCTTGGACTTTACATTTATGTTACCTACAAAAAACCAGGTAATTACATTTTGTAATCCAAGTATGAGAGAATGAAGTTTTGGATTAGAATGGTGGCTTTAGAAATGAAATGGACAAAGAAGATACTGTTTTAACCATCTCAGAAACAATTATTTCTCTAATATGCTTATTAAGTCTCTAAAGTAACAAATGTCTAAAATCATCATTTGTGTCCAGACTGTTTTTTTATTCAGTAAGAGGTAAAATTTGCCTGTTCAAATAACTTAAACTGTTCAGTACTATAAATAGTACTTTATAACAATCATAGATCTGCCTCTTTCCTTTTAGACCTTTGGCTATATAAGCAGTAATTTTTAAATGTTTTCTTTATTTGTAAAAGGCTCATTTTGAGTTGCACGCACAGCGTGTCTGCAGCCCTATCATCCCAGTCTTTTCTAAGTTGTACTTTTTTTTTTTAAATGTAATTGTAGTTCAGATTAGCATTGTCTTAATTTCATGCCATGAACTTGAACTATTGAAAGTCCTGAGTACAGTAGTTTATTTTAGCAATTGACTTTTTAAATGTGAAAGTACTTGTTATTGATGACTTGTTACAACCGGTATTAAGCTGCTGCCTGAATACTGTCTTCCCACAGATGTGAACTGGGGATCCTCCACACAAGCCCTGACTTACCTGAATGCACTGCAGCATTCGATTCGTCTTTCTGGAGTGGAAGACCATGTGAAAAACTTCAGGTAAGTCATAAGGTAACATAGAAACATTTTGTCTTAGGTGGCAATCAGTTCTTCCTTTATTGTTCAGTAACATTTTCATATGCTGATATTTCATGAAAATTTCTCTAAAAGAATAGGGTATTGTTTCTTGTTTTGGTTTGATTTGAGCAGTTTATTCAAAAACAAGGGTGAGGTTTCTTGTTATCAAAATTTTACAAAGCGATAAATTATCATCTACCCTGCAAAAATGTTGTGAAAGTTTTGGCGGTCTCTCATTTGAAAACTTTTAAATAGTAGGTATCATAAAGTAAAGTTTTTTTCCCCCTCTGTGGCCATTTTTTTCCCCCTCTGTGGCCTCAGTAGTTATATAACTACTGAGGATGAAATTCATAAAAATCCCCTTTTTGCAATTTTACTAAGGCAGTAAATATTTTCATGTTAGTGGCTTCATTCTCATTGTGGTACTGGAAACCAGTTTTAGTGATAAAGAATCAATGCCTTAGAGTGAAGAGTATTTCTTACTTTCTTCAATAAATTACTTTATATTTTATCTTGTAATAGTTTATCAGTTATCATTTTAAAAACTATTCCTTAATTTAACATGCTTCTAATAATTGATGAGATTCAGTTACTAAAGCACTGTTGTAAATCCAGGAGTACTGTTTATTTATATAGATTCTTAGAAATTGTATATTATTACTTATACCAAGCTAAAAGTAGGCTTGTCATTTTTAGACAATGGATAATTAGACAGCCATTCTCATACTGTTCATGTAAGCCTGGTTCTGAACAGGTGACTTTCCGCAGTCATGAGTAATCACTTCTCACTGGCTTCTGCACAGTAATCACAGAAATAAATTCCTTGTTTCAGTAAACCAAAAGGCAAAATCTTTTTTAAAGAAAACTTCCAGAGTGGATACGTGCCAGAAAAGAAGTGCTCTACCAAATTTCTCCCTGGAAGAAACATCTTTGTATATCTTTTTGTTAACTCTTTGGGTTCTCCCCCCCGCTCTGCCGCCAACTTTCTTCTAGAATGAAAGTTTTCCAGAGACCACAGATCTTCAGCTTTGGAGTAGAGAGAAACTGGAAAAAGAAAAAGAAATGAGAGCCCTGGGAGGAAAACTTTAAATGCAGCACATTTTGAACATTTTGACTAGTTGATGCCAAATATGGCAGAAAATAGAAATCATTCCTTTATGTAAAAAGTTGTATTCCAGAACTGAGAGTATGACCAAGAGTCAGAGTTAATTTGCCATTAATAAAAAACTATTGCTTTGGCTTATTATAGTAATGGGGAAATTTTTAAAAAATGTTATTCTAATAAGTGTTTTAAAATTTTTATCAGAATTATACATGAGCATAGTTTAAAGAGGAAAAACTTAGGTTTGTCATGAAAATTAGCAATTGCCCCACTTCTCAAATCCCTGTTTCTCTCGTGCCATAGGCAACCACTTTTAACTGAATCGTGTAATATTTACTTCATATTCCCAAAAAGAGTGTTTGTCTTGTTATATTGTTTGAGTTTTAACTTCAGGCGTTATCTGCTGATTTCCTTCATCCATGTATGCCCACCACACATGTGCACCCTTCCCTTTACTCCACCGTCCCTGGGTATTTTTTATGTCATTATTTTGATTATATTAGACTTGATATTTATATTATGACATTTTAAGCATGATTCAAGAGCTCAGCCATGTAGTAAATTATGATTGCTTTTTTTTCCTGTACAGGCTTTTTGTTTTCTATGTAGGCAATAAATTTTTTTTCCTGTTTAAATTTCTATTTATCACTATCTCAGCGTTCACCAAATTTGCCAAAAGATTTTGTTTTCTTCACTTCATAGTTTCTATTTCCTTGAAGTATCTTTCTCACTATTTCCTGCCTCTTTAATTTGGGTTCTTAGATTTAGCGTTGTCTGAAGTATCTGTGATCCTGGGCCAGGGAAGTTCTGCATTGGTGGGTGGGGCTTGTCAGTGAAGCCCTTAATGTAGATTAATGTGGCTTTGCTGGTTCTTTAAGAAATTTAAGTCATCTTAAAGGTTTTCTATTTTGATCTGATTAGATTTCTCAGAAAAGAATCTTTTAATCTTCTGCTTGTTGATAAAGTTCTGGCTACCAGAGTTCTGAGAGCCAAGTGGGAAGGCAGCTCAGAGATCTCAGGGTTCAGCGTATAGTAAATGTTCTCCTAACTCCCCTACTTAAAGTAGCTGCTTATGCCCTTAGACCAGAGGTCTCTCTAGCAAATAAGCCCTAGCCTAACAGGATTGGAGAGGGACAGGGACAGCTGCCCATCATAGTGATGGAAATGATTTGGGTTCATCTAGGTGCTTCTTATGCGAACTTTAAATCAGTCCTTCTTATTTTAGTTTCTTTAACATATTACCCCTGCCATTTCCAGAGACATCTATTGCCTCTAAGTCCTAGGCATTTTGATTCTTAGGTATAAAATCAGGTGGCTTCACAGTTTTCTCTTGTGCTCATTTGTAATTTAGCCTTTTCCTGATTTGTCAAATCCTTTATTTTTCTTCCATCTGCTTTCTGGCTTTCAAAATTTCAACGCTATTATGTCCTATCCTGTTCTCCATATTTTTGGTGACTTAAAAAATCCCATCATACTATGGAGATTTTTAAGGAGGGAGTAAAGATGAAGGCAGATGTTCATACTCTGTCATTGTTACTAGAAGTAATCCCTAATATATTTTGTTCTATACCTTTCTTTGGAATGATAAAATTACACCCAAATTATGCCTTTGTGGTGTGTTTACTATTTATTGATAGTAAAGATAGGGATTACAAGTTCATTTCCCTCAGTAATAGGTTATTTTAGTAATAGGTTAAACTACCATAACAAAAAGCTGAAAAAATTAAGTGGCTAAACAAGATAGATATCAGTGTTATGTGAGAGTCCAGAGGTAGATGGATATTCATGGCTGGTAAGTAGATTGGCTTCACTTGGTCATTCAAGTTACACGTTCCTTTATCTGTCAGTCTGCCATTCCCTAGGATGTGTTTTTCTGTCCATGTGGTCAAAGACATGACCCCCCCCCCCCACCCGCCGCCACGGCCTAGCTTACAGGAAAGGGGAAAAAAGTATGGAGGGTGGCCAGCTTCCTTTTTCAAGGACAGGACAAGGAATTAGGGACATCGTACGGGCTGGAAATCAGTCATAGGGCCACGTGTAGCTGCTAGGAAGGCTAGGAAATGCAGTGTTTAGCTGGGGAGCCATGTCGCCTGCTAAAGCTCAGGTGGAGAGACTGCACTACCAGCAGTCTGGGCCTTAGAGGACTTCGTATTCGATTGCCCCAAAGCAATTCCCCCAAGCAGAACTGGCTTTTCAGATAGCTTGCGAAAATTCTGAATGAGTTAGTACCATTTTTAGGTCTTTATTCAGGTTTTCCTGCTCATTTTATAAGTATAGTTAGGAACTACCCTAACAATTTAGTAGGTAAGTCAGAATTTTTAGTCTATTTGCTCTTTGTTAAAGTTTGTTTTAATTATACACATTGTTGTGATTCATTTTGCTGTGCAGTAGAAGCTAACATAACATTGTAAAGCAACCATACTCCAATAAAACTTAATTTTAAAAAATAATCAAAATTTAAAAAAAAAATTTTTTTTTCTGAATCTGTTTGAATTTATAAAATGGATACCTGAATTTTTTTTTCTCAAACAAGGTTGATTTTTATTTCTCGTCAACAAAAATCAAGAGTTAAAAATACATGAAAGTCTTGCCACTGTCTTGTGTTTGCAAAGGCAATTGAATTCAATTTTGGCTTTCATCATAATTAATTAGAATTAAAACTTTTAGTTCAAATAGAAAGCTTTTCTTCACCACAGGTGGTTTTACTAATATGACGTCATTAAAATTAAGTTAGCTTAGGGAGGGCTGATATTACAAAGTAGAAGTAAGTATGATGTGATCAAGCTAAGAAGGAAAGTGACCTGTTTTTTACATGAAGGCAAAGCCATGCTCTAAGGAAGTTTTGTGGACTCTGTGGAAGAACTGGAATATTTATTACCTTTATTAGATGAAAAGTTGTTACATGTTTTTAACCAGCATGGTCATTTCTTTCTGTAGTGCCTCCCAGAATCTTGATGTATAATATTACCTGTTAATTTAGGACATTTGGTATGATGGTTGTTCAAAGAAGGTTTTGTTTTTCTGCATTTCTCACGTACCAAGGAACCCTAGTTATGTCATCTTCTGTGAGAATCTTGTGGCCTGTCTTGAGGACAGTTGCATAAAGGAGTGTCTAGTGTAACAATATATTCTTAGAGAAGCGACTTAAAATCATGTCCATGTTATCAAAACCCTAAACTTCTCTTTCTTTTTAATCTTAAATTAGGCCACAGTGTCTTGTTATGACAGGTGCTCCAAACTCACGCCCAGCTTTACTTCATCTTGTTCATGATTTCACAAAAAATGTTGGTTTGATGATCTGTGGTCACGTACATGTGGTAAGTACTAGTTTTGTTTTCTATATTAAAACATTTTTCACTCTGTGTATATCATTTGTAATTTGTGGAGCTTTCTAGATTTGAAATAATTTGAGTAGGTCTTAGCAAACTATATTGCTTTGGCTAAGAAAAATTACTTCCCGATAACTAAGGAACCTAAATGGAATTCAGTATGTGTTTTTTCTTGCTGATAAATCTCATAAAGTCCTGAGAATACTGGGAACATATACTTATCAGAAAAAAAAAGAGGCTGGAGGAGGTGGACAAATCATGGTAGATATCTAGTATCTGATATGTAAGAAGAGTAGAGTGAATGCTGAATTTCCAAATTCAAACCCTTTAATTGCTCATTCATTTTAGTTTTATTCATGAGTAAGGAAATTATTAAAAATAGGGATAAACGGTCATCCAAAAGTAGTTTTTTGTTTTTGGCATCTTGGCTATTGAAAACAATTACTAGATGATGGATCACCTTTTCTGCATAAGAAATTGGAGTATTTGCCAGATTAACTTATCTCTCAGGCTCTACTGTTCATTTTATTTTGGTGCTAGAAATGCGTGTTATATGCCCTACATCTCAGCCCCTGCTAGAGTTGATCTTCTACTTGTATAGTAGCAAAGTGAGTGTTCGTGCACGTGCGTGTGAGTGTGCATGTGCACGCGTGTGTGTGTGTGTATGTAGGGTAGTGGAAGAACACACTGAGACACTGACTCCACTCAGGACCTGTGGAGTTTCACAGTTTATCTCCACATAGATCAATTCAGGTTGGGGTCTTGAGCATAAGAAATTACAAAGGGGAAATTTTTCTACTAGGAAAGATAAATTTTACTTTTTCTTGTCTTATTCATGTATAATTAGGGTGTACTTTTAATCTTATTTTTACATTTTTTTTAATACATTTTAGGTAAAACATGTAACACATTTTATGTGTTGCTTACAAGGCTCAAAATAGAATGGCAAGTTGAAAAACCTCATTTCCTTTCTTGTGTCATTTCATCATTTAACAGAAGTACAAAGAAAAAGTGTATTTATATAGCTCACTTTGACTTGTAATGATACTTCTAGGTTTCTGAGAATTAACAACTCAGACATTTGAGACAAACAAAAAACAAGATGGGAAACTTTCCATAGAAAAACAGAAGGCTCTTATTTTTCTCTGTGTAATCTCTTCTCCATTTTCAATAATTTATAATTTCTCTCATTTACTAGTATCAAAACATTTATTTTTCAAAGTCTGTGTTTCTTCCTCTCCTCTTCTTCCTTCTACTGGCACCCTCTGTGTCTTTGTTCCATCAACACTGTCTTTTCATAATCTTTATTGGAAAGAATTCACTGACATGAAAATGAAACGCTATCATTATACTTCCCTTCTCACCCCACTGCCATGTTTAGACACCTTGTTTAAACCAAGATAACAGGAGGATTTTTATAAAAGGGGAATAGATTACCTTTCAGTTAAAGACATTATTAATATTTTTTACCTTAAAGGGCCCTCGAAGACAAGCTATGAAAGAGATGTCCATTGATCAAGCTAAATATCAGCGATGGCTTATTAAAAACAAAATGAAGGCTTTTTATGCTCCAGTACATGCAGATGATTTGAGAGAGGGTGCACAATATTTGATGCAGGTAAATTTGTTACATCTTTCAAATGACAGTATTTTAGTTTTGTGTAAGCTTTCAAAAACTTTTTTATTCCAGGTTTCATTATTCACATTAATAAAAATCATAAATCTTTAAACTATCTTTACTGAAGTAAAATACTACAATTTGTATAATTTGAGAGTTACAGAAATACTGTTGTGTTGGCTGACAGTGAAGAACCTCTTTGTGAATTATCTTAGCCTATTTCTGTCCTTTTCCTAAGATAGTTCCCATTCACTCCCTGTTGTGTTAAGTAATGGCAGTCCTTATTTAATTTTTTAAAAATTCTAATTCCCTACTATATTTCTATTATTTTACTGGTGCTAAACTCTCTTTCGGTTTTGTGTGTGTCCTAGTAACCAGAATGTGGGATTTGGAATCAGTCCTAGGTTTAAGTGCTAGCACTGCTACTTCCTTATTATGGATTTCGGACCAATCAAGTTATTTAACTTCTCAGAAACTCAGTTTCTTCAACCGTTAAAGGTTGTAGGGAGACAGTGTTTGCCAACTTATTTTTATAGGAACCTCTTTCTTCAAAAGAAAGCTTAAGCAAAAGCCCATTGACTGTGTCGATTGTTGAGCTGCTTTGTTAAAGTAGAGGTGGGGGACTCAGTGCTGTCACTGGGCCCTTTCTGTTTTGTGTTTTTTTAAAACTTGACAAGCACATGGTTAAGAATAGCTTAGGCTATTCCTCAGGAATAATAAGGGGTGGGAGTGAGATTGCTTTGCCAGATATAAAGCCTTATTAGCATAAAACTATAGTGATTAAGACATTGTGGTATTGAAGTAGAGACAGACAATTCAACTAAGTAGAAATAGAGCCACTCATATAGGAAATTTAATACATGACAGAGGTGACATTGAAAAGATGAGCTGGGATAATTGATTATTTATGTGAAAAAAATATATAACACATCCTTATAAAGACCAAACAAAAAAACATTTCCAGATAGATTAAAGACCTAAACATGAAAGGCAAAATTTGTAAGCTTTTAGAAGAAAATAGAGAATAATTTTATGATCTTGGACTAGGGAAGAAGTTTTTAAATGAGACACAAAAAGTTGAATTATGAAGAAGAAACCAATTATTTTTTAGTTAACATTTATAAAGCTGGGCTTCTAAAGAAAGCATGAAAACAAAAAATGAAGCCACAGACCTAAAGAAGGTAGTGTTACCAGCAAAAGAATATGGTCCACAATATATAAAGAAATACTAAATCTATAAGAGGAAAAAAGAAGAGCAAAACACATGCAAAGAAGAGGAAATCTAAATGACAGAAGTAAAAATTAAAACCACAGTACAGCTTTATTCCATACCCGTCAGATTGATCAGAATCAGGTCTGCCAATACCAAGTGTTAGAAATGGTGTAGAGCACTTGGAAATCTTTGCACTGCTGTAGTAAATGTAGACTGGACAATCACTTGGGACAGCAACCTGGCAGTATTCTGCATCTTTGAAAAGTGTGGATATCCTGAGACATTCCATTCTTAAGTGTATACCACAGAGAAATTTTACGCATGTGAGGAAGGCTATGTGAAGTCTCATAGCACTATCATTTCTTACAGTGAAAAGGAAATTAAAGTAACTTCAACAGCCATTAATCACATTATTGAAAATTGTGGCATAATCATGCAGTGGAATTCCATATAGTGGTGAAAAGGTACTATACATATCAATGAGGATAAACCTCAGACAGAAATGTTAAGGAAAATAGCAAGTTAAAATAAGAACATGAGTAATATGAAGATATTGTAAATGTTTAAAAATATGTAACTTAAAAATTCATACATATATATGCCTAGATAATGGAATATATAGTAAAAATACAAGGAGATCTTGAAAAGCACACATTGGGTGCTTGATGTGTATTTGTGAAGTTTATTTTCTTAAGCTGAGTGGTGGATACATGATTATTTATTACTTTATTCGCTTTTGTATGTGAAATATATAAATATTTCAAACGGAATGCTACCCCTGGTCATCAGGTTGTTTCTAGTGGGTAAATCTTGCTTGCTTTTGTGCAGTTTATAGGAATACTTTGATAACTACTCTATGTATTTAATAAATGTTATGAAGGAAATGAAAATATTTACTTACAGCAATGGTTCTTAACTTCAGCCTGCATCAGAATCACGTGGTGGACTTGCTAAAACACAGACTGCTGGGCCCCATCTTTACAGTGATTCAGTAGGTCTAGGGTGAGGCCCAAGAATTCGCATTTCTAACAGGTTTCCCGGTGATCACGCTGCTGCTGCTGGTCCAGTCCAGGCACTACACTTTGAGAACCACTGCCCTCGAGGTTTTCTGCGGTATAAATGATGATATCGTAAATTGGCCGAGCGTTAGGAACCATCCTCCTTATTCATTCTCCTCTGCCTAACATACTCACCCCCGAGGGTCATGACAGTTTCACCAGCGTGGGGCAAAGGGTGCATGCATAGAACAGTGTCATTTTGAGACTGCCCTGTAAACCTGGCAAGTGCTATTCCCTTTACAAAGATACCCAGGAGATGGTTTATTCCAGTGGCAGAGCTGTCTGAGGAACTGTTTAAAATATCCTTACAGATAGGTGAATTGCCTCTTTAGAACTAATCACTGAAATTTTAGTGTAAGTTGCCACTGAGTGTACTTCTCTTTCCTTCAAACCTTCTCGAAACCTGTTACATAAAGTGGCAAATGCCTTTATATCTGTTAGAGGTTTATAATCTTTGTCAAAATAGGTTTTTGGACATTGATTTCTTTATACAGTGACTTATTTTATAGTTCTAGAGGTGCTGTTTTAGATGGGTTTGTTTTACTATACTTTACATTCTGACTTTTCATTTCTTTGTCCCTTCATTTGTCTAGTTATTAGTTATAATCATAAGCATTTATTTAGAGATTCACTGTTTTAAGGAGAGGTAGTCTTGTCAATAACTTGCTTATGGAGCCCTTTGGCAGTAATACATTAACACTGCTAACTTCTTTGTTTAAATGGATTTTTCTTTTCCTTTCTTTTCTTTTCTTTTTTTTTAAAGGCAGGAGCCACTTGATTGTCAATCCAATTTTAAACATTCATTTTAAATTAGCAAAAAACTCTTGTTTTTACAAATTCAGATTACATCATGATGCCCTTTAAATCAAGTAGATCTCATTTAGTCTTAGTGTAGCTATAACTACCTTTTTTCCTGAGCAAAGCTAGTCTAGAATTATCCTGTAATATATGCTGAGTATTTCTGAAACCTTTCCTCTTCTTCATTAGCCACATTTTGAGGTAAACAGCAATTTTTTTTTTAATTTTCTAAACAAAAAGTAGACCGAAATAACATTGCCAATAAGAATATTTAAAATATAAATTATACCCAAGTCCTGTAGCCCCTTTCCAAATATATATACACACATATATATAATGCCATGATATTAAATTAACTAATGATAATTTAAAGCCATCACTATTAGCTCAACTTTAAAAACTAACCATCTAGAACATGAAGCCAAAACTCGGCACTTTCGTCAGTGATTCTTTTTTTTTTCAGCCAATATTTTATTATAAACATTTCCATTGTCATCAACATTCTTTAATTAATGTAACGTTTAATGACTATTTTTAATGGATTTAGCATAATATGCTAAAGCAATTTTTTTTAACATCTTTATTGGAGTATAATTGCTTTACAATGGTGTGTTAGTTTCTGCTTTATAACAAAGTGAATCAGCTATACGTACACATATATCCCCATATCTCCTCCCTCTTGCATCTCCCTCCCACCCTCCCTATCACACCCCTGTAGGTGGTCACAAACCACCGAGCTGATCTCCCTGTGCTATGCGGCTGCTTCCCACTAGCTATCTGTTTTACGTTTGGTAGTGTATATATGTCCATGCCACTCTCTCACTTCGTCCCAGCTTACCCTTCCCCCTCCCTGTGTCATCAGGTCCATTCTCTACATCTGTGTCTTTATTCCTGTCCTGCCCCTAGGTTCTTCAGAACCTTTTTTTTTTTTTTTGATTCCATATATATGTGTTAGCATACGGTATTTGTTTTTCTCTTTCTGACTTACTTCACTCTGTATGACAGACTCTAGGTCCATCCACCTCACTACAAATAACTCAATTTCGTTTCTTTTTATGGCTGAGTAATATTCCATTGTATATATATGCCACATCTTCTTTATCCATTCATCTGTCGATGGACACTTAGGTTGCTTCCACGTCCTGGCTATTGTAAATAGAGCTGCAGCGAACATTGTGGTACTTGACTCTTTCTGAATTATGGTTTTCTCAGGGTATATGCCCAGTAGTGGGATTGCTGGGACGTATGGTAGTTCTATTTTTAGTTTTTTAAGGAACCTCCATACTGTTCTGCATAGTGGCTGTATCAGTTTACATTCCCACCAACAGTGCAAGAGGGTTCCCTTTTCTCCACACCCTCTCCAGCATTTAATGTTTGTAGATTTTTTAATGATGGCCATTCTGACCGGTGTGAGGTGATACCTGATTGTAGTTTTGATTTGCATTTCTCTAATTATTAGTGATGTTGAGCATCCTTTCATGTGTTTGTTGGTAATCTGTATATCTTCTTTGGAGAAATGTCTATTTAGGTCTTCTGCCCATTTTTGGATTGGGTTGTTTGTTTTTTTGATATGGAGCCACATGAGCTGCTTATAAATTTTGGAAATTAATCCTTTGTCAGTTGTTTCGTTTGCAAATATTTTCTCCCATTCTGAGGGTGGTCTTTTCGTCTTGTTTATGGTTTCCTTTGCTGTGCAAAAGCTTTTAAGTTTCATTAGATCCCATTTGTTTATTTTTGTTTTTATTTCCATTCCTCTAGGAGGTGGGTCAAAAAGGATCTTGTTGTGATTTATGTCAGAGTGTTCTGTCTGTGTTTCCCTCTAAGAGTTTTATAGTGTCTGGCCTTACATTTAGGTCTTTAGTCCATTTTGAGTTTATTTTTGTGTATGGTGTTAGGGAGTGTTCTGTATTCATTCTTTTACATGTAGCTGTCCAGTTTTCCCAGCACCATTTATTGAAGAGGCTGTCTTTTCTCCATTGTATATTCTTGCCTCTTTTATCAAAGATAAGGTGACCATATGTGCGTGGGTTTATCTCGGGGCTTTCTATCCTGTTCCATTGATCTATATTTCTGTTTTTGTGCCAGTACCATACTGTCTTGATTACTGTAGCTTTGTAGTATAGTCTGAAGTCAGGGAGCCTGATTCCTCCAGCTCCGTTTTTCTTTCTCAAGATTGCTTTGGCTATTCGGGATGTTTTATGTTTCCATACAAATTGTGGAATTTCTTGTTCTAGTTCTGTGAAAAATGCCATTGGTAGTTTGATGGGGATTGCATTGAATCTGTAGATTGCTTTGGGCAGTAGAGTCATTTTCACAATGTTGATTCTTCCAATCCAAGAACGTGGTATATCTCTCCATCTGTTTGTCTTGTCTTTAATTTCTTTCATCAGTGTCTTATAGTTTTCTGCATACAGGTCTTTTGTCTTCTTAGGTACGTTTATTCCTAGGTATTTTATTCTTTTTGTTGCAGTGGTAAATGGGAGTGTTTCCTGAATTTCTCTTTCAGATTTTTCATCATTAGTGTATAGGAATGCTAGAGGTTTCTGTGCATTAATTTTGTATTCTGCTACTTTACCAAATTCATTGATTAGTTCTAGTAGTTTTCTGGTAGCATCTTTAGGATTCTCTATATATAGTATCATGTCCTCTGCAAACAGTGACAGTTTTGCTTCTTCTTTTTCGACTTGGATTCCTTTTATTTCTTTTTCTTCTCTGATTGCTGTGGCTAAAACTTCCAAAGCTGTGTTGAATAATAATGGTAAGAGTGGACAACCTTGTCTTGTTCCTGATCTTAGAGGAAATGCTTTCAGTTTTTCGCCATTGAGAACGATGTTGGCTGGGGTTTGTCATATATGGCTTTTATTATGTTGAGGTAAGTTCCCTCTATGCCTACTTTCTGGATGGTTTTTACCATAAATAGGTGTTGAATTTTGTTGAAAGCTCTTTTTGCATCTATTGAGATGATCATAGTGTTTTTATCCTTCAGTTCGTTAATATGGTTTATCACATTGATTGATTTGCGTATATTGAAGAATCCTTGCATTCCTGGGATAAATCCCACTTGATCATGGTGTATGATCCTTTATTGTGCTGTTGGATTCTGTTTGCTAGTATTTTGTTGAGGATTTTTGCAACCTTTTTCATCAGTGATATTGGCCTGTAGTTTTCTTTCTTTGTGACATCTTTGTCTGGTTTTGGTATCAGGGTGATGGTGGCCTCGTAGAATGAGTTTGGGAATGTTCCTCCCTCTGCTTACATTTTGGAAGAGTTTGAGAAGGAGAGGTTTTAGCTTTCTCTAAATATTTGATAGAATTCGCCTGTGAAGCTATCTGGTCCTGGGCTTTTGCTTGTTGGAAGATTTTTAATCACAGTCTCAATTTCAGTGCTTGTTAGTGGTCTGTTTATATTTTCTATTTCTTCCTGGTTCAGTCTTGGAAGGCTCTGCTTTTCTAAGAATTTTTCCATTTCTTCCAGGTTTTCCATTTTATTGGCATATAGTTGCTTGTAGTAATCTCTCATGATCCTTTGTATTTTTGCAGTGTCAGTTGTTACTTTTCCTTTTTCATTTCTAGTTCTATTGATTTGAGTCTTCTCCCTGTTTTTCTTGTTGAGTCTGGCTAATGGTTTATCAATTTTGTTTATCTTCTCAAAGAACCAGCTTTTAGTTTTATTGATCTTTGCTGTTGTTTCCTTCATTTCTTGTTAGTGATTCTTAAATATGAATCTCATGGCAGTACTTAACTAAATTAGGTAACCATGATGTTTGGAAATGTTTTTATGTAATAGTCATGACAGAAATAAAAAGCCACATACTATTGGGGAAAGAGTTGTTCTTTCTGCTACAGTAAAAATGGTTATGATGATACACAGAAAAATATTATAACAAACTAAATGCCTTTCTTGTCAGCAAGTTCTGGTGGAAGATTCACAGAAAACATTGCTCACGATTCAAAAAAACAACACGGTGAGAATGTTTTGATTGAAACTGAAGCTATTTGTAATAAGCTTCAGATGACTGCATTTTGCTATATCAGTTTCAATTATGGCAGTCCATGAAGAACTGATTTTCTGTGAGCCAAAAGGAATATGTTCCAGAGAAGACATATTTTCAGTAATGTTATTTCTTTAAAACACATGATGTTTTATGGAAACTGAAAACATTACTTCTAACTGAATAGGTACTTTGATTAGAATTTACAAAGGATTTAGGATGACTGATAGATGTGAAATTTCTTTACTCAGTCATTCAAGGGAAAGTTATTACGATAATGAAGTTGAAAACAGAAGTGCACAGAGTACCTCAGAATGTTACTGTTAATTTTACAAAAATAAAACCTTTTAATTATAATAAGATTGTGACCAAAGTTTGTGATGAGAAAGGGTGTAACTCTGACAGTGTTTTGTACCATCAAGAAGTTGCTGGTCATCTTGTAGCTTACTTCATTAAAAAACAATAAAACTTGAAGATATTTCTTGGTTTTCTTTTACCAAAAAACACAAAAAAAATCAAAATTATGTTGTGTGGTTAGTGGCTACCTTGCTATGTAACAGTTTTTAAAATAAAAATAAATATTCTTTATCTGTCTCCTGAGGGCAAAGCGTTATTTATAGTAGAGTGGAAAAAATAATCTTATTTTTTGAAAGAAACTTGTGCATGGATAGAACATTTTGAAAATGAATGTAAACTTTACATGGTTAGGCTTATTTCTTGTGTTCCCTAATTGTCCAGAGTCTTTATGACAGTGTCTGGCACATGGTCAGCACTTGGTAAGTATTTGAATTAATTTAATCTTTCACAAAAAATGATTTAAGTATATCACCTATAAAAACTTAAGTATGACCTCATGACATAAAATATTAATTCAAAATGGATCTAAGATCTAAATATAAGGGCTAAAACCATAAAGTTCTTCAAAGAAAACATAGAGGTAAATCTTCATGACCTTGAATTTGGCAATGGATTCTTAGATATGGCACCAAAAGCACAAGCAACAAAACAAAAAAGTAAACAAATTCGACTTCATCACATTTAAAAACTTTTGTGCATCTAAGGACATTATCAAGAAAGTGAAAAGACAATCTACAGAATGGAAGAAAATCTTTTTACATCATATATCTGATAAGGTTTAATATTCAAAACATACGTAGAATTCCTAAAGCAGCAACAAAAAGACAGACAACCCAATTAAAAAATGGGCTAATAACTTGAATAAACATTTCTCCAAAGAAATAAAGATAACTAATAAGCACATGAAAAAATGCTCAGTATCATTAATCATTAGAGCAATGCAAATCAAAGCTACAGTGAGACACCATTTTACACTACTAGCATGTGTGTAATTAAGTAAACAAACAAACAGGAACTAACAAGTGTTGCTGAGGATGTGGAGAAATTGGAACCTTTGCCTTGCTGGTGGGAGTGTGAAATGATGCAGCTGCTGTGGGAGACAGCTTAGTGGTTCCTCAAAAGTCTAAACAAGGAATTACTGTATATCCAGCAAGTCTACTCCTAGGCATATACCCAACGAAATTAAAAGCTGGGAGTCACACAGATATTTGTAGGCCAGTGTTTGTTGCAGCATTATTCACAGTAGCCAAAAGATAGAAACAACCTAAGCATGTATCAACAGATGAATGGATAGACAAAATGTGGTATACACATAGAATGGAATATTATTCAGCCATAGAAAGGAAAGCAGTTCTAATAGATGCTGTAACATGGATGAACCTGGAAGACATTATGCTAAATGAAATAAGCCAGACACAAGGGACAAATATTGTGTGATTCCATTTATAGGAAATACGTAGGATAAGCAAACTCATAGAGACAAAAGTAGATTAGGTGTTATCAGGGCCTGGAGGGAGGAAGGAATGGGTAGTTATTACTTAGTGTTTACAGAATTTCTGTTTAGGGTGATGAGAAACTTTTGGAAATAGATAGTGGGGTTGGTTGTACAACACTGTGAATGTAATTAATGCCATTGAATTGTACATCTTAAAATGGCTAAAATGGCAAACTGTTTTATTTATCTTTTACCATAATAAAAAAAATCTTATGTCTGTACCCAACCTTGGGAATAGAATTTTTAGTGTGTTTTAAAATATTACGAAAGAGGACTTCCCTGGTGGCGCAGTGGTTAAGAATCCGCCTGCCAGTGCAGGGGACGTAGGTTCAGGCCCTGGTCCGGGAAGATCACACATGCTGCAGAGCAACTAAGCCCGTGAGCCACAATTACTGAGCCTGCGCTCTAGAGCCCGCGAGCCACAACTACTGAGCCCGCGTGCCACAACTACTGAAGCCCACGCGCCTAGAGCCCACACTCTGCAACAAGAGAAGCCACCGCAGTGAGAAGCCTGTGCATCACAATTAAGAGTAGTCCCCACTCGCTGCAACTAAAGAAAGCCCGTGCACAGCAACAAAGATCCAATGCAGCCAAAAATTAATTAATTAATTAATTTTTAAAAAATTACAAAAGAAGAAATTAATTGGATCTGGGAGCATATTTGTATAAGCATATTGAATTGCAACTCTACCTGAAGTTGCAAGAAAAAATTGATGGAATTCTGAACTGTAGCCAACAACGCATGTATTCAATTTGGACTTCTGCTTCTAGGTTTTAATGGCAAAATATGTAACTGGGAATACCACTGTATTGTTATGATTTTTATGAAAGGTTAAGTATATTCCATCATCTTTCCCTTACTAAAAATGAAAATTCTGATAAATCATAAAAGTACAAAATATACATTTAGAACTTTTCAAGTGTTTAATTTTATCTTCTGTTTTTGTGTATGTTTAATCATAAGTAATATGATTAATGTATATATAATTTATAAATATGCATGCATTGGATGCTCAACTATTTTTGCTGATAAGGGTACACAATTTTATAATGTTTAGGGACTTCCCTGGTGGCACAGTGGTTAAGAATACACCTGCTAATGCAGGGGATACGGGTTTGATCCCTGGTCTGGGGAGATCCCACATGCCGTGGAGCAACTAAGCCCATGTGCCACAACTACTGAGCCTGTGCTCTAGAGCCCGCGAGCCACAACTACTAAAACCCACGCGCCTAGAGCCCGTGCTCCACAACAAGAGAAGCCACCGCAGTGAGAAGCCCCCACACCCCAACGAAGAGTAGCCCCTGCTCGCTGCAACTAGAGGAAGCCCGTGCATAGGAACGAAGACTCAACACAGCCAAAAATAAATAAATAAAATAAATAAATAAATTTATAAAAACACATTAAAAATAAAAATGTTTAGAGGCTGTCCATTTAGGATATTGTCATTTAAAAAGCATTTTGTGAATGGCATATCTTTAAAGTTGTATTTTTTCTGTGTTTTAGGCTGCTGGTCTTGGGCGTATGAAACCAAACACACTTGTCCTAGGATTTAAGAAAGATTGGTTGCAAGCAGATATGAGGGATGTGGATATGTATATAAACTTATTTCAGTAAGTATCCTTTTAATTCAGTAACTTAGTTGATTCAGAAAATATTAATTTTGAAAGCTTGCACTGGTTTTTGAAGTCTGTTTCTCATATAGTCTCTTCTAGTAGAAGCAGAAGAATGAAAATAATCATTTGGAAGTTATTTACATTTCTTTTTTTAAAATGCACTTATATGTTTGCTTTTCCACCCCCTTGAAGTACTAAATTCTGAGTTTACTATTCACTTTTCAGTGGTATTTCCAATGATGTTTATAAGACAGCTTAGTTTTGATTTACATCACTTTAATTTCCTTCTTACAGGTTGTCTAATGAGTTCTTATCCTTTTGTTACTTTGTCTTTCTGATTTTAATCTATCCATGTTATTAAGTTTTGGATACGTATCTGTTTAATCTATTACAAAGGTGTTTTGGAACTGAGTTATTTAATAAAAAGAATAAAATTTCTTTCTATTTTTGTCATATTTTGTTTTTAATCTTGAAAAGTACTTTTTCTAGTATTCCTAGTATTTATTTAGCAAATCTCTTTATCTCATTCACACTGTTTTATAGAGGATAAGGATTCCCTCTTAGTACATCATACTTGATTAAAGAGTAGTCTTTTTCTTGTCATAGATGCTGATGAAATAGAACTGTTCACTCCTTATAAAGTATTTCTTTATAAAAATTGTCATTTTTTAAAAAAAATTTATATTTGTCAAAATAACTCTAGTACCAGATTCAAATCCTATTTCTCTGAGAATTTTTATCTGTTTATCCTTAACTCACTGGAGTTATTTCCCTTCCTGGAGCTCCTATTGTATCTATTGGTAGAACCATATAATTATTTGCCTGTATAACATATAATGCTTTTGTTTTCATAGCTTCCTTGATACATCTTTGTGGAAGTAACCAGAGCTCATACTTTACTTTCATAAATCTCTTTGTATTCATTAGTAAAATATACGATAGTTAAGATTTCCCAAGTAATTGTTAAATGGTTTTTAGTAAAATTCAAGCTCTGCTGGTTTGTCAGAGGTTGTGACTGGTCTTTGGCTTTGGGTTTGTTAACTTTTTCGTAAACAGCACTTCATTCTCCCTTTCTAATTCTGTAGTCTGTACTTTGTATGCATGGGATTAGGGAAAGAAGGAGACTGTGAAAGAAAGACTACATCATGTGGGCCTTGAGCCGAAGAGTATGCTTTTTCTCTTTGAAGATGTAAGACCAGTGAGATGGAGTAATTATCCTAGAAAATAGAAAAAGTGACATTTTTGCAAATAATTCATTCATTATTAGTTGTAGTTTGTCATAATGGGAGCACTGAAAGAAAGGAGTCTTTTCTGACACTGATCTTTTAGGAACTAAAGTAAATGTTTGCTCTGAGAGTCCAGTATTAATCCAAGTATTATATGTCAAGCAGCAGTTTAAAGATAGGTAAAATATTGCTCTCTGGTTTCTGGAACCATAGACGTTGATGGCTATTTTAAAGCAGTGATACTGCTTACTCTTTTATCTTGTGACACTTATGTTCTGGTTGTGATTTTAAATACCTTGAACAGCTGAGGTATACTTTATTTACTATGTATGTATTAACAGTATGGAGGGTCTGAAACTGTAAATCAACTTCTATAGCTTAAAGAAATTAGATTATAGAAATTTCCATACCTTATAGCAAAAACATTTAGCTCTTTTAGTCTGAAGTAGACTAAGAGCTATATTCACTGGCTATTCTTTAAGGAAATTGATTTTGATTCAATTACTTTATTAACTATTTTTTAAAATACTTGTAGTTATTTCTTCTCTAATAGTTAATTAGATCTTTCACAGTACAGCAGAGGAAGGTTAACATGTCTATTAATTTTTTCTCCAGTGACTCTCTCTTGACCTTGGTTAAAATTCAACAGAAAAATCAGGCCAAAATTGTCTCCCTGTGATTTAAAACAACAATGACAAAAGACCTTTTACAATGACATATTATACCATGAACACATTCTTCTATTTATCAATAGGAGCAAAAACTTGATCATTTTATTAGTTTTTAGCTTTTTCTTTTTATATGCCTAGCTGTAGGTTAATGTATCATTTTTATATGCATATAATGAATATTGATTACTTGTATAATTAAAAATAATAATTAAGGATAAAATCTAAGCCTGTTGCCACTCCAGGGAACAACCTTAAGTTTTTTGGTTTTTTAAAAAATTTATTTATTTATTTATTTATTTTATGGTTGTGTTGGGTCTTCGTTTCTGTGCGAGGGCTTTCTCTAGTTGCGGCAAGTGGGGGCCACTCTTCATCGCGGTGCGCGGGCCTCTCACTATCGCGGCCTCTCTTGTTGCGGAGCACGGGCTCCAGACGCGCAGGCTCAGCAATTGTGGCTCACAGGCCTTGTCGCTCCGCGGCATGTGGGATCTTCCCAGACCAGGGCTCGAACCCGTGTCCCCTGCATTGGCAGGCAGATTCTCAACCACTGCGCCACCAGGGAAGCCCCCAACCTGAAGTTTTACAATTGGAAATTCTTTCAGTAGATTTAAGAACTTAGGTCTACATGATTTATGATCTTAACTAAAGTTTCTGGAATTTAAGTCTGGTTTGAGAGTTGTCTTCAAGGTTTTAATGTATTTTACCTGTGTATAAGATGTTCCTGTTCGTGTTTTAAAAAATTAAAAGGGCATGTGAATACATGTCCGCAAATGCATATATAACCTTCGGACTACTTTTTAAACCTGTTTTGTAAAAATTTTTGAATTACTTGAAAAGCACCCTTCTTTCATAAATGATAAGTGATCCCTTCATATTCTACAACCTGCTCTCATTCTCAGAACCTGTCTTCTTTGTCTTCATGTATTTCTCTTGGCTTTAAAGGTATAAGCCTAAATTAACTATGATGGGATTATTGAAAGTTGTTTTTCCATAATTTTGGTCTGTTTCTGATAGATAAAACTACAGTTGCTGCTTTAAACAGCTGCTGTAGGTAGAATATCACTACTATAAAGATCTACACTTAAGTAGATTTTAGCGGTATTACAGAAAAGGGGAAAAGGAATGGTGTAGGATTTGAAACTAACATATGGATGTCACTAATTTTTAAAGCATATTATAAGAATCAGATACTTAAAGCTGAAAGTTAATTTAGAGATCATCTACTATTGCCTTCATTTTATAGAGAAGGAGACAGACAGAAATTTTTGTGATTTAAAAAATTTTTTTATTATTTTTTTCTTGCTACAGTGACGCCTTTGATATACAATACGGAGTAGTAGTTATCCGCCTAAAAGAGGGTCTGGATATATCTCATCTTCAAGGACAAGGTAAATCTTGTTTGAAATACATTTTTTATCTTAAAAATATAAATTACTTTGTTAGAAAATTATATATAATTCTACAAATTCTTTAATAATTTTAATATTTACCATCTAATATGTGTCATATACTTATTGTATGGCATTTAAAGATCAGATCTGATTGGCTCTACCAAAGTTTGTATTTTCTCTTTGTACCAACCTGAATGGTGGCTAGTAATTATTAATAGAATAAAATTCAATTCAAATCCTAAGTTTAAGTGAAACAAACATTAGTTATGATTGTAGTTTGGCCAAAGTTATAAAAATACATGATAAATAAAATAATCAGAGGAAAACATTTTAGACATTTTCATGTTTATGGAAGATATACTTTGTACATAGAGGCATATTAATAATGAAAAACTAAACTTTGTTATATCATTTACTCTTTCTTCAGAAAAGACTCTATAAGTATATTTTTTAACTTTATCATTTTGAAATAATTATAGATTCACAAAAATTTGTGTACCCTTCCTCCAGTTTCCCCCACTGGTAGCATCATATCTATAGTTCTTTATCAAAACCAGGAAATTGACATTGGGACAATTTACATACCTTATTTCAGATTTCACCAGTTTTACATACACGTGTGTGTACAAATGTGCACACAAGCACATGTATGTGGTTCTGTTTCACTTGTCACATATGTTGTTTCATGTAAGATACAGAGCTGTTCCATCACCACAAAGGTCTCCCTTGTGCTACTGCATTATAGCTTCCATTCATACTCTTTCCCTGTTCTCTAACCCCTGACACCCACTAATCTCCTCTCAAACTATATAATTTTTTAAGCTTTTAAAAAATTTTTTTTCATTAAGCTTAAAACCTATTAAAGTATACTTAGCGCTTTTGCCAACTTTATAAAAACTATGGAAAATTCCATACCCTCTAATGATTTCCTGGTAGCTTAAAAAATACTGTAAGTTTAAGAAAATTTGCATACCTAATATTTTATCCTTATCAGTTAATTAACCAGGTCATCAAAATTAGCTAAGGCTAAATAGCTGAGAGGCATATAATGAACTTTCGTCATCTGGTCATGTGTTTAAACTGTTCTAATCCTCCCACTCCCTCCACCACTTTAAGGGTATTATACATTTCTGAAAGGAATGCTTTGAGGTCTTTATCCATGTAACACAAAAGTATGGCCTGCTGAAAATGCATTTTCTTACTCTGGATTAGGCCTTGCAAAATACTATTTATTATGCTTGTTATGCTCTAACAGTAATTTTGGTTTAGGATACCTGTTAACTCTGCATAATTATTGGTAGTGTTCCCTTTCACTCTCAAAAACATCACAGTTTGGCTAATAAATGATATACTCTGTAATTTACTGAGATTTAAATGTGATTGGAAGTTCAAGAAAATATTTTCAAGTGTTTATAATCATAAGAATTGTTTTGAAAGCCTCCTTATTCATCATTAAGATTTGGAGACAGGAATTTGCTTTAGCACAGGGCTTAAGAGCATAGGCTGTAGAGTCAGATATGCTTTAAAAATTCCAGCTTTTTCTCTTAGTAGTTTTGTAGCTGGGGCAAATTTGTTGACTTCCAAGCCTCAGTTTCCTCATCTTTATTCATAGGGCTATTGTGAAGATACTGCCTGTGAAGCTCTTAGCATAGTGCTGGCACCGAGGCTTACATACTTTCTATTGTTATTTCTCTTAATATACACATATTAGTGATGAGGATTATGGATAGAAGATCAATTTCATATTATGTTTGTCTTTATGATAAATCTTTTTTATTGTGGAAGCTAAATGTTTACTAACTCCTTCCCAAAAAACAGAAAATGAAGAAAGTGATTTAAAAATAGAGATGGCACTTTCACCATGAGCTTAGGAAAGAACTCTATCCCCTAGTTTTGGCTCTATAGTCATGGGTATAATTTTTCACTCTTGTCTGTCATCTTATATGTAATGAACATTTGTCACATTCTACATTTTTTACATGTGTAAATGACTTTTAGAGTAGAGTTGATTCACATTTTATACATCATTCTTTTGTCTACCAGATTCTTATGTTCTGTACATCTTACTCATTACTGATTCCCCATCACCTAATTCAAATGTCTGACAGTTAGTTGTGGCTAAAGATATTTAGTTGAATAGTCATTTCAAAATTGATTGTCACATTTGTTTATAATAAGAAATTATTCATTATAAACTTACCATTATCATTATAAACTTTGCTTAAAATTGTCATTTAATTGATATTATACCATGATGCCCTCTTTGGTTAAAAGATTCAGATAACATTTTGAATACTTTATGTCTACAGAAGAATTACTGTCATCACAAGAGAAATCTCCTGGTGTCAAGGATGTGGTACTAAGTGTGGAGTATAGTAAAAAACCAGATTTAGATACTTCTAAACCATCTAGTGAAAAATCCATTACACATAAAGGTAATTTTTATTCAAACAAGATATTTTATTAATGGTAATGTTTTAATTTTGGAAGAAATAGTTTTTATTATATGGCATGTCTTACAAAGTAACCAGTTCTCAAATGTGTATTGTTCATTTCTAGTTGCTCAGGTAAAATTTATGCCTTTCAAAAATGGCTACAAATGATTAATTATTTTTAAGGTATTAAGTAGATCACAGAACAGAAACCATGCCAGTTAATTAAATACTAATATGCTCTTGTATGTTTTTATTTATACTTAATTTTAATTTGAAGCATTGATTAATCTGAACTTGGAAAGAAACATGGTAGTTTTGGAGTAATGTGTGTATAGCATATGATAACACTGAAAAGAATGAGGTTTATAAAATTAGTTTACATAATTTTTTTGGTAAATCAAGATACTTCAATACCAGGGGTTTTGTTTATGTGCTGAGATACTCAGAATATTTTTACATCTACTGTACCTGGTATTGTTCAGGTAAAACAATGTAGTAAAAAATCAAGTGCAATTTTATTCCTCAATTTAATCTCCTCCCAAGAAATGAGCAATTTACGTTTGGCTGCTGAACTGTTGGGCCATAATTACAGACATAAATACTCCTGGTGGCTAATGTGGTTTAAGCCACAAAAAGATTTCCAAATCTCCTGAGACTTTGGGATAATTTCATCCACAAATCTCTATGTCATGTTTATGAGAAGGAAAGAGGAATGACTTCCAAATCTCACTCTCCCACCCTCACTCTCCTACCTCTGTTCAGTCTAGTATCTCCATCTGTCCTACTCCCAGCTGACATGCAACAAGAAAAATCTGCACTGTAAATCATCAAACCGTATCATACTTTTGCTTCCTGTAAAATAATTACCATTCTTTTTCTGAAATTGATAACCTTGGATAACTCCTATCTCTGAAATCTCTTCTAGATTATTTAGAAGCATTAATGTTGCTTTTTCTTTCCTCCTTATTTACCTTGTTTGCTTAGAGTAGTGGTAGTTGAGAAGTTAGTTGAGACCCACTTTCCATATCAGTTCTTTGCTGGCTTGATTGTAATTTTTTTTTTTCTATTTCACCTCAAAATTCTATAAACTGGTTCTGATAACTCTTCTTATGTTCCTGCATTTATTTTTAGTTTGTGGTATACATTCTTTCATTTCCTCTTATTTGTTGTTGTTGTCCTTTTCTCTTGCCTAAAACAGATCCTTTCTTTACGGAATTAATAGGTAAAACTGTGATAGGAGGAGAAGAAGTAATATATTTATCAGGCATCTACTGTTCCTCTTACATTGTAGTAGATGTTATCCATTCATTAGCTCATTAATGTATGTCACAATCTTATGAAGTCTATTTTTATAGAGTAGGGAACTGGGTCAGTACATTTCTACTCATCTTTTTATTATAAAAGTGTAAATGCCTTTAACTTAGTTTAAATCATTTTTCAGTGTCAAGATTTCCTTGACATTTCTAAGCTCTTTGAAATGAATACAGAATGTCCATAGTTATATTTATAAATGTTTTTTATTATCATTAAAGATAGATAATATCAAACATCTACTTTATATGAACAATAATATTTAATACTATTAAATTAAATGTAATAATTGAAATGTTTCTTGTTCCATAACAGGCATAAAAATTAGCATTCAAAAAAAGCATTTATTTTATTTTGTGTTTATTTTCTATTTAGCCAATTATTTTCAAAATTAGTATAGAAAATATAGGAAAGTTTATATAATTTTAAACGTCTTCAGAATTATAAACATTCTGGTATCGTTATTATATTCGGTACGTCTGTCTTATTGAGGCATGCAGTATGCAGAGGGACAGAAAGAGTACCCTTTGAATATGTGTTTTGTGCTAGGCACTGAGCTGTGTGCATTAATGCTTGCAATATAACAACCTTAAGAGGTAGGTATTGTTCACCCTTTTAACAAAAGAGGAAAGTGAGGAGTTAAGTAACTAGCTTAAGGTCACACAGCTAGAAGAAGGGTTAGAGGTAATCTTGGAATGCTGGAAGTCTGACTCAGAGCCCACTGCAGTGTACTCTTTCCTGTCCAAGTTGGGAGTTTTATGTGCCTTAAACAAATAGTACAGCTTAGAATATGAAAAAAATTTCAGATTAGGAAAACTATTAACCCTAGGAAATATTTATAGATATGTAAATATAAATGGACCGACATATGCTATATACATGCATATACACACACGTGTATATATGTGTATATATATACATATACATATGTGTATATATATAAATTTATGTATTTGAAAAATCACTCCTGTATAACCTGGCATTTTATATAAACCAAAAGACTCTTGTCTCTGATCAAACTCCTAAATATTTCAAGTGGTGATTAATTTTTACAAATACCAAATATCTATTAAGTGTTTCTAAAATTACTTGTCAGTCATTTGCACAGTGATGCAATGGCATGTTTGAAATTTATGTATTACTTGCAACATCAGTTTTATAATATCATATTTCTACTCTATAAGCCAGAGAAACTGATTTCAAGTATGAAAGTTTAAAAGTTTAAAAATTCTAAAGTTTTTGTCAGTTTTACAGGAATGAAATTTAGGGGTGGGTGTTACTCAGTAGCCCTGCTGGAGGAGTCTAAAATATGTTTGCTTTTTCAAATCCTGAACACTCAGTGTAGAAAATATCTTCAGTCTTAATTATTTTTCACACTGTTTTTTCATACTGTGTTTTATTTATAAATGTGTTCTAGTTACATTTTCATTATTTTATTATTAAGAAGGCAATTAACTTATATTTTGTGTTTTTTAAACATAATCTAGATGAGGAAGAGGATGGCAAGACTCCAACTCAACCACTGTTGAAAAAAGGCAGGCATTTTTCATCATTTTATTTTAATCCTTTTTCTCATACTGTTAATTCTTTAACTCCAGTCTTATTATTTTCTTTCTTTACCTTGGTTTTTATTTCCATGGTGAGGTGATGTTACAGATTTTTATTAAATGCAGATTAGAAAAATTATCATTAGGCCAACTAAAGCATTAAATTATCCCAGGAAAAGGTGATATATCAAAGACAAATTCTTTTAAATCAAAGACAAATTCTTTTAAATCATGGTAGTATTTCAGAAATATTCAAATCCTGAAAGTCAGTATTTTAATTTTTAAATTTAAACTGCATGGTTTAGATGATAAGTAGAGACACTGAGATAGGTTTATTTACAGTGTCACTTGCATTCTTTACCATCAGTTGTACCCAGCCAAGTCCTTAATTTTGATACTAATATATTTCTCATTTCAAAAATTACAATATTTCTCACAGTCCTGCTGCGTTTGGGAGATACAGTCATGTCAACGTACATGAATTTTATGAGAAGGAGATAGAGGTGAGAGTTATGGAGCAGTGTGGTTTGGTAGCCATATTATTTCATCATGCAAAATCATTCGTCATGTTTTGCGTACATCATGGCAGCATGAAAAGTGAATGATAGACATTCTACAAAAGTGATCAGACTTCCTTCTGTGGATTTATGCTTTTAAAATTTGGTGTAGGGATTTCATTGTAGTCATTTGCTTGCTCACAGAGTCAGTGCTGATTTTTTTTTTCTTCCTTTGTAATTCCTGGGGATACATAATGGGAACTCCCTTGATAAATTGTTCTTTAGACCTACAGTAGATGGGTGCCCTTCCTAGGAGTTCCCACAGTCTTTCTGTGGTTCAAAGAAAGATGTGGTGGTTATATGGCTTTAGAATTGGGCCTCACATATTGAGGGGACAAAAGTTAGGTAAAGATGAGGGAGCTTTTCCTTAGACTGAGAGGTTTCATTGTGATAACTGCATGATTGTATTGATATGTCTCCCATTTCTTTCTGTCTTTTATATTACAGATAACAACGTTACATTTAAAATTTTTTTTGAGCTTTAAATTATTGAGAAACCAGATTACAAAAGAAATTATGTTCATGGAACGGGCATAAGCTTAATTTGCCCAGTTAGCCTGAAACAGCTTTTCAAAAATCAAAATCTAGCGATCATAATTTTCTTTAGTAGTTTTTATGATTCTCTTTCATTCAGAATGCTTCAAAATATTAGAAATTAGGCAAGATAATTTGGATGAGTTTAGGTATTGTACAGATATTATTTATCTGTAACCATTTTAAAAGTATATTTAAATTGTAAACAACTATAACCTTATGATTGATGTCATATATACAACTATCTACATTATAAACATTTGAATATACAAAAGTTAGGGAATTATGGGAATTTAGCAAAATATACTTTAATATTTACCTCCTCCCTAATATCTTATTTTTCTGCTTGATCCTTCAGAATCCAAAGGCCCTGCTGTGCCTTTAAATGTAGCTGACCAAAAGCTTCTTGAAGCCAGTACACAGTTTCAGAAAAAACAGGGAAAGAACACTATTGATGTCTGGTGGCTTTTTGATGATGGAGGTAAGGTTGCTAACACATGTTTTTAAGAAGTTTAAATTTTCTGAAGTTGTGGGGGTAGTACTAGGAAATGGTGTATACTCTTCATTGACCCCATTCCCGTTAAGCCAGGTCCCCCAAAGCAACAGGATTAGTTCCAGAATCAGGCATCACACTTCGTTGTCCTGTCCCTTCAATATCCTTCAATTTGAAAGTTGCTCAGTCCTTCCTTGAGCTTCATGACTTTAACATTGTTTTTTAGATATTACAGACCATTTTGTAGAATGTCACTTGATTTGGAGTGCTGTCTAATGATTCATCATAATTAGTTTCTGTGGGTAGAAATATCACAGAAGTGATGCTGTGCCCTTCTGTCTGTGTCTTATCACGTGGCACATAGTGTTGATTTGTCTCATCACTGGTGAAGGTAGCTTTGACCATTGAGTAAGGTGGTTTTCCCCAGGTTTATATACCGAAAAGTTATCATTACCCCCTTTTATGATTATATTTGGGGCATGGGGAGTTAGTTACTTTGAGACTATGCACATATACCATCGTTACTGCTATTTTTGGCACCATCTTTAGCATCCATTGATATTTCTGCCTGAATTTATTCTTGCTGTTACTATTGTTGTGGTGTGTTTGTGGTTTCCAAATGATGATTTTTCCAATCCCATCATTTCTTCATTTATTAGTTGGTGTTTAAATATAAAGAGGAGCTTTCTATTTACTTCTACGTGGACTTATGGATTCCTGTTTTATTCAGTGGATTGTGATTTTTTCATTCTCATAGTTTGTTTTGATGTTGTCCCAGATTTGGCCAGCAGTATCCTCTTTAGGATAACTTCTGTGTCCATTTGTCATGTCCCAATCATTCTTTATTTTCTGATAAAATAAGACGTTCCAGGCTCAGTTTTGTACTTTACCTACACCAACACTTGAATCACCCTTTATCCAAAGAGGCTTGATTCCTTTTAGTGGAGAATGGTATTTAGAAACAAAGGTCAGGGCATTAGATATGCCCGTTTCTACTAGGGTGTCACTGCTCCCAGGCCCTGTTAGTGGACAGATGTAGGAAACACACACACACACACACACACACACACACTTATTTGTATATACAGGTATAGATTGAAACCACTTCCACTGCAACACTGCAGGGTTCACTCCAGCTTCTCCCTTTTTATGTTTCTCATTCCATTGAGAAACATGGCTCCCGTTAGCTTCAGTGAATACTCTCTTTTCCTCAGTCCTGATATAACCAGTCTCCCTACCCTGCCAGGCCACTATCCCATTTCTTTGCCTTCCTCACATGGGCCCTGACTCCACTGGGCCTCCCTCCTTATTCAGGCCTGCCAAGTGGCTTTTTGACTGAATTATTAAGGAAGGACTGAAAGAACAATTTTGTTTCATACTGAGTTATAATAAAGGTGTTTTTAGCAACTAACTTGAATTAAAAGTTCTTAATTGAGAAATTAGTGTTTTAATAAGGGATTTGTTATATTTTTATGATTCAGGTTTGACCTTATTGATACCTTATCTTCTGACTACCAAGAAAAAGTGGAAAGATTGTAAGATCAGAGTATTCATTGGTGGAAAAATAAACAGAATAGACCATGACCGGAGAGCGTAAGTCTGTTTTAAATTGATGGGCATTTATCTAGTAGTATTTCATTATTTCAATATAGATTTGATAGGGATAACAATTAGACAACACAGAAAATGTCATGTTGCTCTGTTCTGTAGTGAAGCTGAAAAGTCTAGTTAAACAAGTAAAACCTCATTCTCTTTAATTTAGTCTTAACATTTAAGTTTAGATTCTTGGTTTTACTTATATGTAATATTTTTTAATATATTGACATTTTAGAAAATCTTTATTAAATACTTCCAGCATCAAAGTGTTA
The DNA here is from genome assembly GCF_965194825.1 of Balaenoptera physalus. NCBI lineage: Eukaryota > Metazoa > Chordata > Mammalia > Artiodactyla > Balaenopteridae > Balaenoptera > Balaenoptera physalus. Next base: position 71,245,067 of record NC_138890.1, on the reverse strand, counting down.
AGCAGCCTTTTTTAAAAAAAAAATCAGGGTAAAAAATACGCATAAGTGATATTCGTATATGTGTTATATTTTGTAGACTTCTAGACAACAGAAATGCAGGATGGCATTGTCCATTTTCTTATTTCTGTCTGTCCTGTCACAATTCTAGTTCTGGTTTCATTGCTTCTCTAAGTACACTGTGTCTCATCTCTGAACATTTTGTAATATATCGTGCATATTGCTCCCAATTTCACGTTTAGAAAGCAAAGCTTTGATCATGTGATGCCTCTGCCCCAAATATTTTTAACTTCTTCTCTGTTACACACCATAGAGAGTCTAGGCGACAGGGCCCTTTACAATCTGTCCTCCTGTTTCCTTTCTGCTATATCTCCTGTTCCCCCAAATACGCTTTATGCTTCAGTTTACATTTCTGCATCTGCTCTAAACAAACATATGATTTCAGACTTTTACTTCTTTGCCTGCTCTCGTCTGTCTACTACAAATAGTTCTTCACTTGCCTCCCTTCTCTGTTAAAATAACTCCATTCTTTAAAACCCCAGTACTTATTGTCACCTTCCTCATAACGCCTTCCCTGTTTCTTTCTAGTTGTTACATTCCCTTCCTGAAACATGATATACTTGATACCAATCATTACATTCTGAGGCTTGAATTATATTTATTTTCTTATCTTAGATTTGAGTTTTGTGGGTCCTACAACACATATTAGGCACTTAGTAGATTTACACTGGAGTTGAGCTAAGTGTTTATACATTTCAAATCATGAATTATGCAAGAAATACTAGTAATTTAAAAGTTAAACCTATAGCTTGTTTGTTTTCTGTTATCTTAATTTAGAAAACTCATTTTATTAAAAATAAAATCCTGTTTTGTTAATTGCTTTTCCTGTATGTGTGTTTCAACTTTTTTGTTGTTACCACCAAAGTTTAATTGCCAACTCTGCCTCCAAAAAGGTATTTATTTACTGAAAAATTATAGGCTTATTGGAGCTCCTTTTCATCATGTTTGTCCCAGTTTAAAAAAAAAAAAAAAAAAGCTGTGAACTTAATCTGCCATCAGTTATAGCTTCAGTTTTGCCCCCGAAAAGTCAGAGTTGGACCTTGAAATATGCATTCTTCGTGGATAGAAGAATAATCCAAAAATAATTTTTAAATAACTGTGTACTAGTCTTTACTGAAATACATATACTTACCAATATAATTTGACTAAAATTAACTTTAAAAAAACTAGTTGCCATTCAAATTTCATTATTAATGTCTTGCTCTGTCCATTCATTATTGGATACTAAGGAGAGATTCAGAGAAAGTAAAAGAATACAAGACAAGTTTCTACTCAGAATTTAGATGTCTACTTTGTGAATGAACAGTAACTCATTTAGATGTCTACTTTGTAAGTTAATTCAGATGGACTCTGTTTAGTACCTGGTAGACTTTTCCTATAAATCATATAGATTCAGCCCTAAATAGAATAAGAATACTTCTATATACATCCTTCATGTGTCTCAATGCTTGCTTTTGTTCTAGGATGGCTACTTTGCTTAGCAAGTTCCGGATAGACTTCTCTGATATCATGGTCTTAGGAGATATTAATACTAAACCAAAGAAAGAAAAGTAAGTTATTGGATTAATTGCTTTGTATAAATTTCTGATTCTTATGGATGATGTACTCAGACACCCTAACAGATCATTTAACTTAAACTAATTACCTGGGGATTTTGCCTGCTGTTAGTTACCTGTGAAGTCAACTTGTTTTTAATCTAGCAGATAGTTGGCATGCCTATTGCAGATATTGAAGTAAGTCTAAAGGGTTTTTAATATTTAGAGAAGAATTCAATTACTGATTTACAAGTAGTTTTTGAAAATCATTAGTGCCACAGAAATTCCACATGGTTCTTTAAATTTCCATTGTTCATTATGACCACTCAGTCCTTACTCCACATGGGTAATACTTTCCACTATTTTGTTTTTTTACTAAAATAGGGGATAAAAAAAATCTAAGAATTTGCCTATAGTAATTGCATTCAGAATTCTCAAGAGTCAAAGAAAAGTAGACTCGTGGACTATTCTACCTGGAAATGGTATATGGAAGTTGTTATAATTATACATATTTATATTACTGTATATAATTTTAATTACTCTCAGATATATGTTGAATATATGATGAAGCTGGTATAAAGAATTCATTTTAAGTAGAAAACAGTAAGGTATACCCTGTAAGGTTGTAGTCAGGGAGACATTTTTTTTCTCTTATAGAACAATATATACTAGGAGATTTGTATGAGACTGATTCTGAAAAATAAGTTTTTCACATTCATAGAGGATTAGAATGCTGTTCATGTTCTTCTACTATCTTTTGTCCTATTTAGTATCTTTGGACCTACAGCTTAATTCTGCATCTTAAATGTTTAATATCTGCCCTTTCCTCCCTTCAAAATGTTCTAGTACCTCTTCTTACACTACTTCTCTTCAGTGGTACTTGAACTGGGAAAGCAATTGAGTGTTTTGAGTAAAGGAGTAACACAATTAGACTTATTATTTAACAGGATCATTTTGGCTTATGTGATGAAATTTATTTAGGTTGGCGGGCTGGGGTATAGGAGCAGGGGCAGATACAAGGAAACCTGCATTAGCAGTTAAAATTGCAGTTCTTTTATTATGAATATGGTTCTAAATTTCTAATCAGTTAGAGAAACTATTATTGCTATTTTCAAAATAAATTGCCAGAGTGATCGTTATAGTCAGAGTATGGAAGGGAGCACAATAGTTGGAAAACACTAACTTCTGAAGTTATAATTATACTAACTTTTCAAGTTATAATTTAGTGTTTAAGATCTTACTGTTAAGTAATTCAGCATAAGGTTAATCATCTGTATTCTGTTTTTCTAAGTATTGTAGCTTTTGATGAAATGATTGAGCCATACAGACTTCATGAAGATGATAAAGAACAAGATATTGCAGATAAAATGAAAGAAGATGAACCATGGCGAATAACAGATAATGAGCTTGAACTTTATAAGACCAAGGTATTCTTTCTCTCCTGCTTCCTTTTCATTAATCTTACATGTGATTTTTAAAAAAAAATACTTAAGACATATGTATCAAGAACTGCAGTTGGACATTAAAAGGATCATACACCATGATCAAGTGGGGTTTATGCCAGGAATGCAAGGATTCTTCAGTATACGCAAATCAATCAATGTGTGATACACCATATTAACAAATTGAAGGAGAAAAACCATATGATCATCTCAATAGATGCAGAAAAAGTTTTTGACAAAATTCAACACCCATTTATGATAAAAACCCTCCAGAAAGTAGGCATAGAGGGAACTTTCCTCAACATAATAAAGGCCATATATGACAAACCCACAGCCAACATCATCCTCAATGGTGAAAAATTGAAACCATTTCCACTAAGATCAGGAACAAGACAAGGTTGCCCACTCTGACCACTATTATTCAACATAGTTTTGGAAGTTTTAGCCATAGCAATCAGAGAAGAAAAAGGAATAATAGGAATCCAAATTGGAAAAGAAGAAGTAAAGCTGTCACTGTTTGCAGATGACATGATACTATACATAGAGAATCCTAAAGATGCTACCAGAAAACTACAAGAGCTAATCAATGAATTTGGTAAAGTAGCAGAATACAAAATTAATGCACAGAAATCTCTAGCATTCCTATACACTAATGATGAAAAATCTGAAAGTGAAATTAAGGAAACACTCCCATTTACCATTGCAACAAAAAGAGTAAAATACCTAGGAATAAACCTACCTAAGGAGACAAAAGACTTGTATGCAGAAAATTATAAGACCCTGATGAAAGAAATTAAAGATGATACAAATAGATGGAGAGATATACCATGTTCTTGGATTGGAAGAATCAACATTGTGAAAATGACTCTACTACCCAAAGCAATCTACAGATTCAAGGCAATCCCTATCAAACTACCACTGGCATTTTTCACAGAACTAGAACAAAAAATTTCACAATTTGTATGGAAACACAAAAGACCCCGAATAGCCAAAGCAATCTTGAGAAAGAAAAACGGAGCTGGAGGAATCAGGCTCCCTGACTTCAGACTATACTACAAAGCTACAGTAATCAAGGCAGTATGGTACTGGCACAAAAACAGAAATATAGATCAATGGAACAGGATAGAAAGCCCCGAGATAAACCCACGCACATATGGTCACCTTACCTTTGATAAAGGAGGCAAGAATATACAATGGAGAAAAGACAGCCTCTTCAAGAAGTGGTGCTGGGAAAACTGGACAGCTACATGTAAAAGTATGAAATTAGAACACTCCCTGACACCATACACAAAAATAAACTCAAAATGGACTAAAGACCTAAATGTAAGGCCAGACACTATCAAACTCTTAGAGGAAAACATAGGCAGAACACTCTTTGACATAAATCACAGCAAGATCCTTTTGACCCACCTCCTAGAGAAATGGAAATAAAAACAAAAATAAACAAATGGGACCTAATGAAACTTAAAAGCTTTTGCACAGCAAAGGAAACCATAAACAAGACGAAAAGACAACCCTCAGAATGGGAGAAAATATTTGCAAATGAAGCAACTGACAAAGGATTAATCTCCAAAATTTACAAGCAGCTCATGCAGCTCAATATCAGAAAAACAAACAACCCAATCCAAAAATGGGCAGAAGACCTAAATAGACATTTCTCCAAAGAAGATATACAGATTGCCAACAAACACGTGAAAGGATGCTCAACATCATTAATCATTAGAGAAATGCAAATCAAAACTACAATGAGATATCATCTCACACTGGTCAGAATGGCCATCATCAAAAAAATCTACAAACAATAAATACTGGAGAGGATGTGGAGAAAAGGGAATCCTCCTGCACTGTTGGTGGGAATGTAAATTGATACAGCCACTATGCAGAACAGTATGGAGGTTCCTTAAAAAACTAAAAATAGAACTACCACATGTCCCAGCAATCCCACTACTGGGCATATACCCTGAGAAAACCAAAGTTCAGAAAGAGTCAAGTACCACAGTGTTCATTGCAGCTCTATTTACAATAGCCAGGACGTGGAAGCAACCTAAGTGTTCATCGACAGATGAATGGATAAAGAAGATGTGGCACATATATACAATGGAATATTACTCAGCCATAAAAAGAAACGAAATTGAGTTATTTGTAGTGAGGTGGATGGACCTAGAGTCTGTCATACAGAGTGAAGTAACTCAAAGAGAAAAACAAATACCGTATGCTAACACATATATATGGAATCTAAGAAAAAAAAAAAGTTCATGAAGAACCTAGGGGCAAGACGGGAATAAAGACACAGACCTACTAGAGAATAGACTTGAGGATATGGGGAAGGGGGAAGGGTAAGCTGTGACAAAGTGAGAGAGTGGCATGAACATATATACACTACCAAACGTAAAATAGATAGCTAGTGGGAAGCAGCCGCACAGCACAGGGAGATCAACTCGGTGCTTTGTGACCACCTAGAGGGGTGGGATAGGGAGGGTGGGAGGGAGGGAGACGCAAGAGGGAAGAGATATGGGAACATATGTATATGTATAACTGATTCACTTTGTTATAAAGCAGAAACTAACACACCATTGTAAAGCAATTATACTCCAATAAAGATGTTAAAAATAAAAAAGAACTGCGTTTGGTTATGAGAGGTACCAGTGGTGTAAACTAAATCTACTTTAAGTTGTAATTATATTTGGATAGTGCAAAGCATTAATTTTTTTTAAAATTCGGGGAAAGATATTTTTATTATACCAAAATTGATTTTGGTTTCTTTTTGTCTACTTAATAGCTTTATGAACCAGGGTAAATTCCAGTTTTCAAAAGGTCTAGTAATGACTTTGTTCTGTTTCATTTCAGACATACCGGCAGATCAGGTTAAATGAATTATTAAAGGAACATTCAAACACAGCTAATATCATTGTCATGTAAGTAATACCTATACTAAGGTTTTCTTGGGTATTCATTTTATGATAATTCAATTAGGATTCATTTCTATTACCAAGTATATATCTATATAACATCCATAATGACTTTGTGGTTATGAGGAAAAAAACTTATTAAATACACTTTGCTTTAAGCATATGAAGAAATCATTTAAGATAGGAGGAAAGAAAAACAAAAATATTAACCTTAAGCTTGCATGAATCTAAGTACTTCTTTATCATAATAGTTTATTCTGTGATTTTTTCCTTTATCCTTTTTCCCACTTCTAAAAAATCCCTTAGCTTTGGAAACACCGCAGCATAGCCATCAACATTTGTGGGGTATGAAGGCTGCAAGTTAAAACGTCGATCCCAGGCAGCTTCTTCATAGAAATAACTCCATCAAGTTACGTGGAGGATTAAATTTAAAAAGTAGTTCCTATCTCAGTTCCCACGAAGTTCCCACACACAAAATTTACATCTAGACGCATTGTCTTCACATTGAATATCGATGCTTATGCTTACTCTGGCTTTTCCTCCACTAAACCAGGTTAGCTAGATCTTTCTTGAACCCAAATTTTCTCAGTCCTGGAGCCTGGGCCCTTATATAGGTAAAGAAGGCTCAGATCTCTGAAACATGCCAAATGATGAAATAAAGTAATGCCAAAGGATTGTTATTTTGATTAACAACAAATATTTAATACACCAGAAAATTTCAGATTTTGCTGATGATAATTATCTGTAATGGAAGTCACTAAAACATAGAAATCTAGAGAGAGACACTCTGTGGAGCAACTGGACATACTATCACTATCTACAAATGGAAATGAGAGTCCAGAGAGAGATAAAAGAAATTGAACATTAATATGTAGAATTAATTATGTTTGGATTTCATTTGTCCATGTATAGTTACCACTATCGAAATTCAGATAGAAACGTCCCTTTCTCCTAAAAGAATTCTAAGGGGAAATTTGAGGTTTAATGTTAGATACCAAATGTGTTAGGGTTTATAGAAATATTTATTTGCTATTCTTAAGAAATTTCTGAGAAATATTTTGTTCAAACTTGAAAAAAATGGGAATAATTATATATGAGTATAGTAGTTACTATACTATATGCAGAATTTCCCTGCACTCAAAAATATTCTGTAACTATAGTAATTTTTAGTTACTATTACTGTGACTTAATTTATAATTCTTACTACATTTTATTCTTCTCAACTTAAATGCATTGTCTAATTTCCTTTCTTTTTTTGATACCAGGAGTCTCCCAGTTGCACGAAAAGGTGCTGTGTCTAGTGCTCTCTACATGGCATGGTTAGAAGCTCTATCCAAGGACCTACCACCAATTCTCCTAGTCCGTGGGAATCATCAGAGTGTCCTTACCTTCTATTCTTAAATGTTCTGTCTGCACAGTGGACAGCCCTCCAGACGGTACTTCAGTGCCTAGTGAAGTAACTGCTATCACTGAAATTTTCAATGACACGTTAACATCACAATGGCAAACTGACTTATTTTCACTATTTCATTAATTTGAAAGCACACAGAGAAGTTGCTCCATTGCTATGTGTATGGAGACTTCAGTTTTAGTCAATTCCGTATCTCTATCTTAGTGAATGATGACTCCTTGTTGTTGGACTGAAGCTTGTGAGAGTTAAGTTTTCCTTTGCTACTTGAATAGCAATAAAAGTGTGTTATTTTTTGATTGATGAAAGGAGTACAAAAAGCCTTTAGCCTTGAGGTGCCTTCTGAAATTAACCAAATTTCATCACTATATCCTCTTTTATAAATTTGTAGAATGTCAAACTTTGCCTTCAGCTATTTTTATTTCTAGTCTCTTTCACCTTAAAATAAAATGGACACTGCTTTTCTTTTTCCATTGACCAATTAGTGTTGAGTACTGTATGTTTTCTATTACTTTTGTAAAGGTGTCTGTCAGATATTAAAGGGGAGAATTAGGGCGAGTTAATGAAAATGCAAGAAAAAAAATGGGAACCAAAAAGTGACCCCAAGTTTAGGTTTGTATGAATATGTATAAATGTAGATCTAGGAGAAAAAAGGCCAAATAGACTTTTTTTTTTTTTTAAACCTCTAATTGGCTGTTATTTATATCTTATTTGATTATTATTTCTTGAAACCTTAGGGAAGGTTGAAGATTTATCCAGTACTTCTATATATCATGCTGAAAAATCACATATTGTCATTCTTTAGACAAAAATCTTTAAGATCGTTTGTATTTATTAGAAGAAAGATCTGTCCTAATTTAGAGTTTTCCTCAAATCTGAGGGACTTTTATGAAATGCTAGAAGACTTTTCTGGAGGAAAATTAGACAAAGCATTGTTGTTTAATAGAATATTTCAATAAACACATGGAATATCACTGTATCATCCTTTTTATAAATAATTAAAATATTTAGTGTTTCATTGAATGGTTAAATGGACCACTGGTTTCTTAGTGAAATGTTTTTAGGCTTAATTCATTCAATTGTCAAGTTCATGGTCTTAATTAATATACTCAGGTTTGAACAGATTATTCTGAACATTTAAATTTAATCCATTCTTAATACTTTAAAACTTTTGTGTTAAGAAAAACTGCCAGTTTGTGCTTTTGAAATGTCTGTTTTGACATCATAGTCTACTAGTACCGTTTTGACAGTGCATTATGTACTGTTACTAAAAGCTTTATATGCAATTATTAATGTGAAGTTTTTCATTTTTTATTCAAGGAAGGATTTCCTAGAAACATTTCAAGGAATAATATATCTACATATCTGTATGTGTGTGTGTATATGTATATGCATACACAGATGCATATGTGTATTTATAATGACCTTGCTGGTTTTTTGCATTTTAAAGTGATCAAGATTCATCAGATTAAATTTTTTTGTTTCAGTAAACATGAGTTCACAGATTGAAAGACAGGTTTCATGGAGAACAAAGGTGATCATTTGAAGGGCATATAACTTCACACAGTTATCATTCAGTTAGAAAATGGAGAACATTTCATCTAAAGTACTGTTCAGTGTGTTCATTGGTATAAGTTTCACTGGTGAAGAGTTTATGTAGGTTTTCATGAATCTTGATAGAAATCTATAAAATTACTACTGTTGTTCAGTAGTGCAATATTTTTGCTGCATGAGTATGAACTAAGTTAACACCATAAAGGAGATCTGATAATAATTTTAAATTCAGAATGTTAAGAGAGTGAGGTAATTGTTTTTCTAACAGTTTTTTCCAATGTTATAACTCATAGCATTGTACCATTTATTGGAGGTTTTGTAGTGTTTGGAGGGAAAGACAGTAGAAATGTCATATTATTCAGTAAACAATATCATGTTTGAACTTTTAAAATGGTTAATAGGGCATAACTGAGTGCTGCTATCTTGAAATGTGCACAGGTACACATACTTTTTTTTTTTTTTTTTTTCTCATTCAGGAAAACATCGTTGTGATCTATACTGCAGGAACCAAATGTCATGCATCATACATATGTGTATAAAGTACATAAAATATATCTAAATATGCATAATGGGGGAGGGTAATATTGTCTGTGAAATAATGTTAAGAAGCTTTTCACTTTAAAAAAAATGCATTACTTTCACTTAACACTAGATACCAGGTCAAAATTTTCAAGGTTGTTGTAGTGCTCTAATAAATTTCAGAAATTAATTCTTAGAGATGCTAGCTAGTGTTGAAGCTATTCTACTCTATTTTATTTATGCTGAATTTGATTATTTTAATGCCAAAATTTTTTAAGTTCTAATCATTGGTGATAACTTGGAAATACATAATTATGTAATGGCATATGACAGGTCATTATTTCTATAGGTAAAAATTCAGTGGGTTTAGAGAATGGTGGTGTTAAGGTGATTATTAACAGTTAATTAAATCAAATATTTATTTGTTACATTATTTCATTTGTATTTTAGGTTTCCTTTTACATTCTTTTTTTATGCTTTCTGACATTACATATTTTTAAAGACTATGGAAAAATAATTTAAAGATTTGAGCTCTGGTGGATGTTTATCTACTAAGTTTGAAAATGTAATATTTTGATAATACTGTACTATAACTGTCACACAAATGGTTTTCTAATGTTTTACTGTTGAGTATTGCAGTTGCTGCTTTGTACAGAGGTTACTGCAATAAAGGAAGTGGATTCATTAAAACAATTTAATGTCTACTCTTATATTTTATCTGTTTTATAAATCTATGTCAAGTTTGTGATTTAACCACATTTATACAATTTACTTCATGGATGTCTGAGCTTTTTAAATGGCTTTTACTTTAATATTCATGCCTTGGAAAAGTTGTTTGAAATTTTTCACTATCCTTAAGCCTTTGGAATAATCACTAGTTATATTGACAGTGAGATTGAGCCATATCAGATGCAGCTCATTTTGATATTTTGGAAATGATTTAACTTTTCTAATTCTGCTTTATTTGTCTTTTGGTTAAATCACATGGTTATGAATGAGGAAACTAGAAGATTAAAACGGATTCATAGCCCCTGAGTATAATCTGATTCTTTTCTTCCTAAGATTTTTGGCAAAGCTAATTTACAGTTTTACAAAGCATTTTCACTTTATCATTTGAACATTACAGTAGGTGTGTTATATGTTCAGGATGGCTATTTCTCTCTCTTCTACTATTTAGCTTGGAGCATTGTAGCGAGTTTCCCAAGGTCATGTCAACGAAGGATGTTGGCCTAGAGCACAGATCTTTCATTTTCAGGGATGTCACCGTTATACATTCACTGCTGCCTGATCCATAACTTAATGGCTGGGATAGATTGGTCATCTCCAAACTACTCATACTTATCTGCCCAGCAAGTGTGTGCTCAGGTAATACAAATTACAGTTACAAGTATAGATTGGCCACAGGCTACCTAATAGATCTGAAACAAATATAAGTGTCCATTGTATGATCTTTGCTTTTTGCTTATTCTCCAATAAGCTGCTGTTCAGGCCAGTTTGCTCACTTCTTTGTGTATGTGTGTGGGGTGTTTAAGAGAGAATTCAAAGGCAGCTATGAACGTGGCATTTACCATCAGAGCATCCAGTGGTTTTCAAAACAGGAGTGTAATTACATATTTGAGCCAGCAGGGTTTTTTTGTTCTTTCACTGGGAATAAAATGCTTTGATACACTTCGTCTTTGTTTATGTACCAAAGGATATCTGTAGGATCAGAGGAAATAGATGGTAGTTTAACTATTTGAGTAAAGACAGCACAAGTCCTAGGATGCACTCATCAGAAAGTACTTTTTAGCTAGTTCAGATAGTAGATACATAAAAGGTATTGGTGGGTTAATCAGTTAGACATACATTTTTTTGTAGACTACTAAAATACCTGAAGAACTCAGTCTCCTTATAGAGTCTGGAGGCAATGGTTATAGACCTGTTTTACATGTGGCATAGGAGTTTCAGGTAGGCTATTAAATGGTAGCATTAAGAACTTCAGCCCATTTTCCCCTTGAATCTACAACTGAATTTTGTGTTAGACAAGGTTAAGAGTTAGAAACTACTGTTTTAGAGGAAAATGTGAAGACTTCTGAATATGTCTCCTCCTGCAGCCTTACTTGTGGCTGCTGTCTTCACAGATCAGGAACTCATTCCCAAAAATGATGGTGTCTTTTTAACACATATCCTTTGTTCCACTTTTCTGGGATATGAATGCCAATTAGCAAGATACTCTGCCCACAGCTACAAATGAAATTTACTTGTTTGATCCACAGAATAGGATCAGTGATCCATGGATACTGAATGCAAAAACAGACGTCCCAGACTCAGTACTTGTCAGAATTTCATTAGAATACTGCTAATTAAGCTTTGGGGGTAGAGAATTGTGGAGATTTTATTCTGGAAGTATTAACTTAGTCTGAAAAAGGGAAGTAGTTTACAGGATAATTTAATATCCAGCTCATATCTCTAATAACAGAGCAAAAACTTTTAAAAGTAAGGAGGCAGTGTGTTTTTGATTTACATATAGTACACATAAGGCATATAACAACTACTACTGTAAGATATGATTGCATTTGCTCTTTTAAAATTAAGTCCCAAGTAACCCATTTTTAAAAGGAGGTCATCACAATTTGAAAAGGAATGAGCTTTAAGAGTTCATCTGTATGAACAATATAACAGGTTATTTTTATTTCAAGCACACAACATTTTTGTTTAAGCCATGAAAACTCCTTTGAGTTTCCTAGAAGTGTTACTAGTCAAGACATTTAAAAGATGACAAGGACTATTTGGGAATTGGGGTGGGGGTAGTAGGATGGAAAGTTACACTCCAAGAAAGGTTCATGGATTGTGAAAGATCGCTTTTATGGCTAAAAGTCTTGCATTCATTCTTCCTTCTGGGAAACAATGAATTGTGAAGAATGGAAGTTAAGTGTTTTTGTTGTTTCTTTTTTGTTGGTTTTTTTTCCTGAATTTTAAAATCTGTTGATTTTAATCAGCATCTCCTATTAGCTACGTGGTACTAATCTCAGAGGTATGACCTAACTCTTTCAGGTAGTCTTTCTCTATGGCTGTTCCATCAGTAAAGATAATCCTTTGTTTACTATCAATGCACCTGTGAGTTTAGCATTCTTGACATAAATTTCACAGTTGGTGTTTTTCAGAAAATTGAAGATAGGGAAGCACAGATGTATTATGTATTGAAACACTCACTAGAAGAGTGGTTCTCAAACTTTAGTGTGCATCAGAATCACCTGGAGAGTTTGTTAAAACCTAATTGCTCCTGCCAAACAATCTCTGTTCTGAGTGAAATTCCTCCCCTTCACAAATGCAGCTTCTCAGTATAACCCTCCTTTCTTTATGGTGGCCTTTGTCCTTTACTCATGCCTTATCTATTAAGTTTCTTCCACAGGGTACACTTATTTCCATGTCCTCAGCTGTGAATTCAGATAATGACCTCCCTTCCACATTCCTCAGTGTTTTCCTTTTATGTTAGATCTTCTTCAGTGGTAGGAATAGAACCTAAAGCACACTAACAGAAAAAGAAGTCCAGGAAGACAGCTCAGTTCAGGGACTCAAGTTTGTGTAAAAGCAGAGGCTCTAAGGTTCTGTCTCTACCTTTCCTTCTCTCTCCTTTGCCTCTCTTGGCTTGACTTGATTCTTCAGGTAAGACTGTCACTGCATAGTGTGCTCTATGGCTTCTGAAAAAAACAACTCAATCCCAGTAGTTCAACAACTGTAGTAAAAAGGTGGTATGTTGATGGCTACAATAACCTCATTAGTTTTCAGGAGCCATGCCCTCTTCTTTGGGTTTTGTCCTGGAGTCTGGGGTTTATGTAGCCCAGGAAATTAGGGAAGGGCCTCAGCTCTTTGGTCTACACCAGTGGCTGGTTCCTTCTCCAGGTGCTGGCTTGCCCAGGTTCCAGAGGTTGATTCAAAGGTGAACAGCTCTCAGGCCAAACCCAAGCCACTGACAGCTTTACTAGGTTTCCAAGCTCTGCAGCCAAATGCTTCATATCCACTCCCCTCCCTGTCTGCCAACCCAGCCATCCCTGACTCAAAGTTTCTGTTCACAGGGTATTTGGCAGTGGATTCCTGATTCCCTAGTCTGCAGCAACCCCATTTGCACACCCGTCTTGTCCTTTCTCCTTAGGGAAGTATCTCTCCAGAACCCCCTCCCACCCCAGTCCCTGCCCACACTGGGGGGTCAGCCTCCCCCAACCCCAGAACAAGAACCAGCCTTTCCCTTCCCCTTTCCCTGACAATGGTCCTCATGGGAAAATTTAGAAAAGCTCAGTTAGTAGGCTCCAGTTCACAGAAGATTCTGCTTTTCCTACAGTATCTAGAAATGCAATAGCCATTTAGAAATGCATTTAGAATGGTAGTAGAGTTTTCCCTCACCAAAATAGGCAGAGTACTGTACTTTTTCTAAAGAAACTGAAAGCAGTTTAATTTTTCCTACTATGTTGCACTAAACTCTCAGCAGCTCACCCTGTTACCCTTGAACCATGCCCAGGCAATGGTAAGCCCCAAAAAGATTTAACAAGTGTAGTGCAGGATTAACTTCTCTGGAGAAGACATACATTACCCCCAGCCTACAGTAGAGGGAGCCAGTGGGCACCGGTGGCATCGGTATCAGATGGAAGGTCATTAGAATAGTTTGAGAGAGAGATGTCAGGGGAGTGGAGGGTATTGAACCAAGTGAGTAGCAGGAAGAATTGAAAGAGTTTAGGTTCAGAAAACATATTGAGAAAGAGTTTTTAAAGGCAATAGGATGTAGTGTGGTTAGGAGGAGAGACTAGGGGATGAGGTGAGGATGACATCGAGGTTTCTGGCTTGGGCCACGGGTGGATGGTGAAATTGAAACAGGAAGCCGAGCAAGTCCGGGGAAAGGTGTGCATGTGGGAGGAAGATAAAGGAGCTGTTTAGAACGTGAGTTAAAGATAAGATTCAGGGTCTGGAACCCAACACGACAATTAGCTATTGAACACTGAAATAATTTACCAATACAATTGGGACTAGAGCCTTCTTTAGAAGCAATACTTAAATTATGCTGATTTCATTCCACAGTTACTGTTTACTTAGGTTTTCTATTTCTTACTGTGTCAGTTTTAATAATCCTTCATTAAATGTTTATTCCTATGTATTGAAATTTCTAGCAATTCAAGCATGATTTGATAATCTCAAACTTTATACACTTGATATATTCATTTTCTTTTTTACATTTTTTTTCTCCTTTCTCAATTGGATTTGTTTCTGATCCTTAGAAGAGACACACTTTTGGATTTATCACTTCCATTAATTTTCTCAGGTGTCATGGCTAAAGAAACAAAAATAGAGAAGCAATGCTCTACATTTAATTCTCCCCTTCCTAAACCACAAGGAATATGAGTTTTTTTCCTCTTAATCCCAGAAAAGTACACACTAAGATACAAATCTATGGAAATAATCGTTAGTTTCCAAAAGGTATCACTATCTTGCAAATAGCAGGATGTAGATAAAGGAAAAGTCATGCTCCTGTCTCCAACAGGCTTAAGTATTCCAAAACATCAAAGATACTCTTCTATTTCTAAAACCATGGCACAACATTAGCTCCTTGGCAGAAAGCTGCACATGAGCTCAGGTTGCACAGAGAGCTGACATGTTCTGTTGGATGAACTTGTTGTACTGGAATAGCTGATAAACAAGAGCTATCTCCTGAACTTAAAAAAATGATGAAGAAGAAAGTCACCATTATAGTACAGTGAAAGGAATATTATTTTCTGCTCACTGCAGGAGACCATATTTTTTCAGGGAAGTTGAGTATAAATATACTGGAAGGTCCTCTTGTGAGAGGAAACAGAAGTGTAGACATGGCTTTCCAGAGGGACTGACCCGGGTTCCCATCCTGACTCTGCTATTTACTGTGATCACAGCCCCTCTAAGCCTTGCTCGTCGACTCTACTATGAGGATAATACTATTCACTTCAGAGAGGGGCTGTGAGATTTAAATAAGTTAAAATATGTAAACAGGTGACATATGGACAGTGTTCAGTTGATGTGAGCTCCTTCTCCCCCATCTCTTCCGAATTAGAAATAAGAAGACAATACTCAACCACTCAGGGCACCGTGAGTGACTCCATCTTCTTGCTCACCCCTCAGGATAATCCATCACCCAATCTTATTCATGTTTTCCTCCTAAGCAACTCAAATTTCTACCTCTCTCCAACCAACAGATTAGCTATGACATCAGTTCCTATTTCCAACACTGTGAGACTGTTCACGTCAGGCCTGCTCTAATCCTAACGTGATGGTAAGAAAGAGTTCTGGATTATAAAGTCAGGGCAGAGGAATGATTCCCGCACCTGGAGGAGGTGGACCCTTCCTTGGGTACTGATGTGGGCCACGCTTTTGGGCTCCTCTCTCCCGAAGGCTCTCTCCCTCCATATCCCCGGAACGTGGTGGGTGCATTCCTGAGGAACTAGAGGGCCACCTCAGAGCTACATCCACTGACTTGTATCCTTTGCACTGTTTCTTTGCTAGTTCTTCAGCACACCCAAACGAAGGCCACTTAAAACTAAGTCCAAATCTTTATTCTCTTCTAGTCCTCTAACTCAGACCCGGACTTTGTGGATTGGCCAAAATGATCATATAGTTCACGTTATTACAACAGGTTTCTCATTTGTCTCTTTGCCTCTCATATTAATTACATCATTCTGAAAATGAACCTCTTTAGGTTCATTTTCAGCTCCCACTGTCCTGTGTCTTTAACTCTCTACTCCAGCCAGATTAACCATCTGCACAAAGCTTCTGCTTCCAAGCAGTTGAACATCTCAGTTTCACGGGCTGGTCTGTCCTTGACCTTCCTCTTCAAGAGGAAGCTCAGAATCAACTGCTCTGGGAAGTTTTCTCTGGTGCCACCAGGCTGCATTAGGGGTCCCTCCTCTCTGCTGTGCCCCTCTGTGCTCACCCACTTGCCCCTGCCATAGCCTCACCACCTACACTGGAGTTACTTGCTTTGTTCTGTGTTTTACACCATTCTGGGAGCACCCTGGGAGCAGTGACTTTAAGCAGGGCTTACAACATAGTGGGCACTTAATGTTGCTGAATGTCTGAATAAATGAAATGCGTGATGAAAAAAAGAACTGGTTTTTTTATCTTATGAACCCTATGGACTATGTAATTTATTTTGTTTTCCATTTAACCTTGACTGATAGGTGAAGTATTAATACTATTAGGAGTATATGGCGCATATTCAAATTATTAGGGCTACCCCTGGATTTTCACATCCTTTCTCTTTTCCACTCCATTCCAACTTCTTCACTGATACTGTAGTATCAGTACATTTTTGGAACTAAGTGAGAGTGGTGAAATATTTAAAAACTGAACGAATTTGTTTTATCATTGTGAAAAAGCATCTGCCATCAATGCCTTGTCTTGTCAAGTGTCTGAGGCCCAACTGCCTCCCAAACCCATGCTCTTATACATACTTTATGAATGAGAAAATGTTATGTAAATATTACTCATGACTTTTCCCAACTGGCAAAATCCTGCTTTCTCTATGACACAGCTCAAAAGTCAACTTCTCTGTGAAACTTCTCTGAAACCAGTTGCCAAACTCCTTCTGCAGCCCTCTCATCTTTTTTCTTGGGCCACTGGCATTGTTATATATTTGATTTCCCTATTAGTTTAACTGACATACTCATTTTCGTATCTCCAGTGGCTTATCTCGGTAGTAAACAGCTAGGAGGTTTCAATATAGGATTTGGGAATTAATTAATTAGTGAAAAAATTAATTATATAGAGAGGAAGGCTGATGACAACAGGAGAATGGATGAATGAAATTACAGGCACGGGAGCCTTATTAGGACTGGAGATTTCTGAAATGGGTGATTTGATTTAGTGCTCTAGTGGTAACAACTACACAGTAATGATATGCATGATGTATGCTTGAATTCTTGAGCCCTAACCTGCAACAACTACTATTTCAATTCAAGAATTTATTTCGTTTCCTTCATGCTAATTACTAGGCTATCATTATTTGCAGAAGGGGTCATTTAATAAGTGGTTATTGGTGGCTGTATCCCTAATACTTAGCACAGTGCCTGGCACATAATAGGTCCTCAGTAAATATGAAGGAGTAGAATCGTGTAAGGGGAGGGAGTGGAGACGAACGCGGGAGGACACCCGAGGACACCGGGGGCTGGGCAGCTGGGCGAGGGCGCCCTTCTTTAAGGCATTTTTAAAAGGTCTATTCCAGGCGATTTGACCCCCCAAACTCGGCGCGAGAAGCAAGTTGGGGGAAAGCGTGTCAGGAGCGGCCCTGGGGCTCCAGCCCACCCTGACAGAGGGCGATAGGGCTGGGGGTGAAATGCTCAAGTCGAGAAGGAAAAGGAGCCAGTGTTTAGTTAGGTGTCAAAGTACTTGGTTTAAGAAATTAGTCACCCGCTTGGCCAAGTCCTGGCACCGGCTGTTATCTCAACTGCCCTTTAAACGCTTTTGTCGGTAGCTTTTGTTCTTTGAGGATTATTGAACAATTCGGTCCCACAGGTGCCCGCTGTTTTGAGAAAACTTTGTATCGAAAAATACACAAATTGAAGCAAATCCTCATTTGTTGTTAAACCTCCAGTCTTTTGAGAGGTCCTTTTTCTGAGACAGAAGACTGAGGGTTGACATAATCCTCCATTTAGAGGTCCTAAATGGAGCGGAGGATTTTCCTGCTTAACCTGGGTCACGCCCAACTCTGGTGAAGACCAACTGAAGAAACCCTGATAATTCCGCCCGCCCGCCCTCCTCGTTCCCTTCTCTCTCCTTGTCTGCGCCCTCTTCTCACAGTTAGTACAAGTGTAATTATGACTTAGGTCGTACCCTTCGGTCTTCTTTTTGACAGTTCTCAAATTTCACCATTTACTTATTTGGAGGGGGAGGGTCTTGAAAATAACGCAACTTTAACACCTTTTATAGTTTTAAAAACATCTTACTTCCTTATTTTGACTTCAGTTTTATCAAATGCCAGTCAGAGCGGAGTGAAGACAGGCTGGGGGGACCCTCGTCAGGTCTCTGCGGCTTAGAGGAGAGGCAAGACAGATCTCGCCCTCACGTGAAGACCCCGCCCCACGAGGCAGCGCGGGCCTCGCCCTCACGTGGAGACCCCACCTCACTGAGCAGCGCACGCCTCGCGCTCACGGGGAAACCCCGCCCACGGGGCAGCGTGCGCCTTACCGTCACGTGGAGGCCCCGCCCCACAAGGCAGCGCTCGCCTCGCCCTCGCGTGGAGACCGCACCTCACTGAGCAGCGCGCGCCTCGCGCTCACGGGGAGACCCCGCCCACGGGGCAGCGTGCGCCTTACCGTCACGTGGAGGCCCCGCCCCACAAGGCAGCGCGCGCCTCGCCCTCGCGTGGAGACCGCACCTCACTGAGCAGCGCGCTCGTCGACCGCGGAGGAGGGCTTGGGGCCGCGGAATCCGTGTTTGCCCTGACAGGGGCTCCCCCGTGTGGCTCCTGTGGACGGTAAAGTCTGTGACCTCAATGTTTATACTTGCATTCTCTTTTGAGGATGGAGGATGTTCAGGGTCTTGCCCTCCGGAGCAAAGGAGATACTCTTGTTTTCTTCTTAGCACACTTCTGTCTCTCTCAGAGTAGAAAAAGTTTCCAGGTTTTCTCAGACTAATGTAGACTCTGGCAGAGGAATTCAGTAACATCCAGTGTCGAGTAACTGAACTCCTGCCTGGGAAGGCATTTGGGGTAGAATTACCGCAGGAAACCCCAAGGCTGCTGTTGTCACGCGGATGAGGGAAAGGGGAGGTTAAGACCTCGATTAACTGAATACCCACTAGATGCCAGGCATTTTACGTCATTATTTTATCTTAGAATATCTTAAGTAGGAATTGTCATCCCCATTCTTTAAATTGAAGTTTAGTTGATTTACAATTTTAGTTTCAGGTGTACAGCATTGTGATTTGGTATTTTTACAGATTATACACCATTAAAAGTTATTACAAGATAATGTCTATGATTCCCTGTGCTGTATAATATATGCTTGTTGTTTATACATAAAAAAATGTGGCGTTTTCCTGACATCCTTGCACAGGGGCCATGCTAATCTTCTCTGTATCCGTGCAATTTCAGTATATGTGCTGCCAAAGTGAACACTGCCATCCCCATTTTATAGACAAGGAAGAAGATTCTCAGAGGCACAAGGTCTCAAAATGATGTAGCGAGGGTCCAAACTGTGACCTAAGTCCAGAGCTTTGCACTAACGAGACCACTTACAAGAAGGCAGCATTTCCTGCTCAATTTCTTCTCCTTAGAGATGTCACATTCCAGAGAAATTTCCTTATGTTGCAACTCCAATATCCTTATATCTGTATGGCTCATCTGTGAGTTATGTGTGAGTGTGTCACTTCTGCCTCTGCATTTGTAAAGTGTGTTGCGTTTGCAGATTTCATCTCAAGAATAGTTTTTATGAGTTTTTTTTTATTTCAGTTTTACTGATGTATTATTGACAACTAAAATTGCAAGATATCTCAAACGTACACAGTGATGATTTGATAAACATTGTGAAGGGATTCTCCCCAACCAGTTAATTCATACATCCATTATTATTATTATTATGAGTTAATTCATAAAATAAAGTGAGGCCAAGGGAGATGAAG
This sequence comes from Balaenoptera physalus, assembly GCF_965194825.1. Taxonomy (NCBI): domain Eukaryota; kingdom Metazoa; phylum Chordata; class Mammalia; order Artiodactyla; family Balaenopteridae; genus Balaenoptera; species Balaenoptera physalus. The sequence goes on along the minus strand of NC_138890.1, from coordinate 71,225,029 downwards.
TGACATGCTTAAAATTATTACAACTAGCAAATGGATTTCTTAAGTCTAGTGATGTGAAAGCCATTTTGATTCTCATATCAGGCTGTCTTACATCTGCTTTTATAGAGTAGATTTTTAAAAATTTGTCAAGTGAGAGCATCACTACGTTTCCTCCTAACCCTCCAGTTCTGGGAGTTCTGATTTTCTGATTCTTAAGGACTTTCACGTCTTGTCCTCCCTTATCTTCAGTGCTCTGGTCTGGGGATGCTAAGGCCATAGAGAGGTTTAATGACTTGCCCTTGGTCACACAGACGGCCTCTGCCCCACCCAAGCCTGGCATGCAGACTCTCTGACTTGTAGCCTTGCACTGTGGGGTAGGCGTTAGCATTTATTTGGCCTCAGTTTGCCCCTTTTCTTTGATGAGCGCTTATAATTTCCTTCTTTTCTTGTCTTGTTTTAGAGGGGCTGACCCCATCCTGGCTTTTGGGGTAAACACCTGACTCTGGCCGTCTACTCAAAGTGATTGTTAGAAAAACAAGCTTATGGTCCAAATTGGGCCAATAGCAGGCAGCTGTAGGTTTCACTAGCACCTTTGGGTGAAAAGTGTGTCTTTCACCTGGGCTTGCAAAAGGGGGTTTTGTGGACTGAATGCCTGTGCCTCCCCCAAAATTCATATGATGGAGCCCTAGCTTCCAGTGTATTTGGAGAGTGCGCCTTTAGGGAAGTAACTAAGTTTAAACGAGGTCATAAAGGTGGACATCAAATCCTATAGGATTAGGGTCCTTGTGAGAAGAAGAGACACCAAAATGTGTCATTCCCCCCAGCCCCCAACACATGCACATACTGAGGAAAGGCCATGGGAGGACACAGAGAGGAAGTGACCATCTGTAAGCCAGGGAGAGAGTCCTTACCTGAACTGAATCCTGCTGAAGCGTTTCTCTTTGACTTCCCAACCTCCAGAACCATGAGAAATAAATCTCTGTTGTTTAAGCCACCCGGCCTATGGTGTTTTGTTATGGCAGCCTGAACTGGGTAACATAGTGGTGAAAGACCAGCTGGGAGCCACTGGTCATCATCTCTGCCGCCAAGTGAAGGCCAACAGAGGAAGGAAGAGCTGTGAACGGGAGAGAGAGTGCGTCTGGACCCTAGACTGTTCAGTATGTGAGCCACTATCTTTGTTTAAACAGCTGTATTGAGGCATAATTCAGATACCATACAATTCACCCATTTAGAGCGTGTAATTCAGTGGATTTTAGTACACTGAGAGATATGTGCAACCATCACCAGAGTCAATTTTAGAATATTTTCATCACTTCAAAAAGAAACCCCATCCCCTTTAGTTATCATGCCCCTTCTCCCCAGTCCTAAGAAACCATGAATCCTTTCTGTCTCTATAGAATTGCCCATTATGATTATTTCATATAAATGGCATCATATAATATATGGTATTTTGTGTCTTCTCACTTAGCATAATGTCTCCAAGGTTAATTCATGTTATGGCATGTATAATTTCTTTCCATGGTGAAATAATATTCCGTTGTACACATATACCACATTTTGTTAACCCACTCATCAGTTGATGGATATTTGAGTTATCAGATTTTGCTTATTATAAATTATGCTTCTGTAAACATTCATGTGCAAGTTTTGGGGTAGACTTATGTTTTCATTTATTTTGAGTATATATACCTAGGAGTGGAACAGCTGGGTTATATGATAACACTGTTTAATTGTTTGAGGAACTGCCAAACTGTTTTCCAGAGTGGCTACACTGTTTTACATTCTCATCAGCAGTGAGTGTTCTCATTTCTTTGCCAACACTTATTATCATCTGACTTTTAAATTCTAGCCATACGAGTGGGTGTGTGAAGTAATATCTCATTGTGGTTTTGATTTGCATTTCTCTGGTGAATAATGATGTCAAGCATCTTTCCTTGTGTTTATTGGCCACTATATATCTTTCTAGGAGAAATATCTACTTGGATCCTTTGCCCATTTTTAAATTGAAGTATTTGCCTTTTTATTATTGAGTTGTAAGAGTGTTTCTGTATCTTAGATACAAATCCCTTATCAGATATAATAATACTGAAAAAGTTTGAAATATTGCAAGTTACTGAAATATGACACAGAGGCACAAAGTGAGCAAATGCTGTTGGAAAAATAGCACCAATAGCCTTGTTTAACTCAGTGTTGCCACAAACCTTCAATTTGTAAAAAGTGCAGTATCTGCAAAGTGCAATAAGGTGAAGCATGATAAGACAAGGTATGCCAGTATTTGAAATTCAGTTCACTTTTGCATATTGAACCAATATATTTTTGTTAACCTTAATCCTGCTTAAATTGTACTTTTAGTACTTGGAACTGAAAGAACGCTAACCAATATTTTTCTCTAGACTACGCCATAACTGGCTTCCCCAAAGGTTGGGATGTAGAAATATATTTAAGCTTTTACATGACCTTATTTAATCCCTGCTCACCTTGGGAGGTGTGCAAAGTGGATATTTTCATCTGCATTTTAAAGGTAAGGAAACTGAGGCTTGAAAGGCTAAATGACTAATCCAGACTTCACCTTAGTAAAGGGGCATATCTGGAACCAGAAGACGATAAAATTCTAGTGCCCACCCTAAGGAAAAATGATTACTTGTCAACCACAGAAACTTTTTTTTTAAAGTCATAATTCTAAAAAGTATGGAAAATAAAATCTCACCCCCCCCAAATGGTTTGGAATATTTGTGGTAGATAATTTACTATCTTAGGAACTATACAAACTCTTTAAACTGCAAGGCCAACATCTAAGGAGGCCAATTTGGCATTGCATTTGTAAAAGAAACACAATTATAATGAAAGTTGAAGCAAAGGAAATTAAGTAGAGTGTGTGCTGTACTTGGCATGTATCTAAACACCAAGTTAGGGCCAGTGAGGAAGGTCCATTACTTGGCTTGAGTGTTGAAAAATTTCTTTGTAATTGCTCTCCGCTGTAGGTCATTATTTTTGTACTTAAAAACTGTTTCAACCACGTTTTCACACGTCAGTAGGGTGCCGACAAACATACTTATATGCATTAACAGTGTCAACTTAAAAGGGAAGAATTATTTCAAAATTCTCCATCTTACTCTAAACTGAGTCAAAATCAAATAGCTCCCCTTAAAAGATAAATGCATTTTCTTTTCATCCTTATTCATCTGTGCATTCAGGTGTGCATGTTGGATAGTGATGGAAAGTGAGTAGGCAGTGCCAACAGTACTGTTTTGGTCGTCAAATCTCCTGTTAAGGGCATGGTTCACAACTGGCATGCAGTCTACTTGTGGCTCACCCAAAGGAGTGGTAGTGATGGAGGTGGAGGGCTGTAATCTGTTTTATAATAATTTGTAGTAGGGAGGGGTTAGGAAATTCCTCATTCATTAGAGTCCTCCCCTATTACAACTAAAAATATTTTCTAATGACTCCATCTCTATTTGAGAACTAAAAATCCTGTTTATGAGTACGGATTATTGCATATGAAGATTACAAAGAAGAAAGCTTTTTGTATTATTTAGAAATATGTGTAGATACATGTTCATCTATGAACCATTTAGGATGATGGCAGAGAAGGCAGAGATAAAAATGTTAAACCCAAGTTGGAGGCCAAGCTGGCATTCAGAGGGACGATCTACTAAGTGAAGAGGTCCAGCATTCAAAGGAGAAAGGTGAAGTAGGAAAAATAGCCCATGCTCAGTCCACAGGATGGCAAATACAGTATATACTCCTTACCATCACTATCCCATGTCACAGTGACACTCAACGAAGTGGGTAAAAAGCTTCCAGGAAGGCCCCCAAACTGGAATGCTTTCCCAGCTTGCTGTCATCTGAGAGTTCTGTGGAGGACAGCGCTACTGCTGGGTGTGGGTCAGAACAGCTCAGACCCCAGTTACCACCACTGGGGAACTCCCTTCTTCACTAGTGCTAGGGGAGGTAGCCAGCCCCTAGTTGGTCTCCTCCCTTTCCCTTTCTATCACACTTCTATCTTATGGGGCTGGGAAAGGAACCAGAAAAAAGCATCTGTCTTTATTTTCCCTAGGTCATCCTCCTCTTTCTCCTGCCATACACCAAAGAGTGTAAGCTCCTAGTTCCCCCTTGCCTTAGGACAGACAGTTCCTGCCCAAAATGGATTCTCAGTGGATTTTGTTAAAATGAATTGAATCTGCATTCCATTTTACTGAAATTGTGGCTCTGTTTACCTCAACGGTAGTGACAATGCAGGGTGGTTTTGTGGTAGTTTTTTCTACTGGAGTGTCCACCTCTCTGTTTCTGCTTTTGAAGATCCAGAAGAAGTTGTTTCTTGCCTGCTCTAGCTGAGGCCTTGAGTGTGGATTAAGTGTCTATTTGGCCATTGAAAAATGTTCAGTTCAAGTAGCAGTGGCCATTTTCCTGAAAGATCACAAAAGTCTAAGCCAATATAAAGATCTCTCAAAATTTTTTAAATGCCCGTTTATAACAAGAAAGGAAATGCAAATATTTATCCAGGAAAAATGGTCTCTCCAGTGCAAATTCAAAGAAATACAAATTAAAGCAAATTTGAGGTACCATTTACATTGGTTACCTGAAAATCTAAATGGATTAGAGTTACATGTGTCAACATGACTAAATTTCAAAAATGTGATATTAACAAAGTTTTACATACAATAGGATGACATTTATGAAAAATTTTAAATGCTAACTAATATTGCATATTGTTTTTTGACACACACATCTGTTTTTAAAAGTATAAATTCAACCCAGGAATAATACCAAATTCACATTACTGATTACCTCTTGGAGGGAACTGGGAGTATTTTATCAAGAATGGGCCTTCTACCATATCATTAAATTTTCTTTTTCTTAAAAACAAAAGATCTAAAACAATATGTCAAAAAAATGTTAAGATTTGACAAAAGAACATTCATGCTAGAAGTATTTTTTAATAAAAAAGATATTCATTCCAATATTTTAACAACAATTAGAAACATTCTAAATGTTCAATAAATTTTGGAATTATTAGGTAAATCATGCCATTTAAATTTTATACCACATTATTTGGTTGTTAAAAATGAACATTTGTAAGGCACATGATGTAATCAGAATAAAGCTAGGCAGTTCTGTAAACATAGATTCCATGGAGAGAGTCATTCAAAGAAATATCACTCTGAAATCTAACAAATTATTAGAGAATCAATCTAATTTTCTTCTGAGAGCTTTCAAAACGTTATTAAGAGGTCCTTCATTCTTTTTTTTTTAAACAGTTTTCTAATATCTTTATTTATATTTGGCTGCATCGGGTCTTAGTTGCGGCACGCAGGCTTCTCTCTAGTTGTGGCATGAGGGCTCTACAGTTGTGGTGCACAGGCTACAGAACGTGTGGGCTCTGTAGTTGCAGCACGCGGGCTTAGTTGCACTGTCGCATGTGAAATCTTAGTTCCCTGACCAGGGATTGAGCCTGAGTCCCCTGCACTGGAAGGTGGATTTTTAACCACTGGACCACCAGGGAAGTCCCAAGAACTCCTTCATTCTTAAAGCACAGTAAAAGCTCTTAAGATTATCTTTCTTTATATCTTATTCTTACTGTCTCAGAGGATGGTTAGCTACCTGGGAAGCCTCTATTCCGCCTTCCTCCACATGTTTAACTTGACCCCAAGACCAGTCCCACAGACTATCTTTTCATCCCTTCTTTCTCACATTCTTAATTTTCTTTTTCTATTGCCAGTAACTCTAAGCCCTTTCCAATATAAACCACTCAAGCATGTTCCAAAGCCTTTTCATTCTTCCTCCTCATTCATTGTCTCAATTCTGCAAATTAAAGGTCCTGGAACTGAATTGGCAAAGAAGGAATTCTTAACCAGTGGAGGAAAGGGAGTGGCTTTGAATACACTGCATTAATAATTTATTTTCCTGCTAGTGAAAACAAGTCAAACGTTTATATCTATCTTCTAGGCAAAGAAAGTTACACTATAAAAATTCATGTTTACTATGACAACTATTGATTCAAACTGAAATGGTCCCTATTTCAACTAATAAGGTGGGCTAGGTATTTGGATCTGCCTTCCCAGCGAAAAAAAAAGCAAAATTCCATGATAAAATATTAAAAAGTATTTTTTAAAAGCAGCAGAATGCTGAATAGTAAGGAATTATTGGGCCAATATCTAAGTGAAGGTGGGAACCAAAAAAGTTGAAACCACAGTGCCCAGAAGGCATTTTCCCTATCTGCTCAACATGAGTTTCAGTTCTAGGACCTCAAGAGGCACATGGGACAGCAGACAAAGGTCATGGCCCACTCAGGGTGGGAGTCTAGCAGAAGATCTCAGAAAATGCTGAGAACCTCAGAGAGCTTCACACTATCAAGTAAATTTCATCTGGAAATTGATGTGTCCAAACTCCTGACTTTAGGGCAGCGGTCCCCAACCATTTTGGCACCAGGGACCGGTTTCGTGGAAGACAATTTTTCCACGGACCGGTGGGTGGTGGGTGCGGGTTCAGGGGGTAATGTGAGCGATGGGGAGTGGCAGATGAAGCTTCGCTCGCTCGCCCACCTCTCACTTCCTGCTGTGCGGCCCTGTTCCTAACAGGCCATGGACCGGTACTGGTCAGCAGCCCGGGGGTTGGGGACCCCTTCTCTGGGGGGTATAATGACAATCGCTTCAGTAGAGTAAAGGAAAACAAACAAGCAGAAAACAACCTATAACCAGGATTTGCAACGCAAATTGCAATGTGGTCTAAAAAACTCTACGAGCCTAATTTATAATTGTCTCGGGATAGCAATATGTAGAGTCTAAAAAAATCAAACCAAACCAAACCAAAACAAAAAAACAGGCTCATAGAAACAGAGAATAGATCGTTTATTAGTGTGGGGTGGGGTGAGGGGTGGGAGAAATGGGTGAAGGGAGTCAAGAGGTAAGGAAAAAACCCAAAACTAATTAGTATATATAATTACAGTTAAACCAGAATCAGAGGATCTGAGGTGAGGTTTCTGTGGCTTCGTGTCTTGAGGGACTATAGAAGCTGAGGTTACCTAATCTGTTCCTAAACATCTCCAGTCTGTGAGTGATTATGAACAGCAGGGGCGGGGCCGGGGGTGTGTGTGGGTGGGTTTCCAACCCTTCTCCCTCTGCTTTTCCCAATAACTTTAGTTTTGGAAAGCCCCTTGTCTGCACTAAAGTAAACCAAGCCTCCTCTTCCAGGGTGTATACCCTGGCCAGGCCATGGGCTTTGTCCACTTTGATCCCAATTTCAGGAGGGAAATGACCCCAAAAAGAGCTGGAATCTAAGGGCTAGAATCCAGTCTGGTGGTGGAGATGAACACACTTCCAAAAACGTGCAAAACTCCACTTGTTCTAAATCATTTTGCTTTCCGTCCAGGATGTGAACAGGGGTCCTTGTTCTCTGTGAGGGGTGTGCAGTTTATCCCGGTAGGAGGTAAAGACACTTTATATTATTTTATTGTTTGTGGAAAATGAACTGTTACCTTCCAGAGTATTACACAGGAATCTTACAGTGTTGGTGTCTGAGGAACACACCCAGGGGCAGAAACAGTTCACCAGAGACTGAATTAACACCGAAGCGTGGAAGAGAGCCATTTGAAGATGAAAGGTGTTTCCCGGGGCCAAGTGAGGTGATGGAAAAACAAAACGCCAGACAAGTATGTACAAAGGGTACCTTTTCTCCAGCTTCATGAAGTACTTAGGACTTGATTTTGCAAAGTGCCTTTCATACAAACTGTCTCCAAAACCACTTTACAGTTAACAAAAAGCTCTGTATTAGCCGTTTGTTGGTATGCAGTAATAAATCATGGTAGAGGCAGAGGAAAAAGTTACACCCACGAGATGACATGGCTGTCAACTGTCTGTGGGGCGGGGCAGGTTGAAGATCTGGTGCTAGGGCACCACAGAGCTGATCTAGATATCTGACTCCATCTTCCCGGGTCTTACGCGGATCTGTCAAGCAAGGGTAACTACTTTTTGAGCAGTAACCACCGATTGGCTTCTCAGTATTTCTCAGGTTTCTCCCACCTCCCAGTGCTCCCTGCCTGTACAATTTTCAAGGCAGAGATACCAAACCACACACAATTTGCCACCCATTCGTCAGTTTTAAGTATAACTAAATTGAGGGTGTAGGCTTGAGGACAGATACACATGGTACAAAATTTGGGAAAAGAAATTTAACTAAATTTATCCAAGACCCATTCTCAACATCGAGCCACCTTCAGACCCCAACAAGAGATTTTCAAACAATGAAACTCTGTAAAACGGAGTTTATTCTGGAAGCTGAAATAGAGACTGCATTATTAGTTATATAAGGAAAAAAACTTTTTCGAGCTTTACATTAAGACCAAGCAGTTTCTTTTCAGTGATTATGAAATGGAAACAGTAGATGGCGACGTTGCCCTTAATTTGGGGGGAAATAGCTGCTTGTTAGAAGCTGGTGAACTGAGGCAAACACATTTAAAATCTAGGTTTAAAGTGTCGTTTCAGTTGTGTTAGAAATGCACACATTGTACCCACTAGAAGCTAGAGAGTTTCCCTCAACTTTTATTAGCTTTTTATATCTTTCTGTTGTTTTGAGGTTGTGCTTTTATATCCCAAGCTGTGGCCAGAGTAGTAGGTGTAGGGAAGGAATTTACCCTAACCCCAGGCCATTTGCTCTGACCTCCAAGATGCTCATCAAAGGAAGAAGTCAGGAGATGATGAAAATCTATCAAATTACCAGTTTTGAAAAAAGTACTCCAGATATTTGTTTGGAAGAAATGGTAGACAAATTGTAGAGTTGATACACTTCTATGATAGTAAATTTCAGGAACAAATAAAAAAAGAAATGGTAATTACAAATAGATCCACCATTTATTGAGTTTTTGCTATGAGCCAGGCAGCGTGTCAAGTATTTTACATCTGCCATTATGTAATTCTCAGAAAACTCTGTAAGGTAGGTATCATTACTCCCATTTTACAGAGGAGGCTTTCAGAAAGTTTAAGGATTTTTTCCCGAGGTTTTGCAGTTAGTCACTGGATTGGTCAGGATTCAATTATAAGCTTGTCTGACTTTTTACTAACTTCCCTGGACTATGAAAAGAATTTATCTCACTTTTTCTAAAGCCAGTCAAGATAAAGACAAGTTTGCTGCTTTCAGAATGAACCTTCAAAATTTATATATGAGATATATAAATATGTAAATCTCAAGAATGGGGAATAAAGAAGCTTGTGGGGTTAGAGGAAATACTTTTTTCTTAATTGTTAGAACTTCGTGTATCCTACCCAAAACAATCAGATCAAGTTTGTGTGTGGGTGTAGGTGTGAGTGAGTACATACATATATAGCACTGTGGACTGAAAAGTCTGCCTGCTTATTTTTTAATGATATTGTTGCCAATTCAAAAGAGCTATGTGGTGCAAAAATAAGTTTTCACAAACCGCCCATCTCATAAATCAGTAAAAATGTTTCTTAATCATTCTACTCAAGTGTAAATTCACGTCAAGGAAACACTTTTCCCACAGTGACACTAAGCAATAACCTTCCACTGTGGGGTTAAAGGTAACAATGGATAAGCTCACAACCAGTACAGGGAAGCTCATTCAGAGTCTCCACAGTACAGAATACATGTACCTCCTTTGTGAAGTTAGAACTAATCAGAAGGATTAGAACTAATCAAATCCTTCTTAAATGTCAACATGATAGTACAAAATTCCTTGAGTACATACTTGTGAAGTTAGTTACAATTCAGATAAGCACAATGAACAAAGTATAAAAAAAAGCCCTTTAAAAGTTGCCTTTGGAATATCTTGACTTTGGAAAGATTGGAGAGGCAGAAAAAATGTGCCAATCTAATTCCCTAGTTGGGGTTTGCTCATGCAGTCAAGGCCAACCAAACCACTCCACATATTCTTTAATTTACTTCAAGACAGTTTATGAGTCTTTATAGGAAAGGAGACAAATCTGGATGGATACAAACCCCACACCTGATACAAGAGTACCGGCCCACCCCTCATGTTTACAAGGTCGGGGGCAAGAGTACAAATGGAAGCCCTGTACCGTATTATCTCATTTTAACGTTATAAATCAAGCTAAAAGCTGTTGAATAAAATATGTTCTATCATCCAAAGTTGACAAGTATACCTTCCTAATGTCATGGAAGGAGTCTGGATTCTCATTGCCCTCAAGGTCCTGCCCTAGAACACACAGGGAGAGCCAACTCCTGGGCTGCTTAAGAGACCTTATGTGCATGGGTGTGCACACCTCATTCCACGTGTCCATATTCTATCCGTTCTTCTCACAAACACCTTCCCCTTGCCCTCCACCCCTAGGGCCTTATGAACATTGGAGGAAGGACCCAGAGAAGAAGCTGATGTGGGTTCTAGAAGCTGGCAGGGGCCAATGGGGTGGGAAATTTGGGGACCATGTTTGAGTTGTGGGTGGCTTGAGGGCTCTGGGTCATCATGCTCCCTTGACCCTGCAGACTTTCCACCGCATGGAGAGGAGCACAGCAGAGGACGGTCAGGGCAGGGCACACAAAGCACAGGGCCTGGCTGGGGCTCTCTTGCATGGATCTAAATGCACCGAGTGTAAGATACTCCATAATTGGTCAAAAGTATATGTGAAGGTCAGCTTTCTCTGTAGGAAAGGAGATCGCAAGAGGAGACAGAAGACCAAGAGTAGGAAAAATGGCAGGAAGAAGAGTCAAGAGAACATCTCTCAGCAGAGGCAGGAGGCAGGGTAAGCTAATGACTTTGCACGCTCAAGCAGAGGAGTTCAGAGGTGAGCCAGGTGAAGTGGTTTGAGGAACAGTATTGACCCCTGAACTGTGGAAACAGCATTTTAGAACTCATCTCCAGTGGTCTCTTTTGGGGGTGTACATTTCCGTGACTTGATTCCACGTCCTGGGCTGCAGTTTTGTCTTATGGAGGTGAACGCTGAGCGTTCACTGATGCTGTTGTAGCACCATTCCCATGCAGTAACAGCCTGCTCTGCTTTCATAACCCCTTGGAGCGAGGCGTCACCTCCCTGTCCTCTTTCCTCTAAGAACTCAGTTGTTTGCCAGACCTCAGGAGGTCATTTTCAAAATCCACATCTCAGAAAAAACACAGGCCTTTGGTGACCACAGTGTTGAGGGAGCCTGGCAGAGGCTTTGCCAGGAGCCAGGCTGTTGATCCTGGCAGGGTTTCTGCCCTGATGTGGACAGAGCACAGGAGACCAGCCTCCCCTCGCTCTCACTCTCCCTTCCTGCTCCCCTGCTGTGCAGTAGGCTTGGGTTTCTGAGACTCCCAGTGGGAGCCAAGCAGCTTGTCTCAGGCCAGGGGTTTGTGGTCTGTGCCCATGGCCTCCCGAGCTAGCCTTAATGTGCTCAGATGAGCTTCACCGCAGACCCACGGCTAGAAGATGACTCAGGGCCAGATGCAATCAGACTCTGGGCCAGCCAGGTCTTAATGAAAACTGGAATATCGCAGATCACACCTAAGGTGTATGTCATATAAAATGAATGTGGTAAGAGGACGTGAAGTATTAACTGGGGTTGTCCACCTCTTTCCACCACAATGCTCTTGCCAGTTGGCCTGAGACCAGAGCCTGGCATTGTCCCCCAGACTGGGGAGGAGTGTCAGGAACGAGCTGGAGAACAAAGGCAGCAAGGTCTCAGCTCTTAATTTCAAAAGCCTTGGGTTCAGGTATTTTAGGAGCTTGAGAAAATCAGCCACAACTAGTACCACCTCATCTCCCACCCCCACTAGACAGAGGTGCCCTAGGCTGGGGGAAGGAGTTGTTAATGAGAGAAAGGAAACAAGAGTTTGAATTGACTGTGCACGTGATGGTTGTTGAGGCGAGGGAGGACTCTGAACCCAAGCCTATCCTTGTATTTCCTGGGCCAGACCTGGAGAGGAGACACCAATATCCCCAGTAGGTTTGGTGGTCCCAGAGCAAAGTGACCCTGTGAGTTGATTCCCAGAGTTCGGCCTTGGGAAGAAACTCCATGTCCAGTGTGTACTCTTTGAGGCCAGTAGACCAGGGGAAGTTCATGGAGCCTCCAGCAGGCCCAGTGTCATCCCTCAAAGTACTGTGAGACAGCACCCAAAAGTTTCAGTGTCTCTCTGACTGGGTGATGGAAGAGAGCAGAAAGAGAGCCTGCAGCCCCTGGGGGCCATGGCTGACACGTAAAGCAGGCACAGAGTAACCTGCATAGATCTGACAGATGGAGGCCAGAGGTCCCTGGAGATGCCCATGGGGCTGTGTGGAGGGCTGGCGGCTGTCAAGGGCAATGATAGGAGGAATGTAGGTATCAGTGGGACAGTCAGTCAGGTGGACTGTTTTCCTCTCTGCCTGCCATGGCCTTAGGTACACTCCCCAGCTCTTCCCTCTCTCAGTGCCAGGGTTTTAGCAATGAGTTTGTACGGGTAATCTTCTATTTATATGTGTGTAATCTTGTACTTTGTTTGTTTTGAAAATTATACTTTAGTATCCTAGAGTCCTTCTCCTAGACTTAATAACTCACTTGGCATAAACAAATAAGCAAACTTATCTGGATCTATCTAGCCTCTCTTATTAGAATGTGTGTGCGGTTGGGGGGGGGGGGGTACTTGTTGCCCTTTGTCCTTGGTTGCAGTTCCATGAGAAAAATATCCCATTTAATATCCTGTTTCAAGTAGGTGTTATTACTACCATATTACACACAAAGAAAGTGAGGTTCAGAGAAGTAAGGTACCTTGCCCAAGGCCACTCAGCTAGTGGTAGCAAAGGTGGGATTCATACTTCATACCTGCATGTTTCCCGTCTTTGCTTTTCCATCACACCACACAAACTTCTCTACTACTAGCCTGAGTCAAACATCAATTTGTATATGAAGAAACAATCCAACATAAAGTAACCTTTCAGTGCACCTGTGTGTGTGCGCACACACACACACACACACACACACATAAAATGAAAAGAGTGAATAGAAAGAAAAATCTCCACCCAATCCAAACCAAAACAAAACAAACTCTAACCCCATAAAATAATAACTGCTTCTTTCCATGCTTTTATCCAAAGGCATAATCCACATTGAGCTCTTGTCCTCTCTCCCACCCCTGTCTGCTCCATCTCCTGTATTTCTGAGCTTGGTTGGTGGCAATACCATTAACCACACAACATCCCCCTCAGGTTAGAACCAGGTTGTCATTTTTTCTTTTTTTTACTTCTTTCTTTCTAACTTTCCTCTCTGCTAGTGTCAAATTACTAGCCTTCAGAGTTGGAATACTCTTCAGTAAAACCCTTTTTCTCTCTTTCTTCTGCCAATACTTAAGAGAGGTCTTCAGAACTTTTCTTTTTTTGCTTGACTATTCCCCAAAATAATTTTGGAAAACTATGTAGCCCCCATATATTATCAAGCTTCCCTCTAAAATGTTTGTTATACATAAGACACGACACCATAAAACTCCTAGAAGAGAACACAGGCAAAACATTCTCTGACATAAATTGTACCAATGTTTTCTTAGGTCAGTCTCCCAAGGCAATGAAAATAAACAAATGGGACCTAATCAAACTTACAAGCTTCTGCACAGCAAACGAGACCATAAACAAAACGAAAGACAACCTACGGAATGGGAGAAAATATTTGCAAATGATGCGACCGACAAGGGCTTAATTTCCAAAATATACAAATAGTTCGTACAACTCAACAACAAAAAAACAAACAACCCAATCAAAAAATGGGCAGAAGACCGAAAGAGACATTTCTCCAAAGAAGAGATACAGGCCAATAGGCACGTGAAGAGATGCTCAACATCACTAATTATTAGAGAAATGCAAATCAAAACTACAATGCGGTATCACCTCACACCAGTCAGAATGGCCATCGTTAAAAAGTCTACAAATAACAAATGCTGGAACGGATGTGGAGAAAAGGGAACCCGCTCCTACACTGTTGGTGGGAATGTAAGTTGGTGTAGCCACTGTGGAAAACAGTATGGAGGTTCCTCAGAAAACTAAACATAGAATTACCATATGATCCAGCAATCCCACTCCTGGGCATATACCCAGACAAAACTATAATTCAAAAAGATACATGCCCTCCTATATTCATAGCAGCACTATTCACAATAGCCAAGGCATGGAAACAACCTAAATGTCCATCGACAGATGAATGGATAAAGATGTGGTACATATATACAATGGAATACTACTCATCCATAAAAAAGAACAAAATAATGCCATTTACAGCAACATGGATGCAACTAGAGATTATCATACTAAGTGAAGTAAGTCAGAAAGACAAAGACAAATACCTTATGGTATCGTTTATTTGTGGAATCTAAAATATGACACAAGTGTACCTATCTATGAAACAGAAACAAAATCAGGATATAGAGAATAGACTGGTGGTTGCCAAGGGGGAGGAAGGTGGTGGAGGGTAGGAGTGGGAGTTTGGGATTAGCAGATGCAAATTGGTATATATAGAATGGGTAAACAACAAGGTCCTACTGTACAACAGAGGGAACTATATTCAATATCCTGTGATAAACCATAATGGAAAAGAATGTGTGTATATATATATAAATATATATATATTTATATATATATAAATAACTGAATCACTTTACTGTAGAGCAGTAATTAACACAACACTGTAATTCAACTATACTTCAATAAAAAATAACTTAAAAAATAAAATGTTTTCTATAATTTCAAATATTTGCAAAGAATCTAACCCAGCATATTATGAATACTGACACATGAAAAGAAAAACATTTCATTCCTCATTATTACTCTTTAAAGGTATCCAGTAAAGTCTAAATACTAATGATCGATACTCACCATCATTCATGTTAAATAATATGTGTTTCAACAAATGGTGCTGGTACAGTTGAATGTCCATGGTAAAAAATCTGAAGCTCAACCCATACCCCCTCATATTTTACACAAGAATTAACTCAAAATTATCATAGACCTAAATTTAAAACCTAAAACCACAGAACTTCTAGCAGAAAACATAGGAACATTCTAACATTGTAAACTTGGGTTACTAAAGTGATTTCAGATGTAACACCAAGAACGTAATCCATAAAAGAAAAAAATTGATAAAGTAGACCTTACCAAATTAAAACATTTTGCTCTGTGAAAGGCACTCCAAAGAGGATGAAAAAAGCCACTGACTGGGAAAAAATATTTGCAAATCATATGTCTGGCAAAGGACTTGTATCTCTCAAAACCTAATAATAATAATAAACCAACCCAATAAAATTGTGACAAAACTATTTAGACACCATTAAAAAAGATATAGGGATGGCAAATAAGCACATGAAAAGATGCTCTATGTCTTTAAGAAAATGCAAATTAAAACTATAATGTGATACCACTAAATACCTATTAGGATGGCTGAAACTAAAAAACAAAACGCAGAAAACAATACCAAGTGCTGGTGAGGATGTGAAGCAAGTGGAATTCTTATGCATTGTTGGTGGGAATGGAAAATGGTACAGCCAACAGTTTGGCAGTTTCTTTAAAGTTAAACATGCACTTGCTGCATGACTCAGTAACCCACTTATAGGTATTTACCCACATGAGATGAAAACCTATGCTCACACAAATACCTGTATGCAAATGTTTATAGAACCTTTATTCTAATGGCCAGAAACTGGAAAAAAACTCAAATGTCCTTCAACTGGTGATGGATAAACTGTGATCTAGCCACACAATGGAATACTACTGAGCAATGAAAAGGAATGAACTATTGGTAAGCACAGTAAAATGGTTGAAGTCAGACCCCCAAAGCTTGCATGATTCCATTTATAAGAAATTTTGGAAAAGATGACACTACAATACTGTATCAAATATTGATACAGTGGTTACCGATGGTTGAAACTGAGGGAAGGATAGACTCCAAAGGAGCAGCATGTGAGAATTTTGGGGGGTGAGGCAGCTGTTCTGAATCTTTTTTTTTTTTTAATTGTTTTTGATGTGGACCATTCCCAAAGTCTTTATTGAATTTGTCACAACATTGCTTCTGTTCTATGTCCTGGTCCCTTGGCCACGAGGCATGTGGGATCCCAGCTCCCCGACCAGGGATTGAACCTGCACCCCCTACATTGGAAGGTGAAGTCCCAACCACTGGACTGCCAGGGAAGTCCCTGTTCTGCATCTTGATTGTGATGGTGAATACATTTGCCAAAAATCCATACAACAGTAACTCCAAAGAGGGACTTCTACTGTATGTAAATTTTTAAAATTTATATATACATATATATGAACTACATCTTCTTTAATAATTGTAGATTTTTACACCATTCCTTTTTCTTTTTAAATTTGCATTTCTGTTTTACCCCTCCAAGAATTTTCTCCTAATGTAATATATTTTTATACTTGAAAGTCTATTATTGATAACCCCAATATACTTCTCTTTCACAAAGTATATATAAATTCAAAATTAAGACATTAAAAAAATTCCTTTTGATCATAAGTCTATATGCAATTTAAAAATGCTGGGTAGAGTTATTTCCATCATTTATAGTAGTTCAAAATGGACCAAAACAGCAGAAATATATTTAAAATTTTGGTAATTAATGAATATAAATTTATATAAAAAGACATTTATGTAAAAAGTAAAATTTGGGGGAAAATGTATCTGTTAATAAGATGGATGTTTATATTTTAAATTGTCCCCTTGTTTTCAACTTCTCTGTTCCCACCCCAAGTCTTTTTATTCTGGTACATTACACCATAGTAAGATTCTTGGTGGTGAGAGGTGCCTTTCTTTCATTATGTGGGAAAAGGATGAGTTGTGGAAGGAGAACCGGTCCAGCCACTGCAGGCATGTTCTCAGGACGACCAGTTTGAAGAAAGAAAGCATATGAAGATGAAAGCTCTGCCTGGGTAGCACTTACACTTGGATACCTGCTGCCTTTGAGTTCAGCCTTCCCTCTGCCTTGGCCATTTCAGCAGCTTTAATCCCCCATCTCCCTTCTGATCTGCTCCCCACCCAGCCATCAGGCTTATCTTTCTGAAGGACAAACTTGACCATTTTCCTCCTTGGCTCACAAAGTTCACTGCCCAAATCTTCCCTCTCCCCTCCCACCCTCCATAAATAGTACCCTCTTTATCTACTATATCCAAACTCCTGAGCTGCTCCTTTCATGATCTGGGTCATGAGCAACCCCATTATATCCTTATCTGGCCCCACCTGCTCTTATCACCCTCTCTCCCTTCCAGTCTGAGAATTCTGAGAGCATGTTCCATACATTTCTCAGCTCTGAGCTCCTGAGCCTTGCAGAGTGCCTGTTGTGTAACAGGCTTTGGGGGAGTAGCAGAACACTGAAGTCAGAGAAAGGGAAAGAAGAATACTGGTATTTCTTTCCAAGTCACCATAAAATGTTTCAGTGTGGAATAGAAAGACACAGAGAACTTACACCTATCAAACATTAAGGTTTATAGGCCCATTTAAAAATGATTGGTTCATGCCTGTGTGGCATTTTAATATTTTTATGGAAAGGATATGCCAGATGTGAGCCTTGCCTTTTTGGGCTGTAAAGTCTGATTGGGAAGGGCCATGTGTGTGTTCTCCCCATTTCTTCACACAGGGTGGGCTCTAAGTATATATTAAATGACAATGAATTGCCAGAGGGTTAGGCTGGTTTGTTAATCTTGGCAGTGGGGTTAACCATGGTGATGTTAATAATGAAATTCCCTTTTTTTAACCCAGCCCCTTTTCATCCACACTATGACATAATGTGGCTTTGAAGTAATTTTATGAAGGGGAGAACAAAAAGAATGTTAGTGTTATAAAGTTCCAATACTGTGTTTCCCCTTAATGCGTCTTTTAGCTGCACTTCCATTAAAAATGCTTAGTTTTGCAGCAGATAGAGACCTCTCCTGTTCTTCCAAGAAGGAAACTGAGAGGAGGGGGAAACTGCCAAGTCACTTGCATCCTGTTGATTTGTACAACAGATTCAGCCTGCGTGGGAAGGCTGGACTGGGAATCAAGTTTGTGCCACCAGAAGGGGCCAGATGAGTCTCAGAGGGAGGGCAATGTCATGTAGTCAAGTGACAGCATCAGTCACCAGCCCTCATGGTGGGACCAAGGTCCAACCACAGAATGCCTGTGGGCTCCCTTGAGAGGCTGACTGGCATCCTTACAATATTTCAGTTCCACTTATTGTAAAAACCCGTACGTTTTTATTCAATTTGGCATCTCCATGGCCTTTCCAGATAATGTGTCATGGGCACATTTGAGGCTTTTGGAAGCCCTGGGGTTTCCTGGCAAGGTGAGTAAAGAAAGCCATTAGCAGAAGCAGCAATAGGTCTGCGAGTTACTTGCCATCCATTGTCAGCATGTCTTTTCCTATGGGCCCAGACCCATAATTGCTCTATGACACACAGCTTTGTCAGATCTCCCAAATTACTGAGATTCCCAGCAGCCTTAAAGGGCTCAGTGCATAGGAGTATAAATTCTGTTGATGGAATGGCTCTGAAAATTCAACATCCCCCCATTTGTTTGACTTCATCAAGACTCATTACCTGAATGAGCAGGTGCAACCCATCAAAGAATTGGGTGACCTCATAACCATCTCGTGCAAGGTGGTGGCCCCCGATTCTGGCATGGCAGAGTATCTCTTTGACAAACACACCAGGGAGATGGCGATAACCAGAGCTAAGTCTTAGGCTGGCTTCCATAGCTATGGGGGTGATTTCCCTGGTCACCAGAGCATGCATGTCGGGGTTAACTTTATCTTGTGTATAAGATGTATCAAAACATCTACTTAGATACTTTCTTTTGTACCCTTCCTTCAAGTAATGTGATTTTGTCTACCCACCCTCCCACCCCCCAAAAAGTAGATAAACTTGCTGAATTTTTAGCTGAAAGAAGACAGTGCTATATACAAATGGGTGGAATCAGGGGAAGTGGTAGGAGGGTCACAGAGAAATAGATGAGTGCTCGGCAATGGAAAAAAAAAGACTGCTTCCCTCTCTCCTGTAGCCAGCTGGATATGGTGCAACTCTTAATTATTAAATGCCCTTAGAAGAAAGTGAAGGAAACAGAGAGACTTCCTAGCATCCTACTTTGACCTGGTGGTAGTGGCAGTTGGGAAGAAAGAGGTAGATTTGGAGAATGGGGGTTGCGGTGGGGAAGGGAGAAGGTTTTCAAAGGGTGGAGTTTCCGATGCCTTAGCCATTCAGGGCCCGGGTTCCTGGAAGTAGGGAGGACACTGCTTTTCTGGGAGAGGAATTGTGCTAAAAGGGACAGATGGGCCTAAATGTATGCCCAGTGGCCTAGGGGCATGTGGCCCATTGCCATGGAGAAGAGGGAGTGAAGTATTCATTCTAGGGAGCTGTGATAGGAAGAGAACTCTGGCCTGGATCATACCTGTGCCTTCTCTACAATTTCCATCTCTGACCAGTAGGGGTTCCTTGAGAAAGAACTGTGGCCCCTTGAAGAATCACAGCACCATATGTATTGTATGTATTTCTTTAAACATTCTCCCTTATTCACTCTGAATATCATAGTAAGACCTGGTTTGGTGAAGGAAGCTCCAAGAAGTTGTAAGCTTTTGAGTTAAGGAATAGAAGGCAAAAAATGAGCTGGGACAAGAAATAGACTCATAAACTCAGGTCAAGTTGGGAGGGACCACAAGAATGATCTGCATACAACACTATCACTGTATGAGTAAGGAAAACAACAACGAAAAGTTTCTAGCCTGGGTCACACAGCAGCCAAAGTAGTAGGAAAATCAGAACAAGAATCCATGCTTAGTGATTGACAATTCAGCATAGTTTCTTCTTCACCAGGCTGTTTTAGCAAAGGGTCCATACTAACCTCTGTGTATGTGTGTGTGTGTATGTGTATGAGAGAAAGGGGGAGAGAGGTAGAGATCAGTACCCATGGGCCCACAGCATACCCACACACATACTTCTATGCTGAACTATATTAATCCTTAGCAATGACACACTTGGCCATTGGTGGGTTCTCTGATCTCATAACATACACATACCCCTATCCTGGCTCTGGTGATGGACAAATATAGCTACACCTGCTCTTTTGGCTCCTTTGGTGAGGCTGACTCACTGAGTTCACAAGCTGCTGGCTAGCTTAGGGAATGGTTTACTTCCCCAGGAAGAAGTCACTGACTCTTCATACATTTATGGCCCCTTAACTGTTAGGAGAGACCCAGGCTTGTCCCAGGCTTGTCCCCATTCTGGGGCTATGTGTTACATGGTCTTGAGGGTGGGCAGCAATGCAAATTCCTGCTCTGAGTAGGACTGTACCTTTCTCAAGCCCTGTTGACCATCTGACCTGCTCTGGCCCTACCAAATTCATTGCAGCAACGGATCTCATTTGGCACCATTTTTAGGGTCTCCTTGTCCTCCATAGACACCATAAAG
This sequence comes from Balaenoptera physalus, assembly GCF_965194825.1. Taxonomy (NCBI): domain Eukaryota; kingdom Metazoa; phylum Chordata; class Mammalia; order Artiodactyla; family Balaenopteridae; genus Balaenoptera; species Balaenoptera physalus. The sequence goes on along the minus strand of NC_138890.1, from coordinate 71,204,711 downwards.
AAAGATGTGAAATTAGCTTATTAAACACCAATCACCTATACTATTTAAAAAGATAATTAAAAAAAATCTCCTATGAACATTTATTGGAGATATTAATGCCAACCCAGGTACAATTAACATGTGCAGGACCTCACCACACTGCATCTATTTTTTTGAATTTTATTTTATTTACTTTTTTATACAGCAGGTTCTTATTAGTTATCCATTTTATACACATCAGTGTATACATGTCAATCCCAATCTCCCAATTCATCCCCCCACCCCCCCCAACCCCCCCCCCACCACTTTCCCCGCTTGGTGTCCATACGTTTGTTCTCTACATCTGCGTCTCTATTTCTGCCCTGCAAACCGGTTACCACACTGCATCTTAATTGTGCTTCTTTTGTGCCAAGGAATTGAGATTTGATTCTTTCTAAACTCTACTATTGGCCGACCTTGCTGGGATTAGGTCATTAAACACCAGTAATTCTCACCTAGATTCTCTGCAGATGCTACACATTAGAGCACTCATTTGTTTTACTCTCCCTCTTTGCTAAAGCATCTGTTGTAGGTGGCGTTGTTCCAATCCCACTACTCAACAAATTAAACTTTCCCAGGAGCAAAGAGTAGTCCTTAAAATTTCCTGAACATCCTTGGCTTCCTCTGGGCACGCTTACTTGGAAACACATCCTGGTAAAAGCTGAAGGGTGACTAATGCTACCAAAAATGGGTGTTCTGAATCTTGTATGGTGGTCTCCCTGGTTTGCACTGAGGGCAGCATCCCTCGTACCACAAAGAATGTGATATACAGATGGGGATGCAAGCATGTCATGGCAAGGGCCAACTTGTGGGCACTGTTAGATAATGCAGGAAACGCTAGGAAATTGTAACTATTTGAACCTCACATTGTCGCACCGTTAATTGCTGGAGTCCCATAGCAAGCACTTCTATTCCCCACAAGAAACATCATCATGGTTCTCAGTATTAATGAGTCAGCCATGATGTCTTTATAAAATGTGCTTTTAAAAGTTAACCTCCCTTAGCCAAGGTCTCCCCCACTCTTTTTTTTTTTTTTTTTTTTTAACCAAGAGTGTTTTCTGACTCCAGCTCATATGTTAATATGACTGGCTTCATTCAGTGACACCTCACTTTCTAAGCTGATTATGCTGCTCAGGTATTGTACTTGGGCTTTTTATTGCATGTGACTTTTCCCCCCCACTGTATTAAGAGTGACAGGGAGAAAAATAACTCACAATTCTGAAAAGTTACCCAAAATGAACTTTTGGAGAAGAAAGCCCACACCAATCCTGGATCAGGGTAAAGCCCACAGGTTCCCAAGACTTATATTTTGCTTTCCTTTGATCAAGGTATATTCTGGGTGTGTTCCTGAGAACTTTACTTTTTCTAGAAGGTTTAGGGAGGGAGGGGCTGGTGTGACTAGTAAAAAAGAGCTGACATTTCTGGGTTGACAGGGATTAAGTGCTGTTTGGCAGCTATCTGATGATGGAGGTGTAGAAAAAAATCAGCCAAATCACTGAATAAATTAAGTTTGACGCATAACACTAAAGATAGCTGGAGGTCACACCAAAAGAATTTGTTCCACCTCTTCTAACCTAGACTTTCTCCATATGGAGAGAAGAAGGAGAGACAATCAATCATTTGAGGGTCTTGACCTGAATATGGGAGAGTCTTACCTGCAGGAAAACCAGCGTCGAGCAGGGAATGGAGGTAGACAGGTGCTGAGCACCTTCTCTGTGCCTGACTTTGTGCTCAGAGATCTAAATGCCTTACTTCAGTTAACCCCTGCAGCAGTTTTGGGTAGGTCAATAGTAATCCCTACTTAGTCACTGAAGTGAGGTAATTTTCCAGAGTCATGGAGATAGTACACATCAGAGCAGGACCTCAAACCCTTGTCTATTTCTGAAGCCCATTGTCTTTGTTCTTTCTTACACTGACTGGAGTTAGCCCAGATACGAAACAAGAAAGGTCTTTTCACATCCACTTGATAGCAACTTCTTCACGCAGGGATGAAGAACATTTAGAACTCATTTTTTTTTTCTAGAACACCCAGAATTTACCCACATGAAAACCACAAATCCAAATCAATCCCCCCACCACCAAATGTAAATAAACCCTGTAAAATAAATAATTTCAAAAGCAGTTTTTATACTGAGAAATGATGATGAAATATTACCCCTTCCTCAAAGGCACTACTATAGACTGAATATTTGTGTCCATCTAATCCCTCCATCTGATGGCATTTGGAAGTGGGGCCTTTGGGAAGTGATTAGTGCCCTTATAAAAAAGACCTCAGAGAGCTCCCTTGCCTCTTCCACCATGTGAGGACACAGCAGCAAGATAGCCATCTATGAACTAGAAAGTGGATCCTCTGCTGCTGCCTTGATTTTGACCTTCTCAGCCTTCAGAACTGTGAGAAATAAATTTCTGCTGTTGTTAGGTCACCCAGTCTATGGTATATTTTTTTATTGGAGTATAGTTGATTTACAATGTTGTGTTAGTTTCAGGCATACAGCAAAATCAATCAGTTATACATATACATATATCCACTCTTTTAGATTCTTTTCCCATCTAGGTCATTACAGAGTACTGAGTAGGGTTCCCTGTGCTGTACAGTAGGTTCTTATTAGTTATCTATTTTATATATAGTAGTGTATATATATCAATCCCAATCTCCCAATTTATCCTTCCCCCTCTCCCCCTCTGGTAACCACAAGTTTGTTTTCTACATCTGTGGCTCAACTTCTGTTTTGTAAATAAGTTCATTTGTACCCTTTTTTGTTTTTCAGATTCCACATATAAGCGATAATCATATGATATTTGTCTTTCTCTATCTGACTTACTTTACTCAGTATAACAATCTCTAGGTCCATCCATTTTATGGTATTTTTGTTGTAGCTACCCCAACAGACTAAGACAGGCACATAAAATAAATTTTACCTTCCTCTGCCAATCAGGAGAGAATATTCTTCTAGACCTTGTGATGGGCTAAAGGGGAGCTATATTTTATTTCAGTCTTACAGTGACTTCTGCCTAGAGTTGCTAAGGAGTTAATATCTTTGTGCACGATTTTTTAATGGTTGACTCTGGCAGAAGAAAGAAAACCATAAAACCATCCAGGAGTCTTGCAACAGGTGTTCCACTACCTTATTTAAGGATTATAATTTCCAAAGCTGATCTCTAATCAAGCCTTGACAGAAGGGCCTCCCTCTGGCTGTCCCCCAGAGTGCCTTCCCATGCCTTTGGGGGAATCCTTCATCGATGAGCTCAGGATGCAGTCAGACTGCTAAGTCTTTTATAACATATCAACCAAATGTTTCTTTCAGAGTTTGACAAATGATTTCTACTCTTTTTTGCACAGGTAGAATGCCCAGAGAAGTGTTCAGAGCCCCCATGAAAAAATCTTTTCGGAACACCAAAACTCAAAAAAAAAAAAAAAAAGAAAGAAAAAAGCAACACTTCAATGGAAAATATCATTGTCATCTGTTTCTTGTTATTTTCTTATCTGTGTCTCATCCTTCATTTTGATAGGTGTGGTTTTATTTTTAGACTCTTGTCTTTCTGACTTGAGTGCTCCTGCTGTTGTTTTCTATACGTTTTCACCACCATTCTTGTCAGTACGCTTTTAGTGGGGGATTGTTTGGGTTATTAACCTGGCTGCTCAAGTTTAAGTGCAACTGGCATACATAGTGCTGGGTCCGTGCTTAAAGTACGTGTGTGGAGAGTGTTACGTTTGAAGTGGAGTTTGGGGATTTGGTTGTTCCAGTTACCATTTCCCACGGGGAATGTTTTTGAATACTGTTGTTTTTTGAACCATCCTTGTGGCAGGTCTGATTCATGACTATCAGAACCGGATTGAATTTCTCATCTCCTCTTTTGGAAGAAGTGCCTTTTTATTGGGAGCAGGTTGGAGGAGGGGTTCATTTTGCTGCTGGTTCCAGAACCAGGATTGGAGAAGAGACACAGAAGGCTATCAGGATGTCTACTAATTGCTTTCCAATGCATGTCCTTTCTTTCTCCTGAAGTTACCAGTACTGTTTCCTATAACTTATCTTATCCTGTGTACTGCCAGATCTTTCTATTAGCCCTTTTCCTTTCCTTCTGTGAAAGGATAACCACATGGTGGTGATGTTTTACTGATCCAAATTTCTTGAATGTTTTTTTTCTCCTTGTACATATTTATAGGAGGATATGGGGAACCAGATAAGTTGTGGCACTTTGTTTCTAAGAGCCTGGTTCACATTCTGCACGTGGAATGGATGTGCAGAGCAGAGGAGGACTCTGTAAGCAAAGTGACCGTTGGGGAAATCTTATGTTTGGGTTACATCTTCTTTGCTCGATAAAGCCCACATGACTTCTAAATATTATGCATCTTCATTGGAGATGGCAATTAGGAGAAAATATTTTTTCTGTCCATTTATCAGATAATTTTGATGCCAAACCAAGCCATACTCTGGGGCAACAGCTTCCTGATGGGCAAACATGTCCCAACGGGACTCATATCAACCTGGAGGAAAAGACAATTTAAGTCTCTAGCTTGGAAGAAATGCATGGTGGTGTAAAGAAATTAATTCCAACAAACTCTATCTTTTGTGGGGCTCCTACCTGGGCAACTAAAAAGGGACACATTGAAATTGTCTGGTATTTTCATGATGTCATTGGTTCAATGACAGCAAAGGCTGTTCCCATGGGGCCAGCCTGTCCTGGCACAGAGGACAACAGTGGCAGTCTTTGTCAGGCTCAGTCATCATTCAGGGATGCTCCTTATTCCAACATGATCCTTTACTCCTTTATTTTTCCTTTAATATTCTGTGCTTATCTCATCAATAAACTGTGTGGGCTCTACCTCAGACATAGCTCCTTCCCACCACCTCCACCATATCTCCCTTGGATTACTGCTGTGACCTCCTCCAAAAAGGTGATCTTTTTGCTTGTCCTTATATGGAGGAAGGAACAAGAAAGCTCTCTAGGGTTTCTTTTATAACGGCACCAATCGCATTCAGGAGGGCTTCACTCTCATGACTCAATCACCTCTTGAAATCCCCACCTCCAAATACCATCACCTTGGGGGTTAGGATTTCAACAAATGAATTTGGTGGATCGGGGCAAACACAAACATTCAGCTTATAGCAGATTTTCTGCTTTTAAGGACTCAAGTGATTACACTGGGCCCACCTGGATAATTCAGGATATTTTCCCCATCTTAAGGTCCTTAGCTTTAATTACAGCTGCAAAGTCCCTTTTGCCGTGTAAAGTAACATATTCACAGTTTCTGGGGACATTTTGGGGGTGCTATCATAACTTATATTTTCTAAATATTCTATAGTGAATTTTAAAAATAATTTTTTAATTTAGAAATATAAAAAAGCTATTTAAAAAATAAAAGATTCTCAGACTGAGTTAAAATAATGAGCCAAAAAACCCTCTTTCCATGAAACATATAATATTAATAAGCACCAACCATGAAATTACTGTTTCTTTGTTGACTGGTTAATGTATATGAACATTAATTTTAATTACAGTGTTTTGGTTCACTTATTCATGCATAGAAATGTTAAGTTTATGATAGATAGTTACTATATTTGGCCAAGCATATACTGCAGGATGTTGTTTACTTGTGCTAATTTTATAAATTTTCCTTATTTTATGGGCTGTACATCCAATAACTTCATTATGAATAAAGTACAGGTTTGGAGAAGTTACATTATCCTGAAATGACTTCAATCAATGATAACTTTGGTTTTTATAAAGGTCACCTGATAGAGGTGTAGTTTTTTTTTTAAGGAAAATAAATTTAATAGGTTAAGTAATTATTCCTGCAATATCATAATTGCAAGTTTCTTACTATCTTTTAAAGATGCTTTTTAATAACCATTTAAAAAGCAACATGATAAGTGATTTCTCTGTTAAGATCATGAATATACATCAAAGGATGAATGAAAATAATCAATTGTCCTAATACCATGCAAATGAGCACTTGTAGCTTGAGAAAAAAATTGCAGTACAGCCTCACTGGAAAAGTGCCATATCTCAAAACAGTTTAGGTGACCTATATGAGAAAAGAATCTAAAAAAGAATGATTATATGTATAACTGAATCACTTTGCTGTACACTTGAAACTAACACAACATTGTAAATCAACTATACTCCAATAAAATTAAAATTAAAAAAAACCAAACAAAGCCCCAAAACAAACAAAAAAACAGTTTAGGTGACATTGGAGATAGCATACTTTGGAAATCTGTGTTAAATGATTTAAAAAGTGCAGCACATACATAGGGCAAATATGCATGCAAGGAATGTAAATAAAAATAGTTTATAAAATGTGAGTGTAGAGAAATAAAATATGTTAAATCAATATATTATTTTAGATATTATACCATCTTGAAATAGGTGAGTAACTAAACTGGAAAACAGAAAGTAAACATTATTTTATACAGTTCCTAACATTTATAGATTCAATTTGGCCCTGCACTCACTCCCTCTCTCCCTTTTTAATAGTCTCAGTTGGGAACATGGGAGCTTGCTTACACTTGGGATTGCCTCATATTCAGGCTTGTATGTTACATAGGAGGCATGATTTGTTTGAGGATTTGTCAGGGGACAGCTATCGGATGGAGTCAGGGCCAGGGGCTCAGCAACACAACTCGTCATCTTGGCTTTTTCTGATTCCAACATGATTTCAGTTTCCTCTTTTGAAGAGGATCAAGCAATCAGGCAATTAGATTCCTTGCGGCAGAAATGGCTGCTATTAAGAGCACTCTGGAGAGACAGTCACGTGTCACTGGCTTTCCCTTCCTTCATCAACCCTCAGAAGAGACTTGAAGAAGTGAGGGAAGTGGATGTTTATAGTTTGCGGACAAGATCTATGCTATAAAACAGAATTGCTTTTACTATCAACAGCAAAAGGGAACTTACAGATATATAAACCTTTGGGGCCTGGTTGATATCATTCCTCTATTTTGTTTTTGCTGTAAAACAAATATGAGGAAGAGGTAGAGACATAAAGTAGATAGAAACAAATTTAGAACAGACACCGGAAAGCTTTTTTTTTTTTTTCCTATTCTGAAAACCATTTGTGTGTAGCAGGACCAAGGAGACAAGGGTGAAGAATTAAATCGCGAGGTTGCTGGAGAAATAGTTAGCTGACATAACTGGCATTTGGAGAAGCTGGCTTTTTAAGATGTGAATTAGTTTTGTTAGGCCAAATGCATTTATTCCTTCAAAAACATCTTGTGTAATTATTTATTCGACACAACATTTCACGTGCATGTACTCAATCAGCCCATGAAACAGTTTAGCAGAATATTGCTGGAAAAGCAAAGGATGACAGCATGGAAAGAAACAATTAAAGTGGCTGACAGCATTTAATTTATCTCTTTTACTTAGCTGGGCTATATCCAGGCTGCTTGGGGCCGTTGGGCATAATCCTCGGGGATCATGAATGGTTCTTACTGCAGTTTTCCTTGGTCCTTTGTGAAATGTAAAAATTTGCCTCCTGGGCAGAGCAGACGCCAACGTGCACTTCAGTAACAAAGAGCCCTGGCTGTAGTTTCCCTCTCCTGGGATGGAGGCCAGTGTGCCCAACCCAACTCCATCCTGCCTAAACCAGAGAGATGGGGAGTATGCAAGAAATAATGAATGAAAGTGGCAAAGCTCTTGTGAACGGCAGACCCAAGTTGGCTTAGATATTCATGGTAATAGAGGACACCAGAGGTGCGACGGAGAAAAACTCGGTTCCTTCTTCTTGACATCATTAAAGCAGCTGTATTCTATGTCCTATGCTTGGAGAGTCCCACAGTTCTATTCCTCATAATAATCCTAGGAGTAGGGTAGATATTAGCATTCTTAAGATGAAAGCAACAACTTGTTCTAACAACTAAAGTAACTGATTGAAAGGAGAGCTCAGAGAATTTTGGGAAAACTGAAGAATCAGGCTTAGAAAGAAGATAGAAGGGAATAGTTCCTGGGATCTAGATTGCTGGAACTGACCCACACTGTCATTGGGGTACTGTTTGGATGAATACAAGAGCTATTATCTGCTCTTGCATTATTCTGGTCAAGTCTCAAGTTTTGTGGAGAGAGAATCTAATGGGGGCAAGTGGAGATCCTTGAAGTCCTAATATGACTGTATGCGATGGTGGCTGGGTAGTTACCCAAAGTAAAATTGGTATGTTGTCACAAAGCACCTGGAAAGGATGCTGGAAAGGCAAAAAATGCAGATGTGCCACAAACGGAAACTTAGAAAACTTAACATAACTTGACTAATACCACCCAGTGAATGAGTGGCAGCCAGGATACAAACACAGTTCTTTTTTTGCCTCAAAGCCTACCATTTTCCCACTCTGCCATGCTACCTCTCAGATACACAGGTGGACAAGGGTCATGTAAACCATTTGTTTTGTCATCGTTTGCAACAAAGTGACTAAAGTGAAGGAAGAGATGAAGATTGGAGGGTGTGGTGAGTAGATATGGGTGGGAAAGGAGAAGATTTTATTTTATTTTTTTTACATCTTTATTGGAGTATAACTGCTTTACAATGGTGTGTTAGTTTCTGCTGTATAACAAAGTGAATCAGCTATACGTATACATATATCCCCATATCTCCTCCCTCTTGCATCTCCCTCCCACCCTTCCTATCCCTGGGACAACGTGAGAGAGTGGCATGGACTTATAAATACTACCAAATGTAAAATGGAGAGCTAGTGGGAAGCAGCCGTATAGAAGATTTGATTTTGTTAGCAAAAAATTTTCACGATACTTTTCTTAAGTACCTTCCTATCTAGGCATCCTTGATACTCCTCTCTTCTGGTCTTTATCACTTCTCCACTTTCTCTTTCTCCCAGATGCTCTGACAGCTCCTCATATTCTATTTCCCAGGGCTTGGTCCTAGGTCCTCTCTTCTCCATCAACTCTCATCCATACACCAATGACCATCACTAGCTATTGACTAAAGGATAAAGTTCAAATGGCTCAGCAAGTCCTTCAGGGTTCCTCATGTCTAAGCCCCATACTACCTAATAATCTTCTCTTTTGTTCTTTATGGTACCATAATTCAAGACCCACTGGCCTATCTTTTCTTTGTGTTCCAATAGGCCATCCACGCTATCGCTTCCAAGGTTTGTTCATCTTATTCTATCTTCGAGGAAATCCTTCCAACTTTCTACCTTGTATCCAAATCTGCCTCATTCTACAAGGTCCAGCTCAATTCTCACCATCTCCAAAAGACCATCGCCAGTAGCTCTACATTTCAATGGCCACTTGCTTTTTCAAGACAAAGTCTGGGGGACTTTCCCGGCGGTCCAGTGTTTGAGACTTAGCCTTCCGGTGCAGCGGGGTGCGGGTTCAATCCCTGGTCCGGGAGCTAAGATCCCACCCACACGCCTCACGGCCAAAAAACCAACACATAAAACAGAAGCAATATTGTAACAAATTCAATAAAGACTTTTTAAAAAAGAAAGTCTGGGGCATTTGTCTGGGCCCTTAACCACATACCACTTCATAATCTTATGTGGTTATCTTGTTTCCCTGAATTGATTGTAGGCTTTTGGAGGGAAAAATCTTTTTAGGACTGGGTAATAACTACCCAACAAATATTCACACAATCAGTTTGTTTCAAAAACAAGAAGTGTGTAATCTGTGTCTTAAGAAAAAAAGTTATTGGGCCTCTTCTCCCACCCACGACACTACAGAAGCAACAGCAGCTTCAGTTCAGGTTTGGACGGGGGTGTCCCCTCATGTGACAAATCCCAATTATAGTCAGCCTTCCCAAAGAGCTTTCAATCTACTATCATCTTGGGTAAGATCTATGGGGCTCCCTAGGAAGGTGCAGAATAGCAGCATAAATCAAGAAAGTCCTCCAGAGAGAAGGGAAGGTACCTCCAGAGTGACCCCCAGAAATCTGTCCAGATGATGTCCAGTGAAATCATTACTGTGAAACTACCCATGCCTTGGACGAGGCCCAGCTCCCCAGGTGGTCCGTGGTGTCCTGTGGCCATCCACTACTACCCAAGGCGGTAGATCCTATGGAGAGTCTTAGAATCCTCTCCCTCCTTTCATTTACTCATTGACTATTTCCTGGCCTTGGCTCTCTGAATTACCAGAACGACTAAGGTACAGATTCATCTCACATTTAGTTCTTAGGTGCTGATACATGACCATGGGTCTTAGACTCTGTCTCAGGCCTTACAGTCATGAATGCACAGGCCCGAGGCTCTAAGTTCATCCCTGCATGAATGGGTTCCCTCAATACAGGGGTGCTGGGGTGTGGAAGGAAGGCGGTAAACCCAGGAGCAGAAACCTAGGCAGCCTGAGCAGGCCAACAGGCTGCTTTTTTGACATGTTTCTCAGGAATTGGCCATTCACAGCCTTCACTGCTATTTCCTTAATGGAACTCACACATGTAGCAGTAGTTGTCTGGGGAAGGCTTGTAGTGCTAACTTTCCCTATGGTTTGCTCTCAGAATCGTGTAAAGCGTTTTCCTGTTTTCCTTTGGAAAATGTCTACACTACATCCTGACATTTCATCTGCAGCCCTAACGGGGGTGACTAATATGAGCTGTTGGTTCTTGGCTCTTTCAAAAGTAAGCCAGCTTAATCTAGTAATATCTTTCTTAGGCTCACAGGAAAAGGAAAAAAGTGACAATTAAGCAACACAAGCAACTAGTGTGCTTTCCTTAAGTGTTCTTACTGAAACAAAAGTGTATGTGTTTTTTTTTTAACGTTTTGAAGGTCTGGTTTAAATAAAACATTTAACCCTTTGAAAGTCAGAGCTCTAGCGTGCTTTTAAGACAGCACGTGATTTAGGTGGGGTCTACTCTGTGGCAGCCAGTATCTTGGCATTCTAGTGTATATACAAACCTCTGGTCTACAGGAGGTTGGGTGCAGTTACACAGAGGGTGGGGTAGACAAAACAAAAAGCAGTGCTTGAATCGTGCTTGGAAAACATTTTTGGATTCAATGTGAGCCAAAACCATGGGAACTGGCCTATATCCTGAGGGTTTAAAAGAGATCCAAGTAGGCTGACCATGTAGTGGAAGTATGAATAGTACCAGACTACAACTGTGCAGCCAGGGTTCTGGTCTCACCTGGGTGGAAACTAGCAGTACAATTAGCTCGGTTATGAATCTGGGCCTCAGTTTCCTCACATGTACATATGAGTAGGTTTCCAAAGGCCTCTGTAGCTCTGACTTTCCATGGCACTACATCACTCTAAAAACGATTATTAGATGTCTGTGTTCTCCTTCACGTTTGGTTTCCTAGGCATCTGTAGATAGGAGGGCTCCGGTTGTGTTGGTGGCCTGAACTTCCAGGGCTGTAGCTGGTGACTCCAGTAAGTGAAGAGCACAGTGGAGACTGTAAACTCTCATGACCACACCAGGCCTTCTCCCTAGAGGTACAGACCACTTAGGAGACACGTCCTGGATGCTGGTTATCCCATACAGTTCAGTGGGAAGGTCGTAATTTCAGGGCCACACTTGGGAAGGAGTTCTGTGTGAATATGGGGGTATATTCTACCCCATACTGTGGCTGTAGGAACGGTGGGAGGAGGAAGAGGAAGAAGAGCAGCTGACAGTTACTGCGTGCTTGCTGTGTGCTCAGCCCTCCGCCGACTGCGCTGCCTGGACTGTCTCACTGTGTTTTCTCAGCCACACTGAAGGAAAGCATCATCCTAGGAAAGAAACCAAGGCTCAGGGACATCGTGTAGCTTGTTGGATTGAGTCCGTCCTTTTAACTCCTCTTTCGTTTACAGCTAATTGGACATGAATAAAAGTGCCTTGCACATCACACCAGGACACCCAGGAGGCTTCTACCCACCCGTCCATCCAAAAGTGGGGCGGATAGGCTCTCAGAGGGGGCAGCATATCCAAGGGAGTCGGTGAGCTTGTCCTATCCCCCACTTGCTAAACTCAGGCCGGCCTGATCTGAAGATCTCTTTCTTTTACCTGCGAAGTGATACTGTCTCAGTGGCTGAAATGCTGAATTTAGTGAGCTGCTCATTGTGTTTCAGGACTCTCGCTCTGTACATCAGATGGATTTTCAAAGAGAACTAAGGTCAGAAACACGTACTTCTTATTAAGCAAGAAAACCATGGCTTTGTATTTATTTGAGAAAGCTATCATGCTAAAAAATAAAATAAAATAAAATAGAACCATAAGCTAGATATCAAAGGCAGGCTTGGCTGAGATTGCAAAACAGCTGTCACCTTCACTTCCTGTGGGGTGTTAATGAATCACCATATTTCCCGTCTCTTTAGAAGTAACGATTCCTAAAGTTTCCCCTTTATTTTTTTAAAAAACATGGGCTATATTTAACCTTTCCCAAAGGATTTGTCTTTGTCTTTAAACAGTTTCCAGTAATCCCCTCAAGGCCCCAAAGATGTGTGATTTAGACTCTTTCCAAAGTCTTTGGAGCATGAAAGAAAGTGGCTGTTTGAATAAATTATGTACATTCATTCTCTTGTGGACTATTGTAAATTAGAAGTTCAAGTGAGCCACAAGCAGCGTGGAAAGAAGTGAACAGAATTGATTCTTTCAAAGAGAAGGGAAATATTCAGATTTCCAGCCTCTTCTTGAGAAACATGAATATTTCTGAACTACTTATCTATCGAACCATGTGAAATTACCATTTTGTAAGTCAAACATGGCCAAATATTGGGCATTCCTCATGGTTCAATTTAACATATGAATTGACTCATTTCCCTTGAAGCATCAAGGATATGAACCAAAAGGTCTCAAACTGATGCTCTGTAAATTTTAGTTGTGTTCCCCACCCTCTACCATAAGCATTTATTCTTGAACCAAGAAGGCAAAACAAAACCTTAGAAGGGACAGATCTATGAATTATCCTGTTTGATATTCCTAGATAATGAAAAAGGGCAGATGTTAGAATTTAGAGTAAAATCCTTATATATTACCTTAAATTATTTTCAATGTTCATGTGCAAATGAACCTTCACCTACCACAAATAAGGAACAAAATAAAAAGTACTAAATGGGCCTAAATTTTTAAAAGCTCCAAATCTAAATGCTAGTGGAAAAGGAATTCATGTCAGCTGAAGACCAAATTATTGCTTATTATTTTACTATTACATGTACCTGCTGGATTTGGTTTATATGTCTGGGCTTACATTATTAATTTAGTCTTGTGTGAAGTTTTCTGTAACTTAGCCAAGGTAATTTCTGAGGGGACAGTTAATGAGAAAGACAAAATGGTACAGGATATATCATTAGCATTTAGTTACGAGAGAGGCACAAACTAATCACGGCTGCGTCAGTGCTCACAATAACAGAGTCGTAATAAAGCTATCAGACGTGCCCAAAAAGGTTCTTCCTGGAAGAAGCATCTCGAAGTAGTCATTTCCTTCTAGTACATTCTTCTGTGTAAAGCACCTAATGATTTTTTTTTTTTTCTCTTCTCTGTAAAGCACCTAATGGTGTGGATTCTCGAACTTCCTCCAGAGCAGGTTAAAGCTAAACTAAGAGCGCTGTTGCTCAACATTCAAAGTCAGAGTCAAATTTGGTTCCAGGTAATTTCATATTACAGCACTCACGCTGTACCAGTAACAGATGCCAGATGAAACTGAAGACGCATGTTAAGTTTTAAAGGATGCCTCAAGGCAAATACTTCCCTTATTCCATGCAGCTAATTTCTGGTTGGCTAAGAACAGCATTAAGATCAGTCATAATATTTCCTTGTTTTCTTATTCCTTGGATGAAAAATTTCAGCACACACATTCTCAAACTTTGTATAGAATTAACTTCAGAGAGTGTCTGTTCTCATTTCAGCTGTGTATCAGAAGAGAGCCCCTGTTAAACGACTTCTCCTATCTATATACTTGTCCTGTGAGGACAGTGTACAACACTGCAAGCGACAGGAAGCTCTCTTCCTGTTATTTTTGGTAAAGGTGCCATTTGGCCTGGGGTATGCCTGCTGCATACTTTTGCCTAAAAACTCAAGTTCAGGAAAACCCTAAGAAGGAAGACTCTTTAAGAGAATGTTTCACTTCCTCACAGGTGTTTTAGGGTGCTTTAACACAATGGCACTCAAACCACAGGTGAGGACGAAGTGAAGAGATTCTGAGGTCTCTAGGAAGATGGGTCCTTGGAGGCTTAGAGTCTACGCAGAAGTGAACAACCAACGGCCTTGACTATGTCCTTCAATTTGAATATGACCTTACATTGTAATTGTCAGTTGAACACTGCTGCTTACTTTGTGTCACAGACTTGACAGCAGTTGCTTGTTTTCTTGTAAATGTGCCTGGCTTTCCTTCTGGTACTTTCCTACAGGTCCCTGTAAGCAAAGCCCCCAGCCCCTCCCGCAGACAAAACAGGGGGTTGTAGTCCCATAAAACTCTCAGTCGGAAAGCTACCCCAAAATAAGCTTTATTGCAAGAAAAGTGTCATATTTGATACACAGACCTACGAAAACAAACAAAACCAAAAGCCATAAGTTTTTCCTCATAAACACTTGATTACAAATTTACACTGTTTGTTTTTTTAGTTATTAGAAAACAAAACGAAGTCCCAAACTGGATCTAACTGGTGACTAATCTTTGGTCAGCACAGGTGTGAGAGGAACAACCCAGAGCCTGCATGTGCTTTGGCCATTTCACATATGAGGTTTGGTCACTGGTCCAGGGACAGGTTCTTGGGTTGAGAAGAACGCGGGGACGTACTCTTATTAGCACATCCTGGTACAATATCTTTTTAAATGACTAAAGCAAACTAAACATCAATTCATTGTACAAACATCTTTCATACACAATAGGCTATGATAAAACGAGACATATGGTGTATAACTACAGTATTAATGAAAATTCTAAAAAAAAATGGATTTAAAAAAAAACAACATATATTCCTTGGCTGTACTGCATGATTTGTTTGCACATATGGCAATCCTGAAATAGCTTGAACATAATAAATGCACCATTAATCTAAGACAGCACCAAACACTACAGAACGCCAGGTGTTCCTTTCCGAAGGAACAGCAGTTCTTCAGCTGCCTACAATACCACAAGTATGCAGCACGCCCTGGGTAAGAATGAGGTGTTGTGGGTAGCACATGTGCTTCCTTGAGGTTATGAGAAGGAAATACAGTACGGTTTGGCCTGCAACGCTACTGGTCTCACAAGCAGTCAAGGTATTTTGCTACAGTGGTTGTGCTTCATCTTCTGTTGCCTGGTGTGTCTGGTGATGTGAAATATCATCACAATGAGCTGCTCTGGCTTTGGTCTCCTTTATAAAGGATCTAATGACACATTGATTACACTGCCCGTTCAGCTCTGTGAGGCTTCCTTTAAAATAATCAGATGTGTACCAGTTGGATGACTGGCAGAAAACCAACGGAAACACCTCTTGAGTCTACTGAATTTTTTAAAAAGCACCTCTAAAAGAAATAGCTCAAATTTATAAATCTAAAGAAAAACAAGTGAGTTTCCCTTTTTGTTTACATAGTTTGTTCATTTCTCCATATATTACTGCATTAAAAATAAATAAACATCTATATTTTTTTAATTAGCAACTATAGCAAAATACCCAAAGTGTTACAGACTGCTAACAGGAAAAAAAAAGCTCACATTATTTTTGTGCATTTAGTGCCATATGCTGATCTCTTGAATATTTAGGTTTTTTTTTTTTTAATATATTTTAAAGTGAAGTTATATAGAAAATACAGTAACCACGGTTGCCTCTGTACTCAAATCTTTGGCCACACCAGAGTCTAATTATCACTCCCTGTGAGGGTCAACATTCTAAAGTCTGAGACAGGGAGGAAAGAAATAAAAGTCTTTTTTTTTCCTCTTTAAAATTAGTCATTGATTTCTCAGAGGCTTCTGAAGGCTGGCTGTGCAGGGATTTGAGCCTGGAACCAAGTCTGCAAGGGGTTAATAGAGTTGAATCTGCAGCCTCATTCTGAGAGCCTCCCCGAGCTCCCCTAGGAGGTAGTCGTCCTCATTGCTATCTTCCAGTTTCTTAAGCTCCTTTTTCTTGTAGAGAGGGATGCTAGTGATTTCCAGTGTGTGTGTGCCAGGCACGAGCTTCCTCTTGGCTGTGTGCAAGTAGCTGAGCCCATTCCTTTGGTGGATGCGGAAGATGCCATCGTCATTCCCTTGGGAGATGACATAGCGGATGTGGTTGTTGAGTGGCTCAATGGCGGGCATGAGTTCTAGGATGTGCTCCTTAGAGCCAAGGCCGGAAAGGTTGAACTTCATTTTCATGGGGCTGTCCATGTCGACGCTCTCCAGGCTGATCTGTTCAACCTGGAGAAAGAGCAGGAAACGATGTGGGAAGAGCTTCGACAGCACAGGTAGATGACTCAAAAGGAGCCTGCTGTCGGGGTACAGCCACAAGGACGATGTATCTCTGCCCCCTCCTCACTCTGCTTGTAACTTACTGTCGGCTGGGAGAAAAGGTCAATTCCACAGAGTATGCCCTGTAAATCTTTACGACTTCTCACTCAGCCTTATCCAGGTAAAGTTACAGGTCTGGGCCCACGGGGAGCACTCACATTTCAAGTTTTTTTTGTTGCGTTTATGGAATATCATGCTTATTAATAATAAACAAGAGACAATTTAGGAAATGACTGTAATTTTTTTTTTTTTTTTTTGCTGGAGTTAAAACGAGAAGTACAGCTGTTATCCAACAGCAGGGACTGTCCCCAGAGGGCTCTTCACTCCGAAGGCCCAGGTTGATTTTATGGTCACAAACCATGAGTGAGTGTCTTTGCTGGGAGCTGTTAGTGCAGAGGGAGGGACCTGCGGAGTCGTCAGGGCTCAGGTTTGAACCAGCTTTGGTAAAAAGCCAATAGGGCACGGCCCAGATGAACCAAGTCTCCCTCAGTCAGTGGTATGGGAGGTTTAGGAATGCTATTTCAGTAAGACAGGCAAAAAAAAAAAAAAAAAAAAAAAAAAGTCAATGCTTTGAGTGGGCGCCTGCCAAGAACTTGAGAAAAGTGGCGCAGAAGTGCCCCCATCAGTGTGCAGACAAAATCCTGTCCCCAGAACTACGATGGGAAGGCTTTATGAGCAGAATTTCTGGATTTGTAGTTTGGGATACTTGATGAATATCTCAGTTGGCATATTTAAATATCAGTTAGACACCCCAGTCTAAGCAAGGTAAATGTAATGCTGGCCTATTTATTATTATAAAATAGAACCAGAGACTTTTTGGCTAGCGAAGTCTATCTAGTCTTACAAATAAGTTTCTGAGGCCCAGAAAACTGAAACAAATTGCCCAATTCACACAGCCAGTGAGTTGAAGACTAGGTTTTTTGATGGGGAATTCTGCAGTAACACTAACTGACAAGGATGGTACTCTCCCTGATGTCTGGGGGAAAACATCTCCAGATACCGGGTACTATTCGGAGAACACGTACGATGCTTATGCCAGGCACCATTCCAGGAGCTTCACAGTAATCACTCAATCTTCTTGTCAGCCTTCAGAGATAATTATTTTTATTCCCATTTCACAGGTGAAGAAATTGAGGTAGAGAGAGGTTAAGTAAAATGGCCCATGTAACATGGGTAGTAAGTAGGGAGGATCAGGGAACATATTCAAAATCAGGAAGTCTGTGGCCCGCCCCTTTAACCACTCTGCTAAATACTATGAACAGCAAAGACATGGCAGCAGCAGGCAATTCAGATCTTCAGCTCCTTACAAAATATAAGTTATGTGGAGATAAACTCTTTATGGGAGGAACACCTGTCTTATAAATATTACAATATAAGACCTAGTTGGCTTACCTACTGAAAATTAAAATCAGCCCAGTGCACTACATATGTATACAACAGAACTGGACAGATTCAAAATAATTTTGGTTTTTGAATCATTTCAAAATAATTATTTCCTAGAAGGACATATTATTGCCTTCTGGCACAAATCAAAGAATGAAAACATATGATCTGAAACTGTGAATCTTAAAGTCTCCCAGTCCTTGTGTTTTGAGCTAAAAATGCCTCTAATTTTAATTTACTTGTCTCTGCCATAGTGTGTCCATGAATTTAGCCAATAAATTTCATGACAGTTTTAGCTTCACTGAGGCTGAAACCGACATAAAAGTTTACTGCAAAATATACGTGACTCCATATGGATAAGATCTGGTGACAAAACAAAGTGAGGTTACTCACAGCAGTGGGTTTGGGTTCATAAAGACTTCTCTTCTGTCTGCTGTCTTTCTTAGAGTATCCGTTGATTTTGCACTCATAGCATGCTTCCGGGGACAGAGCGTTCTCTTCATCCACTTCTGCATCCACCGACAGGTACTGCCCTTTGTTAAATCCCATTCCTGAGACACAGTGGCTATTTGCAATAGGATGCAAGGTGATGTTAGACTTCATTATAATGTTGACTACTGTTTTCCAGAGGTAGAGCAGAGATTTTTCCAAAATAAGAAACCCACAAAGCAAACCCTAAGATCATAAATATAAAAACCTAATAGTCTTGGTAACTCTTTTCTTCAACACTTAATACGTGAGATTCTCCTTTATTTTGAACAGCAAATTTCTTCTAAGAGTGAGCCCCAAGTTTCCCCAGTTTTCAATCCTAATTAGACTGAAGCACTATGTGTAGTTAAATCAAGAAGATAAAAGCAAAGTATGAATTTCCAAAGAGAGTGCCAGAAGTTCTTTTGATTCAAAAGCCTGAAGCCTATGTTTGCTGCTCACAACAAAGCTCTCTGCTTTACCAACTGAGATTTCTGAACTCCAATTCTGGTTAGTGAAAGAGTCAGCGAGCTGGCTCTAAATGACCCTTGTCTACACCAAGACTTTTGTTTCAAGCATTATTATGTACCCACAGTGGACATACTAGTTCACGACCCTCAGTGTCTGACTCACACACTGCTCCTTCTGAGGAGGGTGACCCTGACTGACTCCTAAACTCTTATCTTCTGTGCTGTTGAGCACTGGCTTCCTTGAAGGAAGGATGCAGGTGGCCAGCACCTCATCTGCAGCTGATAGGACTTGAGACACCTGCACTTGGGAAAGTGCGACTAGCTGGAGGGAACCCAGCCTTGTGGAGACAGTGTCACACCAACTAGGTGCATCCTCTCTGTGCAACAAAAAACCAGATGAGCAAAGAGAGGGACAACTCCTTCCTCAGGGAGCATGGAGCTAGCACCTGCCAAAATTCACAGAAGAATCTGGGGTGAAGCCATTTCCATTTGTACTTCTTAACTCAGGTGCCTCTGACAACACGTGAGCCGCAGCATTTTTAGACAACTGCTTGTCTCTGGCCTTGAGGGAATCCAACTGAATCCACTCAGGCCATTTCAAGAGGCAAGAGAGTGATACCTGTATACACGTTCGAGTCTTACGCTCACCACAAAGGAGGTAATCCACATGCCTTCCCATGTGCTTCTTCTTCCACGTGCTTCCTCCTCCCATTCCCTAAGTGCCCTGATCAATGCTTTTCCCTTGTGGGCTTTTAATCACCATTCACTCCCCCCTCCCAGTGCCGGGCGGCCAGGCGGCCTGAACACAGGGAGGGCAGCCTGAGCTGGACCACGCTCGCCTTCCTGTGTGCGGGGAGGTGGAGGGCCTTACCCCTGTCCCACTCTGTAGTAGCCAGGTGGGCAGCCGCAGAGGTAGCCCCCTTCCGTGTTGGAGCAGCCGTAATTGCACGGGTTCTTGGAAGACGAGCACTCGTTCACGTCGTGGCAGGCACTGGAGAACTGGTCGAAGGAGAACCCAGAGGGGCAGGCGCACTTGTAGCTCCCCAGGGTGTTGTAGCAGGAAGCAGAGCCACAGGCATTTGGATTGGAGCACTCATTCTCATCTATGAACATAAAGCAAGAGACTCTTACAAGGGGCAGGGGCAGTGGGGCAAAGAAGAGCCTGAGTTTCAAAGTACCTATGAGTTTCCAGGGGAAATAGCTCTAGAACTGTATTTTTAAAATGTTTACCCTGATGGTCGATTTGCAAAGCCTATGAAATTTTAAAAGACACAACAAGACCCAACAAATCCCCCTAAATTATGACTTAAACAAAACCTTGCCCCGCCCTTTTATATTCTGTTTGTACTAGGTTTTTCTGAATACCCTGGCAGCCTCTGGGGACAGATATTTGCAGTTTGACTACTGAAGAACTCTTCTATTCTCTTATCAGAGGGTTACTTCAAAAGCCTATACTTCAGACAGATTTCACAGAGACAGAAAGCAGATTACTAGTTGCCAGGAGCTGCAGGGAGGGAGAAATGGAGAATGACTTCTAATGGGTATGGGGTTTCTTTCTGGGGGGATGAAGATATTGTGGTGTTGATGTTTCCACACTGCTGTGAGAATATACTAAAAACCACTGAACTGTACATTTTAAAAGGTGAATTTTATGATATGTGAATTATATGTCAATTTTTTAAAAGCCTCTATTTATATCTGTATTTTTATCCATTCTCCCAGCAATTCCCAAAGCCTTCACTATATATGGAAAGAAAAACAGATAAAAAATTTAAATACCTTAAATGAAAATAACTGAAATAAACATTATTTAATTGAAACTTCTGAACCAATAACCTCGTACACTTTTAACACTTGAGAATGCATCAAATGCAGACTTTGCCTTCTGACATGGGTTTGCACCAAGCCATCAGCTGACATAGGTTTTACTAGTTTAATGACTCACATTATACCATAAATGCCTGACAGCAAGATAATTACAGGTTGATACTTTCAGCTGCTCTTATCATTTTTACAAATTCAAAGCTTGATTGTGCTTTTAACTTTGGAGACGACAATTTTGCTCTTAAGTATCTGGTTGATACCTATTTTGTGGCTTGACCCCTGTGGGCTTTATTATAATCCAAAAGTCACCCTGGGCACCAGTCACATTTGGTCCATGGAATTCTTTCAAATTCTCGTGACTGCACTGGAGCATAGTGTGTCTGTTTACCTAATACCTGACAAGTCTATGTTTCAGCCCATGTGGGGAAACAGGCCCATTTGCAATTAGGTGTACCCTTGGGACACAGCAGCTAGCGGGAAGTGCTTATTTGCAGAAGCTCAGTGAGATTACGGAAGATGCAGATGCAATCTCAGTGAAGAGGCCTCTCACACAGGAAATTAAACTTCATTAACTACGGCACAGAGGTTATTGAGAGGGCCGATGTTATTAGGCACATTTCTGTATCGTGATTATAGTTTCAGAATTAAACCAAACTGCCAAATGTAGAATTCCTAATTACTGGATATGAAATGTGCTATGATTACCTAATATGTACAAATTCTTAGCCTTCATTTCATGGGGAGAAAGTATATGAATAAATTCTTAATAACCAGGCTACCTATGACATAAATATAACTATTTTATTTCTACATACGAAAGACTTAGAATTCTGCCTCAAAGGCTCATCTGCTTTTATAATTAAATCTGACATTTATATGTGGTGTTTCTCTCCTAATGGAGAATGTGAGTTAGGTTATAATTTAACAAAATGACCCTGCTATGAATATAGTATTCGACACTGTGTTAGGTAGAATAATTACCAGGCAAAACCAATTAGTTGAATAAATTGCTTTTAAACATACCACTGACAAGAACATTTTTAAATAGGTAAAATTTTTGGAAGCACCAGGATAGACTTCACATTTATATGCTATAACCGTACATCACAGCATAATTCTATAGGCTTAGGTAATCTGACTTTGAAAATATGTTCCTGTTTGAGACCTACTGTGAGCTGACTCAAGCCTCGCTAAACCATGTTCAAGTTATTTTGAAAAGGACATACAAGGAACTAGAAGTTGCTGACACCACATAACCCAAAGCTTCATATACTAAGAAGTAATCATATGCAAATGTTAATAATATTCCCTTATTTTCAATTTGGAATAATAGTCCTGCTTGCATATATTTGAGAATGTTACCTAAATCTGTACAATCTACGTACCAGAATGTTATAAATGTTCTGTGGTAACTGGCTGGAAACTTCTGAAAGTATTCATTTGAATTAAAAACTTTTTTCAATATTAACACGTACAAGAACTGTCGTTTTTCTTAAATTGGTAGTAGTATTAACAACATTGTAGGTTTACAATTTAATATTACTTAAGTTATCTGATACACTAACATTTTTGTCTTTTTACAAGGGGACCCCACTTAAATCTGTCTGAAATACTTCATACTATATTCCCCCCTCAATCATATGAATAACTGAAGGTATTCATACCCATAGTGACAGATAAAAATGATTTGTGGCCTTTCGATTTGCATTTTGTTATAATGCTTGTTATTTTGCTAACTTGTTGCTTTTATTAGTTCCCAATGGGTTGTTTAATTCTCTTACTGCCATATATTTGAGTTAAAATTCCAACTGTGTTCTGTGGGTTCAAGGCAAGAAAGTCAGCAATTTTATTAGAGACCAGCTGGACTGCTCAACCCTGCACAGAAGAACCTCGAATCTTTCAAATTAAACCCCTGCTTCATCTTACTTACCAGGGGCCTGCTGCTTACAGAGGCTCATTTTAGCAGAGCAAGCTAACAAATTAATTCTTGCAGTTGGGGATATCTGCTTATGTATCTTTAGCTTTGAACTCATCTTTGAAACCACTTATCCCTCTGCCCATGGGGGTCTCTCCTGACTACAAGGCACACTGGCCTCTGGCTGGACTCCAGCGTGAGCTGCTCTGGGGTGACTGCCTTGCTTAAGTGCCTATTCCAAGGATCCCACCAAGAAGAACTGGGATACACCACATAGCCCTGACTTTAAGTCAGACCAAATTCAGTGAAAACCTGTGTGGCTATTTTCGCACTAAATGCTTACAGACAGAAACTCCAGGAAACTTAAAAACTTAGAAATTGAGTTGATACTCCATACATGTTCCTAATTCCACTTATGATCACTTTAAAAACAAGAATTTTAGTTAAGCTGACACGTGTGAAATATGAGAGGATCATTCTTTTGCTTTAAGTTCTGTAGAATTAACCAAGAAGCCCGCGGTATTAACCAAATAGAGGGTTGGGCCTCATATTTTATAAACAACACAATAAAATCGTTTCACACTGTTTTAACAGCTATCTAAAAAAGTACCATTCCCTATGTTCTGAAGAGTGTGCCTACACTCTAAACATCTCTGTTTATGAATCAATAAATCAGGGCATAACAACTTCTGTGACATTTTTTTTTCTATGAAGAGAAAAGAAGTAAACTAAACTTATGAAGTTATTTTGATTGACTGCCTAACTCATCATTTTGATAATCCTTTCAAACTCTGTCCTTAACTCCTAGATCATTAGTGGTTTTTGCATTTCCCTCACGAGTGTCTATTTGTGGTGTGGCTAAGCATCTGTCTTTAACCAGGCACAAGGCCACAGCAGACCTGCGATGACTTTCAGAGTTGCTTTCCCTCCTTTGAAATTTGTCTTGATTTTCTCAATTCACTAAACTGTCATTAGAAATTTCTTTTGAGAAGATCACCAAGGATAAAATCAGGTTAATTTATTTAGTGGATTGCTCACAGTAAAATATTTGAAATACACGTGGGGTAATTTAAATAACTACAGAGAAACAGGAAGTACCCCGCTGTTTCTCAGCAGGACCACTGTTCCCCTTTCTGTTCTGCTGTGCCAGCATCCAATGTCACACTGTGTTGGCTGGTGCCTCTATGAAGGGCATTCAAATGGAGCCAAGAAATTAGGCATATGCTAACTAAGTTAGCCAGCTATTCAAGTAGAGAGTAATGTTCTCTTTGATCAATCTCCCCTTAAAAGGAGAATTTCCATGACTCTATCAAGTGCAAGAAAGGGAGCTGAGTGCCTACAGATTTTATTTTATAAACACTTTTGGATGGAGTTTTCCAGAGAATTTGCTGTAACTAGGTACTTTTTCTACCTTAAAATCCTTTAGCCCCTTCATTAAATATGTGACTGGAGAGCACAGATGAATGGTGCTCATTAAGTTGATCTGAATCCCTTTAGATTTATATGAGGGGGATGGATGGGCAATCCTTCAACCCCAAATCAAAAGATACTAAATGATGATTCTTGACACCATCTTCAGAAACTTAGAATTACACCTAGCAGAAAATTAAAATTATGAGAGCTCTAGTTGAGTTACCGTTTAGGTACTTAACATTTTTATTATGTATATTTTCAAATACACACATGTACAGAGACTAGTTTAATGGATCCCCATGCATCAGTCCTAAGTACTGGTTTTTAAGCTCTAGGGTTTAAAGGCTACACTGAAATGCCAGTCTTTATTGTTCGTTCGTTTTACTCAAAGATACTTTAAGGTGAGAAAGGCAGATGCTGTGTAACAAGCGAGCGCTCACCGACACACTGATTCCACTGGTAATGCTGAATATATCCCTGAGGGCAGCCACACCTGTAGCCTCCCAGGATGTTCTGGCAGCCATGCTGGCACCTATGGTTTCCATCACATTCATCAACATCTGCAAAAACAATCCCGGCAAGATCTTTATGTAACCTTTCTTCTACTATTCTTAAATGAACTCCAAACACAGCCTGGGGTAACTATTATCACAGGAACAAACAAACAAGACATACTGAGGGGCTGTGATTTTTCCAAGTCACATGGTTATTAATCAGTGGTGGTGCAGAGAACGGTTCTGAGATAAGAAACCACATCATTCTTATGCTATCCACCAGCCATGCCACGTCAGTGCTCTAAATAACAACTTAATGTCAGCAAATCAACCATAGCAACCACAAATGTTGTGCATTTTGGATGGATTGACTATATACGGTATGATTTATTTGGTAAATGATATAAATATATTTGTATTATATATTCCAGTAGGTTCAAAAGTGATTGACATGTAATCCTCATTTTTGGGAAGATACAAGCACTACAGAAATACCTAAAAAGTATAATGGTTTGCACACAAAAAATTTTATTACCATTCAAGATTAATTAGATGCAAATTTAAAGTATTCTAAATATGTTATTTTTAGACACGATATAGTATTATGACACATATGGAATAATTTCTTTGTTCAGACATGCATACTCTCCTGGAATGACAACTGAGGCTTTGAAACCTACCCATAAAAAGTGAAATGAAATTGGCATGTCTGATGTATGCGTAACAAATTTATATGGATAATTAATAAATGATATCTTATGTGGATGGTTACAAGCCAAACTCACACATGGCAAGCAGCTGTATGTTCAGAATACTTTCAAAGTCTCAATGACTTCTTCGAATACAAAATATTAAAATAGAAAATTTTTAAATTGAATTTTTCTTGGCGGAAAATTAGATACATACAAAAGTCCTATAATTCTTAGAGTATATTAAAAACTTTGAGTAATTCTTAAGTATATTAACAATTTTGAATATATTTCTAGAATTCAAAATCATATATTTCTAAGAATAATTAAAGGGTGACTAATATCAATAAAGACATAAATTACAGTTGTATATAAAGGGGATGTATATGCTCTCAGACTCTCTGGCATGAGCATTTTGTAAAAGCTACCAATCCTAGTACATTTGTCTCATACGCTAGCACTTGCAATGGAAATACTGAAGAACAATATAATATTTTATTGACCACAGGCAAATTCTTATTTTATTCCCACTTAAATGTTCCCTTGGACTTAATAGGAAATACCTACTGTGACAGAGACTTTATAGGAAATGCCCTTTGTAGAAAAGAGAGTGAATCAGGAGTCTCAGACCAAATAAAATCGCCATCAGTTTTCCCCAGAGCTTTCTGTACATTTTTTCGGTTCTCTATAATTCGTTCTTTGTCTTACACGTAACATTTACACATTCAAGTATCATGGAACAGACATCCAATTTTTTTCTGGTCTACTCATACACTACTGTAAACTAAATTAGGTGCAGAATTCTTTTTCAGTTCAATTCTTTTTTAGATCAGTAATTAGGTAAACAGTTACTTTAGAAGCCAATGTGTACTCACAGAATTTTTGTTTCATCACATTTAGGTTTTCCTCTGTCCCCAAAATGATATATGAAAATTTATGAACAAAAAAATCAATTTCTGGGTTTTATTTTGTTAATTTTTTTTTCTTTTGAGATGATCTCAATTGCTCATTGAGTGGCTTGGAAGTTAAAAGAAAACAGTTTGCTGTATTAGAATAAGAATATTTGAGCAAATAAACTCACCTTCACAGTTCAGTCCCGTGGCATCAAGAGAGAACCCTCTTTGGCATTCGCAGCTGAAACTTCCAGGGGTGTTTTGACAGATTCCTTTTGCTCCACAAAGTGAAGGCTGAGACCCACATTCATTGTTGTCTAGCAAAGCACAAAGTGGGAGAGCGTCAAGCTTCCCAATTATTATATGACTCAAATTTTACTACATGAAGTAAAAAGTGAAGTATGAAAGCCTAAGTTTCATGATGTGAAAACAGAACTTTAGGGAAATGTATGCCATTATTCATGGTCATGTTAAAGGCAAAAATGGTCAGAAAAAATATATTTCAAGAGATTTGAAATTAGAACATATTTTGGGTCAATTGAGGACATGGTTTTCGATAGTACAGACTGAAAGTCTCTTAACCTGTGTGTCTTCTAACATAAAAAAAAAAAAACCCAGCATGTTCATTAGCATGTTCTAAATTATAGTGAGCCTTTAATCATATTTTATCTGAACACACATGGTTATATTTAGAATGCAATATAAAGGCATTGCCTGGAATACACCTCGTGTGCATGTACTTGGACTATACAGGATATTTTCCTTTGGATATTGTTCTAGTGAAAAAATATATATATTATTAACAACATTTTTAGACCACTAATTATGAGGGCTTGGTTTTAATGTAAATACTGAGCCATTATTCTACCATTTTTTAAGTACAGTTTTAGGCTTCTACTAAAAGTTTGCAAAATTTCCCTTCTGTCAAAGTTTTGTCTTACCAATACAAGCAGTGTGATGCTGTGTGAAACCAGGTGGACATTTACAGGTAAAACCTCCCAGAGTGTTGACACAGAGGAACTGGCAGTTGTGCTGTTTGGTTTGACATTCATCAAGGTCTGCAATGAAAGAGAAGCCTATGAAAATTGGAGCAGAGTTATCTGGCTTTGCCTCCTTTCTCATGAAGCCACCAGGAGTACTTGGTCTAGATTTTTGCTGGAAGCTTTGTAGATATCCATATGCATATGGCAAGGAGTTTCTTTTCGCATACTTAAGCAGCATAAATATTATGGGCTACAGTGATAGGATGGCTAAGGTGATACACACATACAAAGTTTTCTTAAAATAAAAATCTGAAAGGATGAATCATAGTGGTGTTCGTGAACTGTTCTCAAAACTAATATCCAAAGGTTATAATTCTTGTATTTAATGCACAGTTTAGTACATGGCTGGTCATTTATTTCTATTAAAGAAGGGATTAAACAAAAATAAAACAGAATCTGAAAATTGATGAAGGTCTTAACACAAACACTGAGTCAGGTTCTCAGGATCCAAATGAAAACACCATCATAAATACCAGAAGAAGCAAAAACACAGCATCTATGATTCTAGTCATAAATGGAACTAGTATTTGAAGTATGCTGATAGAAAACTCAAAATCTGATTTTGGTTGGATTGGAACTTAGTATGGGAAAATACATTTAAATAAATTCACAGAGCAATGTAAGATGCAGACAAGACTAATTATTTTAAAGCTTAAAACACACACACAGTTGCACTCAAATAAAAATAACTATAAACAACGTGCAAAATTAAATTGACTCATAATGGTTCACTAAGTAGAGCCAAGAGAATAATATTGCTTCCTATTATTTTATTCTATTTGTTTTTTGGTATTTCTTGGAAATAAAACTTCATCTTCTTGAGAATAAACTGTATTTCAAAAATTTAATTAGACAGGAATTTCCTCAGTCCATTATTTTCATACCGATGAGGTTTACTATAAAATTGAACGTATGAGTATAGTATTGAAGCTCTTTTAATTATCTAACTTAGTTTGATAATTACTACTATACTATGTAAGTAAAAGTTTAAATTTACCTATTCATTTTCAATCTTCTGCAGTAAACGTGTAATAAAGATAGTTTAGAGAAATGAAATCTCAGATAAGCAACAAAATAAATATTATTTTAGTTGTTCAAGCTCTTTGTTCACCATAGCTTTTTGTATTATTTAATTTATTTTTCAGTTTGTTTGGTTTGCCGTAAGAAGCAAACCACTGTAACCCAGGTTTTAATTCTGCCTCCTGGCATGTGTCCTTTGGTAGAATTTTCTGTGAATCATAAAATGGTCACTAGGAAGATGTGCTTTAGTGAAGGTGAGACACACAGTATCATCCCTGATTAGCTGACTTTGAATCTGAAAAAAGAGAGGGTCACAAATGCAGTCTCTTCACTCACCTTTGCACGTCTTTCCGTCCTCCTGTAGGACATAGCCCCGAGGACAGGAGCACTGGTAACTCCCCTCGGTGTTCTTGCAGATGAAGTTGCAGGGTTTTGGGGACTGCGAACATTCATCAAGATCTAAGCAAAAGTGATGTGAGGATTAAATTATTGGTTAGAAGGAAAAACCAGTCCCTTTCCTCCCTCCATATTCTCACTTCATCTTGTTCTTTTCCCCTTCAACTTAAAATGGAAAATAGAAACGAGGCACAGAACAATTTTCTCTAAAGTAATTTACTGGTTTACTCTGTCGAGCGTGTCTTGGGCAAATATTATAATATCCGGAACAACTGTCTGGGTTCAAAAAAATACACTAGAATTTTTTTAGATTGGTGTACTTTGGTTTACAGCTTGAGAATCATAGACTTAAAGGCTAGAGTTTCTTTCCTTTGACACGTGGATGTGGCAGAAATTCTCAAACTCTCTTAGCCGACACTCCCCTAAGAATCTTTCGGCATCACGGACTGTGCTGGAAGTCTTCCACTTCCCCCTTCAGATGCAGTCCTCACCCTGGTCCACCCTGCTCTCGGGCCCAGGAGGCTGAACTGCACAGACACCATTAGCAGGCTCTCCTGCCCTCTGTCTTCAGGCTGGTCCTTAATTCCTCAATTCCCTCCTCGCAAGATGGGATCAGAGGTCACAGATGCTCTCAAGGCAGGTCTCTGGGCAAAACTTCCTCCCTCTTCTAAGTTTCAATCTTTCCCTCTGTCTTTGGCCCAGAGGTGGTACAGCCCCAGCGCTCGGCATTATCCCTTGTAGTTTCTGCCCACTCTGCCCACACCTTTATGTACTGTCTCTTTGTCAAAAACAAGTCTCCGTAAACTGTCCTCATTTGAATATGCCACCTTCTTTCTGCTAGGACTCTGATAGCAAATCATCTCCATTTCCCCCATAAAACACATTGATTGATGCCCACAGAATGCTAAAAGCTCATGATTGATAGCCTAGTCTCTATCACTCTCTTGCCCAAACAAGTGGGTTGAATGTTTACTAAGATTTAGTTTGGTTTTTCTTAACCTTTTCATGCCAGGTGTGCTTGTTATTAAAACAAGTTGATGTAAGTTGATGAAATATGAAGGAGAAAAGTTTTTTTTCTTTAATGAAAACTAAATGCTTTGGAAAGACTCAGAAAGGCAAGCTACCAACCCCCTCCAATTGTCATAGAATGGTGTCGATGAGACAATAAAATAAATTAGAAAAAGAGATTGTAAAAATGTAGAAGGTCTCTGTACTGAGACTGCTTTGCAACTGGAAATTTTAGATGATGCTTAATTGGTATATTTTATGCAAAGAAACCACAATGAGAAACAAGCAAAAAGCACTCTCTCCATATGCAAACACACAATTTCACAATCAAAAGTTCCATTCTTTCATTAAAAGAATGACAAACAAATGTGCCTTTATACATTTTAAATTAAACATAAAATGTTGCAAATATATTTTTAATAATTTCTATGTTTCCCTAATTGCACAGATTTTTTGATGAATTGAACAGTTCTGTGTCTCACATTACTAGACAAGGCCTTGGACAACTCCTATGATATTAAGAACCACGTTACTGAAAGGAATGGCATCTTTTTAACAAAATGTACACTCCAAAGCTCCATAATAAAGATACTCTGCTGACAGTAAATGACATGTAGGAAACAACCACCCAGATGCAGAGACGCCTCGCCTCGCCTTACCTACACACGAGGTTCCGCTGATGTCCGTGGTGTAGCCAACCTTGCAGAAGCATCGGAAGGAGCCCATGGTATTGATGCACTGACCATTGGTGCAGAGATTTGGCATAACTTTGCATTCATCAATATCTGTGCGCCAAAAACCCCAAGGCAAAAACAAATGTAAGTTAATACAGACGCAAGAATAAAACTGGTTAGAAACTAAGAGAAATTAAGGAATTGACAGATCACTAAGAACCAACATTCGTAATTGTGCTGGTGTACCTTTTCATCATTCAGTCCAGTGGCAACATGGAAGGGAGAGAAAAAAAAGAATCTGAAGTGATAGGAAGAGGTAAACAAACGGAAGGCTATGTTGAAAGCCCCATTGAAGTCTACTCGTTCTGCAATCTAAGTATGAATTATTTTTTGGGAATCTAGAAAACTACCCCTCTGAAGTTCAACTAATTTGGAATTTGTGATAGTATACCATGGATTGGCTTTAAATTCACACTTGCATTAGACTGAAGAAAGGGTTTCATTAGCAAAGTAATCAAGCACAGGGTTGAGAATCTGTACAGTAATAGAGGAAAATGATATTTTTAAGACATTAGTATACTGATTGTACCACAAAAAATGGAAACTACTAATCATTTATGAGACTTGCTGGTTTGTAAATATGTTGCAAACAGAATGAGTTCCTGCGTACACTCAAACAAATGCGTTACACACAAACAAACAAGCAACCTTTATTTAAATGAAGCAAGTATAGTTCAGGGGTTAAACATGGCTTTTGGGGTTAGACAGATATGTTCCATTCCGTGGTCCACCCCTTAAAAAGGCTGTGACCTTGGGAAAATGATTCATCGTTTAAGCTTTGTGCTTCAGTTTCTATCTGTTAAAATAGGAATAATAATAGATTCTGCCTTTTAGATTTGATATGAAGATTATACCTTTTAAAGTCTCTGAAGCATTAGTGAAAAGCATATACAACCACAACATACTCACACATATTTTAGCTATTATTTTACCTCCTTCAAATTAATCTGAATTAATGTTCACTGTGTTAATAATATGCATGAATTTCCTCAACTCCTTACCTCTTCCATCAGTGGTATATCCTGGGCCATGAGGACATATTTTTTTGTACTGGGCAGTTCCAGGAAGTGGGCAGAGCTCACACTGGTGACCCCAGCCTCGCCCCCCATCGCAGCAGCATTCTGACTTTGTGACAAGGTTACGGCTGCTGGATGCCATCTGACACATGGTCTGCAATACCTCTGCAAAGCAGAGACCCTGTCGATTGTCTGAAATGACAATGTAGTTAATAGGCATCAATGTCAAGGAACTGACACCTTGGTCTTAAAATTAAATAGGACAATCAATGTTCTCCTTAGAAATACTTTCTTAAAAGCTAAATATTCTTTTAAGACAATGTTTAAGACAATGATTAGAAAGTTTTGTTGGAGATCAATTTCACAGAGTGTTCTTTCACTAAACACAGTTTATTAAATTTAATAATAAGTGATACTATACTTAAGAAATAGATTTGGGATTTTTCTTTTTTTTTCATCTGCAGCTAAGTGATAGTAAACTACCATTCCTGTAGAATCCAGGTAAAAGGAAAATCAAAGAAAATTACTTCCCTTTAAATAAGCAAATGAGCAACAGGATTTGTTTTTGAAAAGCAAATTCTAGACTATGTTATAATTTTGGTACATATTCAATCTAACCTCCTGTATTTTAGACATCTAAAAGACTGTTCAAACACTGGATTAAGTAG
Source organism: Balaenoptera physalus (assembly GCF_965194825.1). Taxonomy (NCBI): domain Eukaryota; kingdom Metazoa; phylum Chordata; class Mammalia; order Artiodactyla; family Balaenopteridae; genus Balaenoptera; species Balaenoptera physalus. Next base: position 71,172,934 of record NC_138890.1, on the reverse strand, counting down.
TTTTTTAATTATAAATAAAGGGATTTCACTGATATAAGTAGGCAAAGAGATCTTTTATGTGGTTTTAAGAACCATCCTAATGAACTGTTAATAATATGAACAGAAAAGAACACTTTTTCTGTAGGTTATCTTTTCTATTTCCAAAAAGGTCTAGATTTAAGACAACAATAGCCAATTTCTTGACTAATAATTTCCTAGGATTTGAAGCAGATGACAGCATTTTGAGAACAATCTGATGTAGTTGAAATGTTCTATTTTTGCACCAAATCCAGTGATGAGTGCTATTTCTCTTTGTTTGCCTTAAATTTTACTACTCCATACTTTTACCCCTGCTCATAATTAACTAAAATGGTTTATGATGTATGCATGTTATCATTAAAATGTCTGAGACTTATATTTTCCACAAGAAAATATTTTGTAAAACATTTTCCTGTACCATAAAATAAAAATCAACTTTCATTGCATTTTTGAAATGTGGCATTTTCTTTAATGTCATTAATACAGCAAAGCTTACCTTACATAGCAAATATTTTCTTTTGGAATTAAATCATCCCCTGATGTAAGTTTTACTAAAGTCACATTTTCCATAGAGCTTAATTGATCTTAATTTTGGAAAGACCATTTAAGATGGTTATTTACATTAAGCACAGATGTAGGTACAATGCATACATATACAAATACGTCATTTTAATAGATGTCTACCTTTAAGGAAGAGGTACGCGGATTACTCAGATTGGGGAATCTGTTTAGCAGACAAGGATACATATGTAGAACTCTTCTGCAATGATGTCACAAAACAGATGTTTTATTTACCAAGTAAAATATACTCGTTTATCAACTTACCAAGGCATTCAGTGCCTGAAGAGCTTGACTGAAAGCCTTCATTACACTCGCACCTATAGCTCCCAATAGTGTTAACGCAACGCCCATTTTCACAGATTCCTGGCTTGGTCCTGCATTCATTTTCATCTTTAGAAAAACAAATAATGTGAATCATGAGTAGACTATAAAATTGTAATTTACAAATTTATCTTCTAATGGGTTATATCATATTTAAAACTTCCTCACCAAAATACTAATATGATAGAATACTAACTTATTTTTAAATTTACCTCATCCTTCCAAGATGGGTTCTTTGTTAACAAAGTGTTTTTTTCCCTTTCTTTCTTTTCCTCTTCCTCTTTACGGGGGAGAGGTGATATGTGATGGAGAATTAGAAAATTGGCCTCCAAAAGGGATTACTGACAAGGAGAGGAAGAACTTTGGGGAAGAGGATGCCAATTTATGTGATATGAGAGAGAGGCTCAGGGCAGGGGAGGGGGGTAGGTGTTAGGGAGAGGTGGAGAGTAGGGTAAAAGGGCACTTAGGCCACGGATAAAGGACAAGTTCCTAGACTGACTTTGAGTAAAATCACAGGAGCGGAGCAGTGTGTTAAGGGCAGCTAATGGAAGAAGGAATTTAGGTCGTACTGCTCTTTTGGTTGGTGATAAATAAATAAATATATTAGAGCAAAATTGTTTTATTAAAATCCCTATATACTTACTTATTGTGTTTATTTGATATTTTGTAAATTTTGTTTGAGGTATTTTTCAAATCAATTGTTGTCAGAAGCATGAGAACTCATGACAATTAAATCCTTCTGATTAATTGCTCCTTTCATGTCTATACTTTTCAGTCTTCAATCTGTTAATATTTACTTTGCATGTGCTTGCTTTTTATTAGCATTTGCCTTGAATATCTTGTCCTACCCCTTTATTTTCAATCTAGCTCACATTTTGATTTGGTACGTTTCTTGTAAAAAGCACCAAGCTGCATTGTAAAAGAATTTTTAAAAGTACATTTGCTTTTTAACAGAAATTTGAACTATTTCCAAACTGATATGTTTGGACTCTTGCCTGCCATTTTATATTATTTCATATTTACCATGCTATTGCCCCCTTCTCTCAATATTTCTTCGATCAGTCTAGTTTTCTCTGCCCTCCTCTCATCCCTAACTCATGTCTGGAAGTTGTAATCTTCTATTCTTCCAGTGGTAACCATGAAACAACTTCAACATACACTTTAATGAATATTTTTCTATTAATATCAAGAGGTATCTGTTTCAAAAGCTTCTGACCATAATGAGTACCTTCGTATGAGTTCTTTCTCTTCTCTCCCTGTGTCACCTGCCATGTTGACGTGGTAAAGAAATTTTGGTTTGTTATGTTTTTGTTTTTATGGACCACCAGCATCTATTTAAACCACATAATAAGGGTTACTGGTTTCTTGGCTTACCATTGCTTCACGTATACTACTACTTCCTCTTGAATTAACTTTAAAAAATATATTGGAATATAGTTTGGTAATCATTTCAGAGAGGGTACGTGGGTGATAAATATTCTAGAACACATTTCTGACAATGTCATATTTTTGTTTGCTTTATCACTAGATTGAATATAAAATTTTAGTTCAAAATTATTTTTCCTTAGAATGTTTTGAAAATACTGATGCTCCATTGTTTTCTTTTACCCAGTATTAAGGTTCATTTGTAGGAAATCTGGTTTTGCTCTCTTGGGAGCTTTAAGGATTTTCACTTGCTCTTATTGTTCTGAAACTCACTGTGATATTTCTTGTTAAAGATATTTTTTTTCTTTTAGGAAACTTATTGCATAAATTTTAAAGTATATGCAAAAGTATTAAACTGAGTTATGGATTTAAAAAATTGTATAGTGTTTCTTATTTCTAGAATCTGAGGGTTCAAGGTCTACCTTCTTGATCTAATCCTGTCCCTAATGTTGATACCTTTATTTTGATTTATTTTAGTTGTCTGATTTGAATTAATTTTTTCAAGAAGGGCTTTTGTTGGATATACTGAGTGAGTTCCGCCATGTTTGATGATATATAGTACAGCTTTTATACTTGAAAGATAACTTGATGTATCTTAAAGTCTTGGATTACTTTTGCTTTCCCACCTTTGGCACTGAGAATCCCTGAGAGAACTTAACAAAAAGAAATTACAATGGGGACTTCCTTGATGATGCAGTGGTTAAGAACCCGCCTGTCAATACAGGGAACATGGGTTCGATCCCTGGTCTGGGAAGATCCCACATGCCGTAGAGCAACTAAGTCTGTGCGCCACAACTACTGAAGCCCGCACGCCAAAACTACTGAGCCTACGTGCTGCAACTACTGAAGCCTGTGTGCCTAGAGCCCATCCTCTGCAACAGAGAAGCCACCACAATGAGAAGCCCACGCACTGCAACGAAGAGTAGCTCCCACTGGTCGCAACTAGAAAAAGCCCGCATGCAGCAACAAAGACCCAACGCAACCAAAAAAAAAAAAAAAAAAACAACGGATCTCATGCGTAAGAAGAAGTCAGAATTGTAACAGTGTCTTTCATACATATTATTTCTACCCTTTCATACACTTTGAGAAACATATATTACTCTATAAACATGACTTAGGAGTCTAGGTTTAACTTGGTTTTCAGATCTTGTAAGAACAGTGTTTTCAGATCTTAGAAAAACAGTGTTTTTGAAAGAACCACTGAATAACCAAACCTCTAAGGTGATCTATTTTAACTTTATTAAGTAGTGGATTTTGAATGAAATATCTATTAGATTAAAAGAAACTATGAAATCCAATTATAATCTGATGGATTGTTGCAGACATTTAAAAATTAATTTAATATTACACACGTAATTCAGGAATTCACTCTTTAGTAAAAAGTTAAAATTGACACATAAAGTTGAATTCACTTCAGACCAGTAACCTCTAATATCAATAGTGTCCCTGGATTTAATTCTTTTTTTACGAATTGGCGTTTATATCCTTTTTCTCTTAAATTTTTGCCCACAAATTTTAGCATCCATCTGGATCTTGTCTGCTTTAATGGTATATTTTTTGTAATTCAAAATGTATAACTGAAACATATCTAAAAAGACCTGATTGCTACAAATCTTAGATTTATTTTCTTTCCTTTTTAAAAATTTTCCTGACAATGCAAACAAATGTTGGGAAATTTCTCTTGAGCATAAGATTTTCCAAGTTGCCACAGAAACCTAGTAATGATAGAAAAGATTAATAATATTTTACAGTTTGCATATTGTATAATGAACTTAATAGATTCTTTTAATTTTTAATCTATTTGGGTATTTGCAGAGAAAATAATACACCATATTTTTCCAGTTTGATAGCTAAAATTCAGATTTTTCTGGTTGCTGAATACAGTAAAATGATATAATTACCTTATATTCCTCTTGATTCGTGTTATATCATCAATTTTATTACTTTCAAATCATTTCTCTCTCCTAATAATATTCATTACACCAAATTTATTACGTATTCACAATGCCTTAAGTCACACAAATCATATTTTGCTTTTGCATGCACATCTTGTAACTAAATATATGTTATCAATAGTGAGAACCTGGAGTGTAATTTGTTGTGGAAGAAAGCATGCTGGCCTTGGGGAAAAGCTTTTGTATTCCAATATGATGTTGCAATTTAAACACAAAAATAAAGAATTAATGGTTAAAAATAAATAAATAAGTAAATCTTTTCCTGTGTATTTACTGGCTTGCATATGTACCTACAGAAAACATATTGTATGATTTACAATTTTCTTTAAAATATGACACATTGTACATATTATTCTGTAACCAAATATTTAGAGTTATTTCTACTTCAGTATATACACATATCTATTTTATTCCTTTTAACTGCTCTGTAAGGTTTCATAGCATTGCCATGCCACATTTATTTAGCTGTCGTCCTGTGATGGGCATTTAGGTTGTTTCCTACTCTTTTTTTTTTTTGGTTGTTACTACAATCAAAATTTAGTGGACATTCTTATGTTTCTTTTCCTATGGTAGATTCATTTTTAAAAACAACTTTACCGAGGTATTACTTACTGGCTATAAAATTTCCATTTTTAAGTGTACAGTTCAATGATTTTTAGCAAATTACGGAGTCTTACAATCATTGCCACAATCCAGTTTTAAAACGTTTCCATTTCCCAAAAGGATCCCCAGTGACCGTTTGCAGCCACTCTCCATTCTGACTCTTAGCACCAGGCAATCACTAATAGATTTATTTTAAGAAATACTATTATTATGTTATTTTTTCCCAAATAAGAAATTATTAGTAACCTTCAAATGTTCCTTCAAAAATATCCACATTTTACCAGGTACTGGAGGTTAAAAAGGGAGCACAGCAGATTCTTAATTAAAGAAGGGGAGCCACTTATTCTCAAGAAGGAGGAAGACTGTGTCGTGGGCTGCAGTGCCCCAGGCGACAACACTTTAGGGAATAAGTGCTGAGATACTGGATGGGGTGGCCATGACCAGCTTACACGGCGTGATACTTCAGTACACATCATAAACTCATAACATTTCAAATTCCTGAGGTCATCTTAGAGCCCCAGCCCTACCTCCTCCCGTTATAGATGAATTAACTGAGGTCCAAAAACATTAAAAAATATGGCTAAGTCACAGAGATACCCAGCCTGTAACAGAGTTCTGGAGATTACCTGCCTCGTTACTCTCCTCATTCATGGAGTGATACAAAAGCGAGAATATTAACTCATACTTTTAATTTTGCTACATAAGTAAGTAGCACTGTTTCAAGGAGTTTTTCCACACTTCTAAATTTAATGTTTTAGATTTACAAGACAGAGAATTATGATAAACAAGAGGGCATATATTCTAGGACAGGCATAATCTCCACTGTATTATCCAGAACCTACTGTATTAGCATGGACCCTGAGATCGAAGAAATCTAGCTATATAGCACAGCCTTGAAACAGCTGGAAAATAGATGGCTTGCAGTTAGGATGATTTGGGAATAGCGCTGTAAATCTGTCTTGGAGGAGGAGTATTAAATAAGAAGACACCATCCCATAAAGCCTTACCTACACAGCCTTCTCCATCAGGCCTTCGGGTCATCCCAGGCGGGCAGATGCACATGAAGGTGCCAATCAGATTCTTACACATCATGCCCCTAGATTCACAGTCATGTAGCCCTTCAGCACATTCATCCAGGTCTACAAAATATTTTTAACAGGAAAAACATAGAAGTAAGAAATTTTCAGGAGCAGGCTATTGTTTAGAATTTTTAAGTCACCTTTTTGGTCTTCTGGCTCTTATTATGTAACAGAGAAAGGAGGAGCCCAGTCTTTTTCAACTGTTGGCTGTATTCTAGATTTATAAAATTTTAGCATTGGTCCTAAAGATAAGAAGTTCAGGAAAGGGCTAGCTTTGCTTTAATAAGAGCTCAAGAGTGTGACATCTTATTTTTGACTTGATTGGACAGACCATCAAGTATCTTGTTACCTAGTTATGGAAATCTACCAGCAATGTTGTCAGATACATTTCTGTAAAGCTCTAGAAGAAGATAGCTGAGAGCTATAAACTCATTAAAATATATTTCCAGCATGGCAAATAAAGTGCTAACTACTCCCCTGTCTGTGGCCTTACCTTTGCACATCTTCTGGTCTTCCCTGAGGGCATAGCCAATCGGGCATGTGCATTCGTAGGACCCGAAGGTGTTCATGCAGCGGAAAGCACACAGCAGTGGGTTCTGGGCACACTCATTGATATCTGATCAAGAAAACAGGCAGGCATGTGCTCAGTCTAGAGTTCTAATTACTTGCTCAAATAAACACTGATGTATTTGCACCTAACTCATCCTCCAATGAATAACAACTATAAACTCTGAAAAAAATACAAAAACAACACCTCAAGTGGTTTTTAGTGGTGAGCTGAAAGTCAGCAAACAACAGGCAAAGAATAGGTTCTCAAGTTTCTTTTTCCTGTGGATAGCACCAGTCCTGACAGCAGCACCTGGCAGCTAAATCTTCAGTAGAACCTTTCTGAGCTTCTGTCCAGGAGGATTCAGGGGAGGGAGCCTTGGGGCAACCAAGGCCGCTGAAGAATGAGGAGGAATCCCGGAAATGACAGGACCAGAGGTGGAGAAATACCTTTTTCATTTTTTTGCCTCAACTCAGCCCAAGTTGCTGACTTAACCATGCATGTGTAGGCCAAAATCAAAGAAGCTAGCCACTAGGGTTTAAAGAGCAAATCTGAACAACTGTCTTCCATAGGCCTGACGGTCCGCTTTTATGTTTATCCAAGTTAACTGCCTGCTAAGACAAATGCATCAATATTCTTCAAAATAATATAACTGATTTCAGAAGACATCATTCACAATATCCAGGGCATAATCCAAAATTAACCAACATACTGAGGAACCAGGAAAATGTGACCCAATCTCAAGGGAAAAGATAAGCAACAGACGCCAACTCTGAGAGGACCAAGATGCTGGAATTATCAGACAAGGGCTTTAAAGTAGCTTTTGTAACTATGCTCACTGAGATAAAGGAAACTATGTTTGTGATGAATATAATCATCAATAGAACGTCAGAATAGTATAAATAAAAGCTGAGACATGAAAAACCCTTTCTATATCAAGAAGAAATAAAACTAAAGAAAAGTATCACTTGCCTTCACAATTCATCATGGGCCCTGGCTCGAAGCCTTCATTGCAGTTGCATTCAAAACTCCCAATAACATTGGTGCACGTCCCATTTCCACAGGGATTGCCAATTGAACATTCATCGGTATCTGAAAAAGAAGAATAAGAAAGTGCCACAAAATCTGGAGAAGGTTTAGTTTTATAGGAGTATACCCATGAATATCCATCTGGCCCTCACACATGTCCCAGATCTGTGCAGGGCACACATGACTCTTGCAACCCCCCTTGGCCTTGGCTGGCTGGCCTTTATGCAGGGCAGAGAATCCCGAGAGATCAAGTGTGCAATGATCTGAGCCCTCAGACAGCCATGGCTTGCCCTAAAAAAAAACACAAACGCAGGGAGGGATGTGGTGTTCTGCTACCAGAGCAGAAGTGGAAAGTCATAAAGTAAAATGGATCTCTTTCCCAGTTAGTGGTTTTGGCAATTGTAAATCTCTGGACACATCAGAGTTTGTATATTTGGTTGAAGGCAGAGGTTGGGCAACTCTCCCCATCTTCACATAAACCAGGTCTACTGGAAAATGTAGAATGGGAGAAGAAAGAGCAGTTACTGGCTACTTGTCCTGGCTTTGTAAATCCCACTGCCACCCAGGGTGCCTGAGAGACCTTTTGCTGAATATAAGAAAGAAAACAGAACTTTCAAAGTGTGAAATGTGGAGTCAGCACTTACCCACACAGCGTACTCCAGTGTAATCAAGGTTGTAACCCATTGGACATTCACAGCGAAAAGACCCATCTGTGTTGATACACTGACCATTTGAACAAATGCCAGGGCTCTCAAGACATTCATTGACATCTAAAATACAGAATCACCCATGAACTTTCTTACATAAAAAGATATGCCCAAACTGTATATATCTATTCAAAAGAGCCTTAAAAATTTTTAAACATATAAACATTTCTTTTATCAGAGAAATATATAACGTATTTCACATGTTACAACATAGTCTTATGATAAATATAGTGCATATGATAAATATATAATAAATATTGTATTTGTGCATTAAATGCAATATACTATGTTATACAGTAAAATCAGCATGATTATAAAATAAATGTACAAAAATATACTTATGTAAGACTATGAAAATAAAATACATCAAACCACACCTTCACGGGTATCATGAAGACTAGGAACAGTTCCATGGCCATAGGGACACAAATCCTGGAACGCCACTACAGAGAAAAACACAAATTACCCATTATCAAAGAGTCTCAACTATCAGAGAACTTAACTGATTATGGATAATACATGAAATTAGGCTTACTTCTCCTCTACAAGGCTGTTTTTAGTAAGAGTCTTTTTATTTTTATAATTTATTGCAAAAGCAACGCTGAGCATATTTAGAGAAGGTCACCTGAGCTTGTCCAGCTCCTCCCAGAGTGCTACCTATGGAGGGTGTCTGATTCTGTCTGCTTGCTCGTTTAATGTTGGTCAGCCAAAGAGCCTCTCTGCCCATTACACACAGAAGCTACCTCTGGCCTACAGACCAGGCCAGTTCCAAGCCTGCTGGAACAATCGTACCGTTCAGCCGTGCTAACTGGATCTGTGACGCTCTTGGTCTATTCCTGCAAATGGCTATTGTGCTGACTCAGCTTCTCAGAACTTCACATAAGAGCCTGGGAGCCACAGCGTGTGATACAATACCCATGTGGGACTCCCGCAGCAATCTGGAATATAATTTTCATCCCCTCCTTGGATCTCTTGCCCTGCACCTCTCAAATTCATTCCTTTCAAAACAAGTAACACTAGCCTTGGGGGGAGAAATGAAATAATGTGGTAACTCCCTGCATGTACACATGTTGAATACAAAAGTTGAAAGAAGTTCCTGAGACTAGGCTGCTCACTGAACCATTAAAGTTTATAAGTGAGGGGATAGTTTCATCCTCAAAATATTCATAAATTACATAGTCCAACTGGGTTCTGCCAGACAGTCCCAAACTAGTGCAAAGTGGCATTTTATGTAGTTGTTGCTCTTACCTTCATCATCTTTGGGGCACAGCTCACAGGGGTCCCCCCAGCCCTCTCCTGGCATCTTACTACAGCAGCATTTCGCCTTTGTGGTATTGAAAGCTTTGGGTACGGAACACTTTCCATTTTCAAAGTTTGTGAAACAGAAGCTCTGGCGAGTATCTAATCAAGAAAGCAAACATCACAGACCTCATTACTGGTCATTTTAAAAGATGGAATAATTTGTACATAACTCTGTTTCCGACAGACCATTTCTCATGGGCTGAACATGTGATGCAGATTAGATGAGCAGTTAAAAGATAGGTCTGGAAATCCTCAATTGCTGATATCACTTGCCAGTTTAAACTGATCGCTCTGTAAAATTGTATTTAATTATTTAAAATAGTTACAATATTTTAATAATGTGCTTAGGAAATTTGAGAAATCATGCTCAATATTAAAATGATTTCCATGTCATTTTTTTCCCCACTGTTACATTATAGCCTAACAAAATCAATCTAGGTAATTTTCAGTAAGTTACATCATATCAGAAGCAACTCCTCACCAATGTACAAAAAAATCTATGCCAACCACAGAATGAAAATGATGAAATAAGATAACAATTTTTCATTTAGTATGAAGTTTTTTTAAAATGTAGAAACAGAGCCAATAATTCAAAGTACCTTAAAAATTGTCCAGTGCATATACATCTGAGACCTGCATTTTAAACTTACAGATGATGTATTTGCCAGAGACATATATTTTTAGTGACAAACACTGAATCATGGCTTACTGTCTAGCTCTGAAGTCTAAGGGCCAATTATGACAGAGAAGCCGTTTCAAAACTTACCGAAGCATCTCCGTCCATTATCAGACAACACAAAACCAGGGGGACAGATGCACTGGAAGCCCCCAGGAGTATTGGTGCAGGAACCAAAAAGACAGATGTTGGGATCTTCATCACATTCATTTATATCTGCAGAAGAGCAGGATAATTTATTGATTTAATCAAATCAAAACACTGTTCAATATCTGAAAATAAATAATTTGTCCACACTCTTAACAGTTCACTAGCCATTGGATATTTAATATGAAACAATACATTGCATTATGTATATGTTTAACTTATCTTTAAAAAATAAAGTGTTACTGCTTCAAAAGTCAAAGATTACATCCAGTTTCAATCAACCATATGCCCCAGACTCCCAAGTCGGTCTCCAGCTCTCCAGACTTGACCCCTGGGGGTGTTTTTACATCCACCTGCCTACCTGACAGGACCACTTCAATGTCTCACAGACATCGCATCCTCAGCAATGGTCCCCTTCTATGATGCCCCTCTCAGCAATCCACACTGGGGACCTGGAATCACATTTATTCCTCTCCCTGACCTTTCACATGCAAGCAGCATGTGGCCTGTAATTCCTACCTCCTCTCTACATTCAAACTCAACATCATTTGCCGCCTGGATTATCGCAGATCTCCCAGCTGGACTGCTGCATCTCCTTCTCTCCTCTTCACACTGCCACCAGGGCTGGTTTTCTAAAACACACACCTACTTGAAAAGCTGTGCCTGTGGAACTAGGGGAACTCAGACATGTGTTGAGAATTTTATCATTTCCACCTGACCCCAGAATGGTTCCTTAAAATATACAGGGATTTCTTACCAGTGATGTTTGGCCTTTTTTCATTGGAAGTGCTTACTTAATGGGTTATTTTAACTCAGTGAATAAACATTACACAATTTCAGGCACATTAGAACATAAGCTCCATGAGGACGTGATGTGTCTGTCTGTCTGGATCACTGCTGCACCCTCAGCTTAGTCCAGCACAGTGTCTGGCACATTCTACATTCTCAATTTATATTTGCAGAATTTTAATGAGTGAGTCGTACCACATCGTTTCTAAAGCCACCTGCAGTGCCCCATACTGCCTGCAGGACTGAGTGCAATCTTCTGAGCTGGCCAGTCGACGCCCCTTACCACGTCTGTGCTGCCTCTCTTTTCAAAATGCCTCTCTGTTCCATTTCCTTCTTTGATTAGTAAATTTCTATCCAACATTTCAGAGACACCTCAAATGTCACCAGTCCTTTGTGACAGGCTATCTGACATGCCATCCTCTCACCACCTCCATCATTATTCACAGCCTCCTACTGTGAACCCACAACCTGAACAGACCCCAGTACAGTGTCTGTCACGCTGAATTGTAAGGATATCTTTACAAAGTGGGGTTTGTTACGAAATACGTCTTTTCTCTTAGGCAGTAAGTTACCTGTAGGAAAAACCTTCCTTTTTGTATTTCCAGCACCTAAAAGATGCTGTGTCCACTGTAATGTCCACTGAATGTCAGGATGGATTTATGTGTGTGTGTGTGTGTGTGTGAGTGTACATATAGTCACGTTAGGAAGCATTTCATCTAGGAAAATTGGTAGAAGAGATTCTATTGATAGGATGAAGGAAATATTCTTACAGTGAAGTAAGTTAGTTAAAAACCCATTCTTAAGACATGTGAAACAGTGATGTTGTTTATCAGTGGATAAAGAAATACTCCTGAGGTTTAAAAAAATGTAAGTGAATCACAGATTTTTTTCACTAAGAAAAAAGGTAGCTAAGCCTTTCTGATACAAAGAGGCATATGCATTTCTATTTCCTCCTTATGGCTGACACACTGCTGCTATCTTTGCTCCATAAAGAGATGAATCACAGGGATGTTGAAGAATTGAGATTAAATATAAACAAAGAAAATGAAAGAAAGGATCTTAAACTTTTCAAGAAAGTTTTTGCTAAGATGCTTCTAGTATTATTATCGATTATTTTTAAGTATTAAAAACACTAGACAATCTTACAAGGAACTATACAAATCAGACAAAAAAGGGACAAGATATAAACACCAAATTGGAATGACTAGGGATACCTATTATTTGTAATTATATGGTATGAAAAGAAATTAAATTTAACTAAGTGAACTGTTTCCTTCAGTTCCATCTATATAAGTCCCTTGAGTGTGAACAGTAGAACTACTTAGAATTTTTTTAAGAAACTGGGTAACTCAAAGGCAAAAAAACTCTTAACAATCATTTCACGTTAGAAGAACCACACTAAGATGCTGGTGCTTCTGAATTTCAACAAAACTGTTAAAACTAATTTGTACAAAAGTGAAATAAAGTAACTGTAAAAAGGTCGGTCTTCATCATGTCCACCAGGCAATTCTGGGACCCACTTTTCATGTGGTTACAGTGTTCTTGTACACTGGGAGAGTTTCCACAGAAAAACATCTGTTCTGACAAATGGATTAATATTTTCTGTTTTGACATGTGGCCTTCCCAGGGAAAAAAATGTTTCAACAGCATTGTCAAGACTTTCTGCTTCACATTTCTAGGACTCCAGACACCTTTAATAGCTGTTTTAAAATTGGTTGCCAAAGATTACAATTTTTGTAGACACTCTTTAAATTCAGTAGAAAGTCTCTGTTGACATTTGGAAAAAAGCTTAGAATGCACTGAAAATTCTTTGACTAGTATAAGATTTCTGTTAATGAAAAATCCCACATCCTTAAATTCTTTATTCCCACCACTCCCCCTTCAAATCATTTCCGATGGTTCAATAAAACAGATGTAGGCAGCTATATGTTTAATTCCTTGGGTCAGCATGCTTACAGTGATTTGGAGTTAATATATTTCCACAGAGTCTATACCAGGTCTTATTATACTAAACAGCTCACGGACTCAAAATAAACGTTAGCCTTACCGATGCAATTCTCGCTTTTTACTTCATACCCTGGGGGACAGATGCATCTGAAGGATCCCTCCAAATTCTGACAGGTGCCAGGAGAGCAAGAGCCAGGAAGGGCAACACACTCATTAGTATCTTTAGAGAGAAACAAGAAAAAAATGATTTAAAGACGAGACGATTGTTGCCAAAGGATATTAACATGAACTCAACTCAGGCCCTCTGATCTGCCACGTCACTATGGGCAAATATGCCCTCAGAGACTTTTGACATATTGTGTATTACTCATTTGGCAAGAGGCTAATTTTCCTTTGTCTACGTTTATTGAGACACGGATAGCCTGAAGCTCTATCCCAATAAAAACACTGCATACGAGTCATTCCCAACTGTTTGAGTAAACCGTTTACCAAAATTTCCCATGAAATTTATCTTGGTCATGTAATCAGATGGCCAAATGAAATGCAAATGTGTCCCTAAGTTGGTGGGTGGGGGGGAAATCACATCATTATTTTACAAAACAAAACAACATAAAGACTGTTTATTATGTACATACTTACCTATACAGTTCTTGCCATCTGGAGTAAGTTCATAGCCTTCATTACATAAACACTTGAAGGAGCCAATTTCATTAAAACACCGTCCATTTCTGCACACCTGACCAAAAAAGGAACTGCACTCATCTACGTCTGTAAGCAAACAGGAGTTAGCTTTTCAGAGAGAGCTCTTAACACATATTCTGTCACAAGTTGCAACTTAAAAACATATTCATTGGTAGATATTTACAAAACCCTACATTACAATTCCTCATCAACACAGAGAAAAATGGCTCATATCATAAGGATCAGGTGACTAATAAGGTCACACAGATCTCTCCTGTAGGCTTAAGGTGAAGCTTTCCATGCTTTCCAATTGAAAAATAGTTCTCATCCTGGAGGTAAGAGTATACACGGATTTAACTGGACTGCCCAGTTTGCAGGTAACTTTACCTGGAGGTAAGCTGACTATATTCAAAGGACAAATAACGAAGCATATCAAAAATACAGAAAAATCAATTCTATGAAAAACACTCTAGAATTGCTGACACATTTTTCTGTCAATTTGAAAAAAAAGTTCTTAAGTGGTAGGTTTTCAGTTAAACTTGGGGTTGATCCCGTTTGAGTAATTTTTTAGTTTGTTTGCAGATTATACTTTGATCAGAGCCATATTTGTATCTTTCATTCTCCCTGGCTGTACAAAGGGTCTGAGAAACTACAGACAAGAAGGTGGTTCAATAAAATATCTAGTTAGCTCTAAATTTTTTCACCAGAATTTTATAAAATAAAGAAAGCTGAGAGGAATATATATTGGATTAAATTAGGAGGTGGGTTTGAGCTGTGATGGTTCCATTAAGGTAGAAGGCCTGAGTTCCTTTTACATACCTTACAGGATAATGTGAATTAAGAGATGTTATGTAGTAAAGCACCAGTATAGTGTCTGGCACATGGTAAATGAAATATTGTCAGTGTTTGTTGTCGTATCTTTTACTATCTTCTCCACCAACTACAGGACCCCCTCCTCCTCCTCCAGTCACTTTCAATTTTTATTTCAATCACTGTCTGTTAGAGGCAAAGGCTAAAATTCTGTGCCATGTAGAGAAGACAGTTTTATTTTCCACTGAAAGTTTACAGTTGTTCACAGAGATTAAATAGGTTTCTGAGGGCTGATTTGGAAACCTAGACACCACACACTCTTTCTGTGGGAAAAGGCATCCCTTGCTTCAAAAGCTGACAGAAAATAAAATTTCAAAACACGACGTTTTTCAGTTGTAGATTGTCAGTGTTTGCATGTAAATCAAGAATAGATTTTATGAAATACTTGTAATAACACTGAAACCATAACAGGTCTAACTTTGATCCCATCTAAGGGGTAAAAATAACCCCAAACCATAAATCAGTCCCAATATATTTACTATCATCTGCATGGCCTTTTCCCTTGAATTGACTGGTTGATTGACATAGTATTCAACCCAGCAGATTGTCTTGTGATTATTTAAGCCAAGAGTGTGACTTTAGTTAACCAGAAATTAGTTAATGATATTACATATCTTTTGGCACACATGCTCAATTTGAATAATAAAAATATTTATTCTTTGGCTTTATTCTGTGTTTCAGGATATTGTGTAGAAATGAAAGAGAAGCAATAAAGGACTGAGTACTTACCCAGGCAATCATTATTATGAGTGAGTTCAAAGCCTGGGTAGCAGAGACAGTTATAGGATCCAACGGTGTTTTTACAAGTTCCATTTCCACAGGGATGCCGCTCACATTCATCAACATCTACAAAGAAACATTGGCTCAAAGGAATTCAATTTTTTACTAGAAAAACGTAGCCTATTAAACATTTAGATTTTTTTAAACTACTGGCTTACTTAGATTTTCCTCATTCAATACTAAGAACCCACATTTATTTAAGGAAAGTAAGTATGAGGTAGAGCTAACTCAGAAGTAGAAAATTATAGGAAAAAGTGCCACTTAATGACTTACAGGAACATATACGACGCAGAAAAGAACTGGACTAATAAGCAAGCAACTATCTCCTTAGTGAGAGGTTTTAATGAATAGGTTCACTTGTCAATTGTAAGGAAATCAATCTTTTGAAACACTAGAACAATTTGTTCTATTAAGCATTATAAATGCTCCCCCAGAAATTTTCATATCTTAATTTGATCAGCACAACAAAGGTAAACTTTAATTTCCTAAATTTTATGAATCAGTGGAATCTAAATTGAAAAAGTCTATTAAGGGTTCAATTATTATTAGCCTTTGAAAAAATGGAATTAATATTTAGAAAGGTCATGGTATATAACAGAGGAGACACTAGACTATGAATTCCAGGATGCTGAAAAAAAAAAGAGGGTATTACTGTTCCTTAGGAAGGAAGCTTTGTTTAAGAGAGGTATTACCAAGGAGTCTAGCTGACTTTCATCATGGATGAATTGTTAGGATCAAGGACAGATTTTCACCATATGAATTTCTGAACCATAAATCTCAGGGTGTTTTTTAGCAAATCATATCCTCCCTCTCAGAGAGAACAGCCAGGAGAAGCATATATAAGCAAGCAATCTCAGAAAGTTCATGCAAATAGGGCCGCATCCTCTGTGTGTCCTTTGCACAAGCATTCCCTGGAGAATTTTTCCTAGGACGATGGGAAATGTCTGCAGGGGAGCTCTTAGGAGGCACTGGAAGAATGGAGACGTTCTCCAGGTGGTCCTCATGTATGGATATGCCATAAAGGAAACTAGTTCTGCCGTTCTGCTGTACTGAAATCTGACCTTACGATTCACAAAGATAGTATCTTAAATACCAAAAGAGTAGATGCACAACTTTAGCTTTTTCTAAACTGAGAACATGATAATTATAAATAGCCAACTTTTAAATTTAATTTTCCTCCTGCAAGCGCAAAGTGCTTCAGTGGAGATGAGCCAGTGGCTGACATCAGATTTAAGGAGTTTAAGCTGAGTTCCAAGGTGTCCAGCCCATCTGCTTTTGAAATCTTATTAATCATCAGCTCAGCAAGTACTTACTGAACACAATTATTGCTTAACTAACTGTACATTAGCTACTGGGGCTTTTCAAAGTTCCGCTATCTTTGCTTCTAAAAATTGTTTTTAAGAGTTGAAAAGCAAAACAAGCAGATAAATCTCATGTATTCAATGTTTCGGGTGAAAGAAGCATATGTACGTATGTGTGTGTTTATATATTCATTTCAAAACTGTCACTCTGCTACTACTCCCTTGTATTCTTGCATTCCAAAAGGCTTTCTTGAGTGGGAAGCCAAAAGGCTTTCTTGAGAGGGGGGTAAATGGGCAGCTGGTACCGTGGTGATCTCAACGTAACCCTGAGTGTCCCAGAGCTCAGGTTAATAAGCATGTGAAAGTCACCTGGGGAAAAAGGTTGTAAACACTGAACCCAAGAACATATTGTGGTGTGTCCTGCTTGCAAATTTTACATTGAATAAAACCATAAACAGTTTCACAGAACTCATTTTTTGTAAGACTGTTTCTGACAGAGACTTGGTAGTTACTTGTGGCGAGTGACCGAACTGTAATCTCTTCTGGAGTCTCAGCTCCACGTCACCCCCTGAAACTAATGTCCTCCTTCTTACCCATGCACATCGTCTGGTCCTGAGAAGCCTTAAAGCCGTTGTGGCAGATACACTGGTAACTTCCTTGTAAATCCACACACAGGCCATGACTGCAAACATTAGGAATTTCTAAACATTCGTTGCGATCTAGCACAAAAAATAAAACACATGTTATACATATCTGATCTTTATTAAGATTCCTTCATTTTTTTCCACAGGCGCTGTTTCTATAATCTGCTATTAATTATTACAGACAGTCTGAAAGTGAACCATAACAACAGCTGAATCAAAATAAGCAAGGGTTTAAAAGTATCCAAACCTTTTCAAAAAATTTTAAATCATGCAATTTTTACATGCTGATTGGTATCTCAAGGACATTATTTTATTTTAGGTCCAATTCCAGGAAAATCCATTGAGAGACCTCTTCTTTTCCTAACAAAAGTCTAAAAGATATGGTAAAATAGGTTCAATATGAATGAATAGATTTACTTAGAAAATCTTTTCAAAATTATCTTTTTTCTCTTTTTTTAATTGGAGTATAATTGTTTTACAGTGTTGTGTTAGTTTCTGCTGTACAGCAAAGTGAATCAGCCACACGTATACATATATCCCCTCTTCCTTGGATTTCCTTCCCATTTAGATCACCACAGAGCATTGAGTAGAGTTCCCTGTGCTATACAGTCTGTTCTCATTACTTATCTATTTTGTACATAGTAGTGTATATATGTCAATCCCAATCTCCCAATCCATCCTACCCTCCCTTCCCCCCCTTGGTATCCGTACATTTGGTCTCTATGTCTGTGTCTCTATTTCTACTTTGCAAATAGGTTCATCGATACCATTTTCTAGATTCCACATACATGTCCTAATAAAAATAACCAAGAGATCACTGAAAAACTCAAAGAGGAAATCAAAAAATGCCTAGAAACAAATGACAATGAAAACACGACGACCCAAAACCTATGGGAGGCAGCAAAAGCAGTTCTAAGAGGGAAGTTTATAGCAATACAATCTTACCTCAAGAAACAAGTAAAATCTCAAATAAACAACCTAACCTTACACCTAAAGCAACTAGAAAAAGAAGGACAAACAAAACCCAAAGTTAGTAGAAGGAAAGAAATAATAAAGATCAAAGCAGAAATAAATGAAATAGAAATGAAGAAAACAATAGCAAAGATTAATGAAACTAAAAACTGGTTCTTTGAGAAGATAAAATTGATAAACCTTTAGCCAGACTCATTGAGAAAAAAAGGGAGAGGACTCAAATCAATAAAATTAGAAATGAAAAAGGAGAAGTTACAACTGACACAGCAGAAATACAAAGGATCATGAGAGAATACTACAAGCAACTCTATGCCAATAAAGTGGACAACCTGGAAGAAATGGACAAATTCTTAGAAAGGTACAACCTTCCAAGATTGAACCAGGAACAAACAGAACATATGAACAGACCAATCACAAGCACTGAAATTGAAACTGTGATTAAAAATCTTCCAACAAACAAAAGCCCAGGACCAGATGGCGTCACAGGCGAATTCTATCAAACATTTAGAGAAGAGCTAACACCTATCCTTCTCAAACTCTTCCAAAATATAGCAGAGGGAGAAACACTCCCAAATTCATTCTATGAGGCCACCATCACCCTGATACCAAAACCAGACAAAGAAAATACCTTGTTTGATAGGAAAGCATGGACAGTTTTTAGTGCAGGAAGTATAAAGAACATTGTGCTCAGTGTCAAAGAACGAGTCATTCTCTTTCTTACCTACACAGGCTCCGTTGGGTGAAAGTTTGAAACCTGCAGCGCACTCGCAGCGGTAGCTGCCGGGACTGTTGATGCAGTCGGCATTTCGCTGGCAGAGGTTATCACCGTTGCTGCACTCATCAATATCTGAAAGAGCAACAATTCCGTTTTTAAAACTTCGTTATTGCATCAGTATTATATTCACTTAACCAATTTGGTGATCAACTCCCAAATGTTGTAGAAGAAACAGTAAAAATCAGAAAACTGTCTAAAAACCAGTTATGTCTGCCAAACTTTTTTGGATAAGGTCACACATCATTCAGATTACCTTCACAGACCAGGAGCAGGTCATTGTAGCTGAATCCCGTAGGGCATTCACAGCGGAAACTGCCAATCTGGTTAATACACACACCATTTGCACAAATGCCTGGAATCTCTTTACATTCATCAATGTCTGCAATTGAATAGATGTGATCAAATATACAGGGTTCTCCTTAATGTATTCACTGTAAAACCTTGAATACTATGTGTACACTGGAGTGAAAACACACACTCAGTGTCACAAAAATCAATTCTATACCAGTATGAATGATTCTGTGGTTTATGAAAGCATATAGATCATAAGATATTATATCCTTTGAACAGTGATGAAAAAAAATGAAGTAGCTGATCAAATATACCAAGTGATATTAGTGTCAATTTAGCAAATGAACTTCCTAGGGAATCAAGCTTCCTCTTAAGTTACATGTCAGGCTCCCCAAATTGCTATCAGGCATCTGATAAAGCCAGCTATATTTTTTTAATTTTATGTCCTTTGTTATACATGCACTGATAATGGACACTTAAAATTATATTGTTTATTTAATCTTTGTGGAAGGAAAGTAGATTGTGCAACAGGAAGTACATTCAGGAGGAAGTGATTTATATAATTAATAATTCTGCAAATTCATAAGTAGATTGGGAGAAAGGAATACTGTAAAAATACACCCAAAACTTAAACGTATACTTATGAAAACAGACGGTAAAGGTTAAAATAAAGTGGATTATTTAGAGTCATGTAATACAATATTCATGAAGAGGAAAACTAAAGTTTCAGCTTGATATGTACGAAATCTTGAGATAGTCACATAACTATCATAACTCAATCACCAGACTATGTTGATGGACTAATCCCACTGTTAACACTTGGTTAGAGGCTGTAAACATGTTATTTCTTTCTTGTCTAACTATATTAGATCCAAATACAGATTATTATCTTTTATGGTACTTTAAACTTTAAAAACACTGAACAAATTTTTACAAAATGCTACGTGTATGTATTAAAATAAACATAATTTAGAAAAAACTCACCAACAGCTTTTCCAGTGTGAATGTCAAAGGTGAATCCAGGAATATTTCCACATATGGTTTTAAAGTCAGCTTTAAAATATAAACAAAGCAAATGCGCTCTTAAAATTCTCAAACTCCTTCAAAATAACATTTTACATAGTATTACTTTTACTGACAGATATATTTTATATTATTCACAATGAGACATTTTAATTTCAATTATATTTATTTGATAACAATGCCAGCTTCTGCAAGGAGTGAATCTAGGCATACTTTATCATTATTATTATTGCTATTCTTATTATTATCATCATTAACTTTTTACTGCTCTGATATTAGAAGTAAATCATTATAAGATTCAAAATATCTACTTTAGGCATTTAAATTCTTTTTATTTGGATATGGAGGGCTTTAAAAATGATCCGATTTAGGTAGATTGAAAAACCAGGTTAGTGTACAAATTAAAAAGGGATTAGAATTGCACAAAGGCATAGGCATGCAAAAATAATTTTGTAGTGGTGAAACATGTTAACAGTGAGTAATGAATGAGACATGAATTTTGTCTTTTTTTAACATAAATGTCTATTTGTTGGAATGTGAAATTTGAGGCATTGAAAACAATGCATCGTGGAATAAAATAGAGACTATGAGAGTCACTCCACATAATTCACCAAACTAATAGTCTAATTTTTAAGAAGCATATTTCTTCTAATGCCCACTGCTACACACATGAATAAAACTCTTGAAAACAGTATCAAGTAAACACATACTGCAGACTATACTCCAAGTGCTATCTGGGGAGGGACTTTGTCTACTTCATCCACCAATATTCACCAAGCATCCAGAACATACAGAGAGGCACATCACAGGTGCTCAATTTAATGGCTTCTAACTGCGTGGCAATATGCGAATTGTAATTTGTATACATCATCTCATTTAATCATCACTATAGGGACTTCCCTGGTGGTGCAGTGGTTAAGACTCCATGCTCCCAGTGCAGGGGGGCCGGGTTCGATCCCTGGTCAGGGAGCTAGATCCCACATGCATGCGGCAACTAACAGTTGGTATGCCACAACTAAGGAGCCTGCCTGCTGCAACTAAGACCCAGCGCAACCAAAAATAAATAAATAAATGATCGTCCTTATAACCATATCAATTAGTCACTGTCATCACTGATTTATTATCCTTATTTAGCATATGAGGAATCAGTTTCAGAAAGGATAAATAATCATGGCAGAGCTGTGATTTAAATACAGACCAGTCTATCAAACCTAAGCCCTTTACTTCCTCTCACCTAAAAAAGTAATATTTAATTCCCCAAACCAATGATTTTCAATTTCTAACTGGTGAAGTTTTCAAATTACAGAATTATAAAAATGTTCCTATTTGTTTTTTTGGAACAAAACTAGGGCAAGATAGAGCTAAGAAAATCCACTTGTGCCAAAGCAATCTTAACACATTTTTGACTGGAGATGTATTACGGCCACAGGCATTAGTTTCTGCAAAAATCCCCCAGTCAATAATGTATTAAGAAAGAAGGACAAAGCTGGAGGTATCAAGATCCCTGACTTCAAACTATACTACAAAGCTACAGTCATCAAAACAGTATGGTGCTGGTACAAAAACAAACACATAAATCAATGGAACAGAATAGAGAGTCCAGAAGTAAACCCACACTTATGTGATCACTTAATTTATGACACAGGAGCCCAGATTATACAGTGGGGAAAACACAGTCTCTTCAATAAATGGTGCTGGGAAAACTATACAGACACTTGCAAAAGATTGAAACTGGCCACTTTCTTACACCATATAAAAAAATAAACTCAGAATACATTAGAGACTTAAATGTAAGACTGGAAACCATAAACTCCTAGTAGAAAACATAAGCAGTATGCTCTTTGACACTGGTCTTAGCAATATTTTTTTTGAATCTGTCTCCTCAGGTAAGGGAAAGAAAAGCCCTCAGGCAAGGGAAAGAAAAGCAAAAATAAACAAATGGAACTACATCAAACGAAAAACCTTTTGCACAGTGAAGGAAATCATCTACAAAATGAAAAGGCAATCTACTGAATGGGAGAAGATACTTGCAAATGATATATCCAATAAGGGGTTAATATTGAAATATACAAAGAGTGGTCACAACTCAATATAAAAAATACAAACAATCTAGTTAAAAATGGGCAGAGGACTTGAATAGACTTTTCCAAGGAAGACATACAGATGGCCAACAGACACAAGAAAAGATGCTCTATGTCAGTGATCATCAGGGGAAGGCAAGTCAAAACCACAGTAAGATATCACCTCACACCTGTCAGAATGGCTATTGTCAAAAAGACCACACATAACAAGTGTTGGTGAGGATGAGGAGAAAAGGGAATCCTTGTGTACTGTTGGTGGGAATGTAAATTGGTGCAGCCACTATGGAAAACAGTATGGAGGTTTCTTAAAAAATTAAAAATAAAACTGTCATACAATTCAGCAATTCCACCTCTGAGTATTTACGTGAAGAAAACAAAATAGTAACTCAAAAAGATATATACATTTTTATGTTCTCTGCAGTATTATTTACAATAGCCAAGATATGGAAGCAACCTAAGTGTCCACTGATGGATGAAGTGATAAACAAGATGTGATATATTGTATGTATATATACACACACACATATATATACACAATGGAATATTACTCAGCCATAATAATGAATGAAATCTTGCCACTTTCAACAACATAGATGAATCTAGAGGGCATTTTGCTACGTGAAATAAGTGAGACCAAGAAAGACAAGCAATGTATGACTTCACTTATATGTGGAATCTAAAAAACAAAACAAATGAACAAAACAAAACAGAAACAGAATCGTAGTTATAAAGAAAAACTGGTGGTCACCAGAGGGGAAGGGAGTTGGGGGTTGAGCAAAATAGACGTGAGGGATTAAGAGGTACAGATTTCCAGCTATAAAATAAATAAGTCACAGGAAAGTAATGTATCCATAAGGAATGGTCAATAAAATTGCAATAACTTTGCATGGGGACGTATGGTTACTAGACTTATTGTGGAGATCAATCCATAATGTATATAAATGTCAAATCACTATGTTGTAATCCTGAAAATAATATTGTATATTAATTATACTTCAATTTAAAAAAAAAGAAAAAAGAGAAAATCCATTTGCCCACTGAATTTGAGCCACTGAGAAAGGCCCCATATGTCACTTTTCACCATGTCTCTCCTTAATTTCATCATGTTAAATGAAACATTTTAATAAATATACCCTAAGTAATACTGTATTTGGTAACAAATGCATAACCATTATTTCTTATTTGTCCTATTGGTTCAACTCTTAGTATCTACAACTATTAAGAGTGATCCCTTCTCAGGTCATAAAAGAACCTGAATGGGCAACAATTTTAAGATGATTTTTTTGCTCTTGTCTGTATTACCATTCAGTTTTTCTTTCAAAAGAATCTGTGCTTGGAGAAAAATTTTCTGTGTAAAGACCAGCTCTCTTTTCTGCCTAAAAATTTCAGGTAAGTTTGAGGGAAATGATGCATAAGGAAAACTTGGACACTACATTGCTTTTATGTTAAGTTTGCTCATCAAATCCATTTTTTGCATATTTTCCAAGGTTGAACTAAAAAGATACTTACTGAGCTTGCTGGACTTTAAATGACCACAAATTTTTAAATCAAAATGACACCTAAATATAGCACGATGACACACAATAGTTTCTCAATAAATACTTGTTTTATGAATAAAAGAATAATTAAGCAGCATGGTTTAAGATAATGAGTTTAAATGGACTAGCGTTATAAATTTTAATTTCAGCAATGGGGCTTATTTTCAGGATCCAGACTCCTACTCAACAGACATCTCAGGAATTAGTGTTTGAATCCCAAAGAGGGCTGCTTGAGAAACCGAGCCATATGACCTCTTGGGTATTTTCAGAATGGAGTGTGTCTGCTTTCCGTACTTTTAGTACTTTTTGCTTTTCCTCTACTGTTACATGTATACCTGTGTCACTGACTCGGCCTGCAGCAGAAGCAGGAGCTGTGTGCTTACCCGTTCCTGGCGTTGGGCACGGTTCACAAGGTTTGTTCCAGGCTTTGCCCACATTGTATGTGCAGCAGCACATTCTCTTTGTCACATTAAAAGGCAACTCATTCTCACAAGTGGTTCCATTATAGCTTCGGTAGCAGAAGCTTTTTCTCATGTCTACATAGAGAAAAACAAGTAAGCCAACCGATCCTATCAGCAAGCAGCTAATAGCAAACCCCACACACCTGGACACACCAAACTTCCTCGATTAACTCTGAAAATTTTCACGGTCGTTTGGAGGTATCTTTAAATAATTCCTTAAGCTGAACACAAATCATTTTTAGATAAGCGTCTTTCCTGTTTTTAAATAAGGGGTTTCATTTACAATTTTCTTGGGGGGACAAAGTTAATAGATACTTCTCTATTCAAATGCATTTATTTAATTTAAAAAGCATTACATGTTAAATTTGAAATGTTCTCTTATTCATAAAATAATGTTCACTTTACATGAACGGAAAATAAAAATTACTTAAGAATATATATTTACAATATTTGATGAAATTTTCTACCTGACTCATGCTTTGTAACATGTAACTACGTAGCCAAAGTTCAAAAATATGATACAGACCCAGAAGTTTATAAGACTTTGAAATACTTCACTATTCATAAAGATTTAACTTCCAAACTTTCTGAATAATAATTCTGAGATGTAAGTATCTGAGAGATAACTGTTGGCCAGGAAGCCAGCAACTGTGACCTAACCAATCTCAGAGACCTTTACCTACCCATACAGTTGTGGCCTCCATTGACCTGCATGTATTCAGGTGGGCAAATGCAGGTGTAATTTCCCAGGGTGTTGTAGCAAGTCCCAGGTCCACACACACCAGGATGTGCAAAACACTCATCAATATCTAGAGGATGCAAGAATATCCATTAATTAGTAAATATTTTCGCCATGAATTTATATCACTTAAACTACTGAACAAAGCATATGGCTGATTCCCCAATTTCATATTTTTATAGAATTTATCTTATTTTTATAAAATTTAGAATTTAAAGCAATTACATAGGAAATGCCCCCAAATATGCATTTACATGATATAAAATATGTCCTTCTTCTGAAGAATAAAAACCTAACATTCAAAAATAAAGATGATCAAAATAAACTATTCCAAAGTGGCAAAAAATAAATGCCACCTATACTTTTTCATTGAAATTTCATATTCTTCAAATGGAATTGCTTTAAAGCTACTTTACTCTTATGTCATTGAAAACCAAATTTTAGTGTCAACTTTAAACTGAATGCAGTTAGGAAAGGCTTTTTCTTTATAGCTCCTTTCAAATTAGCACCCATTCAGAGATGCTAGAAGTAGCACAGCTGCTGGGTATTCTCCTTATTAAATCATATTTCTTCCAGATGCATTTATCTAACATGTTCCAAAAGAAAGGTTATAATGGAAACAATTACATTACATGTTTAATGTTCATTTTTTAGAAGCATGCATTCATTCATTCCATAAATAAATACTGAGATTCTACTGTAAGCTAGAACTTGTAGCTATAAAGATGAAATAGATGTGGACCTTGCTTCAAGAAGCTCCCAGTCTAGTGGGGAGACAGGCCTCTAAAACGCCACGTGAAAAGTTGGGGATGGAACCAAGAAAGGCATCTGCATAACCTCTGAACTGCTTCATACTATGTTGTCCAACACTGAAAATATTAGCCTAATGGTTGCATTTCAAACTTACCTATTTTGCTATATAAAATATAATTTATTGGTATTTGAATTAATAACTTATGTTGATACGGAATGTTTTCATACTATTCCAGCTTCCCCCACTTATTACCAACCCATTTACTCAGAGAAAAATAATGGTAAATTGTGGCAAATAATCTGTAAATTAATTTATCTATCATCATACAACTTAGCAGCATTGATAGGAAAAGAAAAAAGCTATGAACCAGTCTCAACATATCCTTTGATAAAATCTGAAGATGGACCCTTTTTCTCCAGGCCTGACCAGTAATTTTGTTTTAAGTAGCACTAATAATTTTCAGGTATAAATTTATCTCACCTTCACAGATGCGGGTTTCCTCACTGAGGTAGTAGCCTTGAGGACACTCACACTGGAAGCTCCCAAAAGTGTTGATACAATTTCCACCCTGGCAGAGACCTGGTAACTCCTGGCATTCATCGATATCTGCAAAAGGGGAGACAGCTCAGATACCATCATGAAAGACAAGAGTTACTATGAGAGCTTTCAAATGTGTGATACTGTAAGACCTGCAGACTTCCACACATCCAAGTGAATGCACGCTTAGATGGGAGGTTTATTCTGACCATGAACTTTCTTGGCTTTATCATGGAACTTTGCTATAATCTGAGAAGAGTAATTACAGCAAGCTGAGGGTGATTCAAGTTGGGGATAATTATAAAAAGAGTTTCTCTGCAGAACAATCACACATCAGGTCACTGCAATGGGTCAAATCTTTCTGATTTACAAATGGTTATTCAGCAGACTCATAATTGTCCATCGGTAATTTTGCAAAATAATCTTGTTGGGACTGTTCCACACTAACTTTTCTACCAGATTTTCTCTAAAGTAAGTTCTTTACCTTGTTTAAATCTGGTGACAATTAGAGGTATGCTCACCTTCTAAGATGATTGTGATGGGGTTAGGTCTGAAGCCTTCACCTCCAGGACACAAAGTGTAATATTCAGCTGCAAAACAATGGAAAAAAAGAAATTTGATACCTGTGTGCAAGAGGCTGACAGTGAATTAGCACTTAACAACTGCCAGGCTCAAAGCACACATCCTAAGGGGTGTATCTACATTTTCCTTAGTGCCTTTTCAAATACATTATCTTTAAAAGCACATTACATTTTACTTGAAATAAGATCATTACGTCATAAATTATATACAAAGTAGAATAACAAAACCCATTTGCTTTTCATTAAAGAAAAAAATTAATTTCAGACAATTTATATCACAACCTTTTTGGCTAGTAAATAAAAACTAAAAGACTCAACAATTCAAAAGTTTCACCTATGTTCATATCAGGACATACATTTCAATTTAAGGCGTCATATGACCGGACTTGAGGAATACAACTCATCTATGACCCTGAACTAAAACAACTGTGGAAAAGAAGCAGGAATGGCCTTTATCTGTGACACCAGGGAGAATTGATATTATCATCATTCATATTGGATTGTGGTTCAAAACCGTTTTTTCTTTTTAGCATTATCAAGAAAAACAGTGAGAAGAGAGGAATTCAGATTCCTTTTATATGACACACTCTTGGCTGGTTTCAGCACAGTCGTGGAAAGTAGTCCAGATTCAAAGTTCTGACCCTCACTACCTCCCTCACCCCCTAGCAGCAGAAGAAAAGGGCAGCTAGCCCTCAGCTACCAGCGTTTCCTTCCTCTTCTTCCGTCCCATACTCACTGCTGTTGACGGGGGGGCAGGTCTCGCAGGGGTTCCCCCAGGCCTTCCCCAGAGAGCAGCAGCAGGACGAGCGGCTGACGCCCACCCCGATCTCAGTGTTGCAGGAGAGACTCCCGTCGCCCCGAGGACCGAACTTCAGGTAACAGTTGCCCACTCGATTGTCTGCAGGGCAACACAAGAGCTTAAAATTGTCCTTATCAGAGTAAGAATGCCTTTTTGGGAGAATGGTCACTCAGATGATGAAATTCAGATTCTGTACATTAATCCCCAGAACAGAATAATCTCTTGCTTTAAACTTTTTCAAGACTGAGTTGCAGGAATTAAATAAATCACACTTTCCTACGTCTAGACATCCCTATAGATCATGGACTAAACAAGACAGTAAGCAATTACTCATCTGGGACATTCTGGACCTTTCATAATATGATTGCAAAAAATGTTTCCTATAATCAATCTATAGTATGAGTTTATCAATAAAGGGAGTGAAATCCAATATAAGTTAATTTAAAGCAACGTATCCTATCACTGAAATATTGATAACGCCATCTCCTTCCTCTCCTCCCCATAATCTCCATTCTCCCACAGTTTAGTTTCAACTTGCACATTGAGTTTTGCAGGTTTTGGGAAAGCCAGTCTGTAACAACTTTAGGGAGGCTACTTAAGAGATCAATGAATCTCAGACTTTGTCTTGTCTCTATCTATAATTACCATCTAGATCACCTCATTAGTTCCATGACTTTAAATACTATCAAATTTGTGGTTCCATCTTTCACCTCTCCCCTGAACTCAGATCTTTCTGCCATGTGCCTAGTATTTGATTTCTCCTCTTAGATGTCTAAGGTATTTTAGAGTTAACACGTCTAAAATCAAACACTTGATACGCTTTCCCGCACATACGAAACCTGCTCCAATCCTCTCCCAGGCTTCTGCGTTTTCAATAAACAGAAACTCCAATTTTTTAATTGCTCAGGCCCTATACCTTGCAGTCAAACTTTGAATCCTTACTATCATGCCTTATTCAATCCAGTAATAAGGTCTGTCAACACTATTTTCAAAATATATCTGGAATCTGATGACTTACTACTGCTTCCAAATCACTACAACCCGAGTTCAAGCCACCATCATCCCTCACCTGGACTATTGCAATTGTTTCCTAACTCATCTCTGGACCCAACTATAGTCTATTTTTCCCACCATAGCGGGAGTCATCCTTCAGAAGCATTACCTTAGGTCGGGCCACTCCCAGTGGTGTCCCACCTCAATCAGAGTAAAATCCAAAGTCCTTATTTCAGTCTATCAAGTAGTTTTCATCTCCAGCTGCACATTATAATCACTTGGCCAGCTTTTTATTATTTTACTTTTCTCATTTTTTTTTTTTTTTGGTTTTGTTTTTGTTGCTGAATCTCAGGTGCAGACAGAGGTGTTAACTCATGGTTCTGCTCTTACTAGGCCTGTATTCATTCATCCTTCCTTCCTCCTTCCCTCCCATTCTCTCTCTTTTATCCCTGCTCTCCATTCTCATTCCTCATTCCCTACCCAACCATATGAATGTGTTTAATATTATTTTTTTGGTCTGTGCTCCTGCAAAATTAGTGTTTTTGTTTTCGTGTGCACATTTTAAATTTCTATAAATGGTATTTTGTCATATACCTCATTCCATCTTTATAACATCCAATCCGTCAACTCCACGGTATTCAACTGAGATTCTTTTTCAATCTATCCACTCTCCAAATATGGCTTCTAAATTCTTGCCACTGAAAATAATGAGGCACTGAATATTTTTCCTTATGTTTCCGTATGGGACTGTAAGTTACTTTATTTGATATATGAAGCCCAGAGAGGAACTGCTGGTTCACAGAGTTTGCATATTCTTAGCCTTTGGTATCAGGAAAAACAGTCCTTGTTATCTGCCATACGCATCCAGTGAACCTTTTTAATTTTTTATATTTGTAAGTCATTTTGAAAATAATATGCAGAAGAAAAAGGCACAAACAACCTTACTAGAAATTTTAATGGGAATTTAATCATAGCTAACTCAAATTTTATTCCATATTTTCTTGGTCTTGAAAAAACATATACCTGAAACGGTCCTATAAATGCCATTAACTGCTTGCCTGTCAGCTGTCATGCATAAACCTGAAACATATTCATTTTGTAAAACTGATTCCACATTTCAAACACATCTGTCCTGGCCAATGTACTGGACAGGGAGCCAGGCCACTCGGGACACTGCTTCAGCTCTGCCGTTTGCAAGCTCTGAGACCTTGAACAAATGACTGCACCTCTAGGGCCCGGGTTCCCAAGTCTGTGAGAGGAGGTGGTGGGAGCAGATGTCTCAAAAATTCCTGTTTCAAAATATGACTTGGAAGATAAGCAGGATAAAAGTGACCATGTATTTTGGTAATCTAGAGTTTCTTAAGGTAAAGGACTACTATTTTGTTCTCAAGTTAATTGCAGTAAGTGGTCATCACAAGAGAGTATGAGTATTTAACTCTATGTACTTCTATTCATTTGTTTCATATAGCTTTTGCTTACCAACACAACCCACACCGGTGGGGTTCAGCTGGAAATCGGGTGGACAGTTACACTCATAGCGACCAGGAGTGTTGACACATAGGCCGTTCACACAGTTTATTGGATCTGCACATTCATCAATATCTAGGAAAAACATTTAAATGCCCACATTAACATCTTTACTTTCCTTGTGCATACTGCTGTTCCAAAGAATTTGGTGGAAATTTTGCAAGTCAGTAGACTAAAAATCTTTAGGAGGGACTCAGAACAATGAAATAAAAATGAAATACTTGTATACACCTAAAGCAGTTTCCATAGATCAGTCACACAGTATTCATGATGATATCATTTAATACCCTTAATAAATAAATTATAATGAAACATTGCAATTCTGAAGAAAAACATTTTATCACTGTTTGCTTAATTAAACTTAAACATATGTATTATATATTTGTACATATATGTGGACATCATAAATATATACAAAGAAATACTTTACTAATTTCGTGTTGGATATTTAATATTAAGTTGTTCATATTACAGTGGATCAATTCCATAGTTAAAAATAAATGTATCAGCCAAGGGGGAAAGGGGTGGGGTGTGAGGAATTGGGAGACTGGTATTGACACATATACATTATTGACACTATGTATAAAATAGACAACTGATGGGAACATACTGTATAGCACAGGGAACTCTACCTAATGCACTGTGGTAACCTAAACGGGAGGGAAGTCCAAAAGGGAGGGGATATATGTATATGCATGGCTGATTCATTTTGTTGTGTAGTGGAGGCTAACACAACATTGTAAGCAACCGTACTCCAATAAAAGTTAATAAAACAGTAAATGTATCAAAATGTAATTTTCTTTTTCAAAAAAATGCATAGCCCAAGGCATAGCAGGCTAAGCAGAAATTTGAGGAACTTCTATATCTAGCACAAAATGTTCATTTCAACTAATAAGAACACAATTAAGCCCTTAACTGGCCATACCTGTACAGTTCCCTCCGGTTCTGTCCAATTCGTAACCATCATCACAGATACAATGAAACATTCCAGGCAAATTATTACATGTTCCAAAGACACAAATATTTTGGAAGGAGCATTCATCGATATCTGGAGATAAAAAAAAATAGTAACCTCTTGATTACAAAGACATTTAGATTTACTGTATGACGTTAATAAATTATTCTATCTCCTCAGATGTTTTTATGCAGCAAAAGATTTTCTTTTTCTTTGACCAGGGATGTCACGTAAATGGCAAGCAACTAATGTTCATATGGGGCAGAAATATGAAAGTATATTATCTTATTTTATTGACAGTATTTTACTGTCTTGGGCTGTAAAATACTTAAGAAAAAAATTGGCCTAGGGCATAAAAACTTTTTAGAAATTAAATATGAACGTGTTAAAGGAATAAGATTGTAAAAAATTAAAGATAAAAACAAATTCAAAGATTCTAATAATTAAGTGAAAACAGCAGATGTTTTATAAACATCTATAACATACAAAATATACAACATAAATATTTTAAATATTAAATATATCTTTTAAATTATTTAAGTTTAATTTTTTTAAACTTCTTTTTTTATTATATTATGTAATCTGATCTGTTATAATAAAATCAGTTATAAACAGGGAAAGAAGTTTTTTCCCAGTAGTGTGTAATAAGATCATCCATTGCCCCACATTCCTCCAAATCTCATTAAGATATCTCTATTGGACTGAAATCATAAATTCAGTTTATGAAAGTCTTCCATGAAGCTTTAACTCAAAATAAACAAGAAGTTATTACTCCTCCTTCATTCATATGAAAATGAAGGCATAGTGTGCCTGTACAGCTGTAGAAGTAATCTGTATTTCTACTCATAGGAAGAGGATGGACATTTTTGTACACAAATTACCTCATATTCTGAGAATGCAGACCAGGCATGCCATTTTAGGCTAGACTAGACAAGTCATTCTAAAATGCTGTCTTGAGACAGTTATATCTTAAGTATAAACGGGTCTGTTGGTCATTCATGATCGTCAAAATAAAGCATTTCAACTATCTTATATTTAAAGTATGGTTCAAATTGTGTCTAGAAGTTCAATTGATGTGTAAAGTTGTCTTTACTTGTGTTGGGGCAATAAACAAAGTTATTCTTTTTATATAAATCAGTAAAGACTCATTAAGTTAGTTTATAATTGAGTTGTGTTAATCTATAAATTGAAATGGAATTGTATTATCAGCCTTCTGCGTATGCATTTTACTTTTAAGTGAACTTTATTAGAAATAACTTCCACTTAAATAACATAAAAGTTGCATGGAATAAGGTATTTTAAGAGAATACTGTCTTGTTTTTATAAAATTGATGCATATTCAGAAATTTGAAAAATACAGAAAAGTGGTGATAGGAAACAGAAAAGATAGGAAACACAGAAAATAAGATAGCAAGAACAAAAACACTCAAAAATGCTTCTATCCAGAATTATCATTGTAATTGGATGAACACCATTCCAAATATTGATATTTCTCAATGCATATTCACAGAGAGTAAAGCTGAAACAATTTCCATGCATCAGATCAATTTTTCATTATCTCAGTATCTTCTAAAATGCTTTCTAATGTTAAGAATTGATGAAAACACTAAAACTGTATCATCTTTTGGCTTTATGTTAAAATTCAAACACAATTTTAAGACAGTATTAATGGATTCTATACAATGATGATTAACAATTAGCATCCATATATGCTTCCAACTCATTTTTGTTATTCATATTATTTTCACTTTTTAAATGTTCATGGCATTTACCATAATCTCTACAGTATTTAGTACTAATTCTTTAAAGGAATCAATAATGTTTTTATTGTCACTTCTCCATTTATTTCTTGATTGGCTGTTTTTCATTGCTGATAAGTTGTGTGTTTCTTTTGTTTTTGTTTTTGGTTTTTTTTTTGCCCAAGACAAGAAGGGAGAGACCACAGGTAGTTTCTTTCTGAATTATTTCACTTGTCAGGATATGTCTATTGTCTTTTTTTTTTTTTTATAAATTTATTTATTTTATTTATTTATTTTTGACTGCATTGGGTCTTCGTTGCTGCGTGCAGGCTTTCTCTAGTTGCGGTGAGCAGGGGTTACTCTTTGTTGCGGTCTCATTGCGGTGGCCTCTCTTGTTGCGGAGCACGGGCTCTAGGCACGAGGGCTTCAGTAGTTGTGGCGCGCAGGCTTCAGTAGTTGTGGCGCGTGGGCTCTAGAGTACAGGCTCAGTTGCTGGCGCAACTGGCTGAGTTGCTCCTCGGCATGTGGGATCTTCCCGGACCAGGGCTCGAACCCGTGTCCCCTGCACTGGCAGGAGGATTCTTAACCACTGCGCCACCAGGGAAGCCCTGTCTATTGTCTTTATAACTAACTAACTCTGAGGTATAACATTCTTGTCACATGTGTCCTTATAACTGTGAGGGCAGCATTCTAATGTGTGTTGGTACTGAATGTTTGTTTTGCTCATGACTTGCCTTTTCTATCTGCAGTTTGAAGAATCTCTGTTACTTAAGTTGACAAATTCAATAAGGTTAAATAAAAATGATTTACTTCTTCCGGTATATTCAGTTCCTTCTTCTATTTCAGGAAAATGTTTGGTTGTTTAATACTTTTTTTCTATTCAATTTTTAGGGACTCTTCACTTCAGAAACACCCATTATACTTAAGTTTATGGTCTTTGTCTTTTCTCTAATAGTGTTAATTTATCCTCCCCCCCTTTTTTTTCACTGTGATTTTCTCACGTCCATTCTCTATGGTAGTAATTACATTTTCATCTCCTCTGTTCTTTGCTGTGTCTATTTAATTGTTCTCTTATTTTGCTGCATTGGTCCACATTTTTTGTTTCCCTTAACTCTGCAATATCTCTTTTTGTCTTTTTTTCTGTTTTTATAATCACTTTGAACTTGTTCAATCATATGTTTTTATTAAGGTTATCTGTGGTACAATATACCTATGCGAAATTTGCTCTTGTTCCTTGAGGAGTTTTCCTCTACTCTGGATTGATTATTTATGTTTTTTGTATGCTTTTTTGTTGTTGTTGCTTCCATAGAACACCTGCACAGTTGCCGTTGTTTCAGTTTGTTTACACAGTACTTGGTCAGCTCTTTCAAGAGTTTTATATACAGTTGATGCTTGAACAACATACATTTGAACTGTGCAGATCCACTTATACATGGATTTTTTTCAATAGTAAATACTACAGTGTATGTAGTACAACTACACTATCTGCAGTTGGTTAAATGTGTGGACATGGAACCGCGAATGCAGAGAACTGTGAACACTGAGGGCCGACTACAAGTTATACACAGATTTCCCCCCATGCTGAGGGTAGGGGTGCCTAGCCCCCACGTTATTCAAGTGTCAACTGTACTCTGATACAGTTTAGATGGAGCTTCTCGACATGCTCCCTTCTCTTTTGATTTGGGCTTTCTTTGGAAGACAGCTTGGGGTATGGGTTTCATTATAGCTTCTATCCTGTGGCCCAGAGTTTCATAAGGTGGGGGAAGAGGAGAAATACGGATGGGAGGACCTCCACTGGGCTCTGTGGGCTCTTTGTTGGTGAACCTGGCCCCTGCTCTCTCTTCGGAAATCATACTATTTAGTGCTCTGTGTCTGGGTTTACTCCATCTGATGGAGTCCTAACCTGTCCCTGAGGAGGTTCTTGCAGGTTCTGTACTTTCCCATTTTGGTGATGAATACTGGGAAATGGCCAACTCCAGCAGTTTTTTAAATTCTATAGAAATTCTGAGAATTTATGATTAGAGGTAGATGCTGAGTGGAAAATGTTGATTAGAGGATCAATTCAAAGGGGCATCAATTTATAATAAGATGGGAAAATATCAAGGAATTAAAGTAATAAATTCAGGATAA
Source organism: Balaenoptera physalus (assembly GCF_965194825.1). Taxonomy (NCBI): domain Eukaryota; kingdom Metazoa; phylum Chordata; class Mammalia; order Artiodactyla; family Balaenopteridae; genus Balaenoptera; species Balaenoptera physalus. The sequence goes on along the minus strand of NC_138890.1, from coordinate 71,137,657 downwards.
ACTGTCTAGATGTGCCAGATCTCACAGAAAGAGAGAAGACAAAACCAAGGAGAAACAGGCAGAACCATGGAATTACATTTTGGGGATCTCAAAATTTGGCATCTGGTTAAATGGAGCACAGGGTGAGCTACATGTGTGCCACTCTCAGATGCCCTGGCAACTGGGATTTCTCTCCATGGAAACAACATATTTTGGGAAAGCCAACATGAGAAGGAAGTACAGTAAACAGAAACTATTTGGCATCACCTTGAGGGAGGTTCTGGGAGAAGTTTTGGAAGGCCCCTAGGCCACAAATAATGGAACAGAATTATGAAAGGGAAATGCTGTCTTATGTATAAAGGATTAATTTTGAAATTTTATGTTGGCAAAAGTGTCTGGCTACTGCTAACTTGTCCCTTTTCCCACCAATTCTTGTCAAGCTGACGTGGGTAATAAATCATGTAATTCCATAAACACATTGACTCACAGTTTCTACTAATTGACTTCAATGCTTAGAAGGAACCAGGACCAGGAAAAAAATAAAGCTCATTCTACAGCTGCCTTGTATAAAATGGTTTAGATTCTGCCCAACCTAGCAGGTCGAAGTAGAAGCATGAATACTTTCAGTTTCTAATATCATCTTCCCGGAGACTCCTATTCATCCTCTCGTTCTGATTCTCTCCAAACTGGTAGATATTTATGGAAATTTCCATGATCTTTTAGGCACACTTTCTTTCTTCAGTGACACTTCTGGGGGTGGGGCAGAGTCAGGCTCTACTCCAAGCTACCCCAGATTGTATAAGTTTTGTTTGGTTGATGCTGGTGAAGTGTGTTTGTGTGTGTGTGTGTGTGTGTGTGTGTGTGTGCGCGCGCACGCGCGCGCTGGCATTTACTATTTCTGTTCATTTGATTAGATACTCATGTAGGGAAGGCTTGTAATCTGGTTTCATTTTATAATCTTTGCTAGCAGTTAGCCTGAGTTTTTTTTTTTAGGTTTTCTATGAATCACTAATTTTGTTAAAACCTTATGGCATATGAATTGTTTTCAATCCTCTTCCTTTATTTACATTTTCATGTACTCTTATGAACACAATGATGGCCCAAACTCTATGTAATGTGAATTGAGTCTCTAATGTAAAAGAAAATCCAAATTCTTTTTCTTGGAAAGATATCACACTAGTCACGAAGTCCCATTTCTAGGAAAGGGGGTGATGTCATAACTTAGAGGCAGGAGACATGACTATTAAGCAAAAGGTGCAGCTCTTGATGAGTCCCTGAAGAGGACTTCCAGTCCCAGACATACACACAGTTGACTAAAGCATAAAGGTAATGCCAAAAATGAGCTACTTAGATTTTGATAAACACATTAAATAGCAGTGATTGAGGTACACAATATATTTTAAAAGCTGAACAGTTTATCCACATTTCATTCATTTAATGATAAAAAAAGAAATAGTTAAAAAAAAAAAAACGAATAAGCCGAAGTTCCAACTCTTGGCTCTTGGCCAGGAAAACTTCGTAAGAGATGAAAGCCACCTTCATCATTATTCATTCGGCAAAATAATCCATGCTTAAAACAAATGACTTTTATGTGTGCAGCATGTGCTGTGTACTCTGCTTCCAGGTGGAGCCTGTTCAGCCCTTTTTGTGGTTTCATTTGCTGTAGTTGATCCAACTTGGAAATGAGTTGGAATCCTGGTGACCCACCTTGGCAGGATCTGCTGTCTGAGGCTGGAGTGAAGCCCATCTCACACTCGCAGCGATATGCACCCGGGACGTTGAGGCATTGTCCATTCTCACAGAGATTTATGTTTTCTGCACACTCATCAACATCTGTTGAAGGAGCAAATTACATCTCTATTAAGTTCCAGATCTCATGACATTTTTTTCTCTGCTCTATAACTAAACCAGTCTCACTGGCTTGAGTTAGTGCTCATTAACATCAAACAACAATTATCCATATACACCTAAATAAGGGTATACAACTTGACAGTAGAGCTGTTTATGCCCTAACATTCAATTCCATTATGATAAACAGGAGGAACGAGGTGTCTCTCTCATCTGTCTCAGTTCTCTTTAATGCTAATTTGATGCATCTGTGTTACACCAACATCATTTAGATATAACCAAGAACATTGGAATTCATCTTAAAATGGTGTTAATTCATTTGAAAACATTACAGTATTAAAATGAACAACTTTTTCACTAGTTCAAGTATTTTTAAGCAAGTAAGGGACACTCTATGGGAGTGAGGAAAGTTTCTTTCACGCCATTACAATCTCATTAAAATATTCTTATTTTAATTACACAAATGAGTATTATTCATAGAACTTAAAGACAATTTCTTTGATTCTATCAAATGGAAAAAGGGGGGAAGGGCGGAAACCAATGTTTATTGAGGGCCTAACATTTGCCAAGGAGTGTGCTAGCTGCCTGACATTCATGCTTTCACTTAGTTCACCAACCCTGTGAGGTTTAGAAGAGGAAGAACCCGAGGCTCAGAGGAGGCGACTGATGCCTGGGAGTCACAGTGATCTAATCTGCAGCTGAGCCAGGGTCTAGGTCCAGCTGTGTCTGATACCAAGGCCATGCCCCTGCCCTCACACCACGGTGCAGAGACATGCTAAGAAAGATGGCAGTACCCGAGGTTTAAAAGTAAGGAAGCTTTACAACTGAATAAACATGTTTTCTTAAAGAGGCATTAGAAAACTGTAAGTCTGTGTTTTTGATGTCAATAATTAGAAAAAAACTATCTTTTAATTTGGGGTTTAAAGTGTGCACTGAAATTCAACTGAGAAACACCTATCTCTCAAGCTTAAAAGTATCATTCTTTAAGTCCAGCAAGATGATCTAGTCTTTTACATGAATATAATGAGTGGCTGTTTTGTCCTCAAGGAATGCAGAGTGAATTTACTCACATTTATTAAGCTCTGATGATGCATGTTTCTAAGCTCTTTACTTGGATTATTCCATTTAATCCTTTCAATACCATGTGATAAACTGAGATTTTGATAAACACAATAAATAGCAGTGATTGGGTAGGTCATAGATTTTATTTTAAGAAGCTGTATAAGTTTTCCCAACATGTCATTCATTCAATGATATAAAAGAAAAAGGGAAATAGTATTTATTATTATTATTACCACCATGTCCATTTCAAAATGGAGAAACTAAGGACACACAGGTTAAGTCATTTACTTAAGGCTATATGGCCAGTAAGCAGCATAGGCAAGATCTGGATCCAGATGGTCTGACTCAGAGCCTGTAGTTTTTGACCATTACGTTAATTAATGAATAAAAGGAAATGACAGTCACTAAGAGTACATGATAGTAATAAATGCCATTATTTTTAAAAATTTCCAGGTTTTTGTGTTTAATGTAAGCAAAAGATACATATTCACCTTAAGTCAAGTGTAAAAACAGAGGTAGTGATTTCAGCCTCCTTTACCTACAGTTTTCTTCTGATGATGAAAACATACAGAGCGTTGCATGAAAATCAGGACCTCACCCACCTGAGCAGGTAAATCCATCTCCAGTGAACCCTTCGGAGCAGGCACAGCGGTAGGAGCCTGGGGTATTGACACACTGAGCATTTATGCTGCACTGGTGGGTTCCATTAGAACATTCGTCCAGATCTGCATGTCACGAGAACATAGCAATAAAGTTCAGAAATGAAAATGGAATATTTAAACACCCAGGAAGATTTTCATTTGTCTTAATTTAAATGTAAACTGGCCAAAAACTGGCCAAATGGAATGTATTTTAGTTTACTGGTCAAGTTGCAGTTCTATATAATTTTCTAAGACCTCAGACCTATGATCCAAAATGTTCATGCTACAAACATGGGCCAAAATAATTAGTTCAAGCGTTTTGTGAGCTGTCTAATCAACTAGAATTATAATGTTTAAAAGAAAACCAGGCCTAGATTTCCTTCTGATTTCTACTGAGGGTGAATTTTATCATTGGCTACCTTATCACTAGAAAAGGGGTCAATTTTCAAGATAATACTGAATTTCAGAGCAGGACAATTACCATAGAATTTTCAAGTTCATTTTATAGATGAGGAAACCAAGATAACGATTCTTGACCTCATGGAGCCCCTAGTCTAGTGGAAAAGACAGATGTTAAACACAGAAAATTCAATTAAATTAAATCCTGTTATACATGTACCATGAAGAAAAGTTACAAGGTATGAGGAAATAAGAAGGGTGTCTAATTCAGATTGCAGGAATTAGGAAAGCTCCACTGAGGAAGTAATTTTTAGTTAACTTTGCACCTGAAGGATGAGCAAGAGTTGACCTGCGAACAGAAGTAGGGATGGGCCTTCCTTGCAGAGGGAAAAGCACGTATAAAAACACTGAGAAGGAAAAGAGCTTTGATGTGACAAAAATTAAAGGAGGTCAGAGTGATAAAGCACAATGTAGGAGACCAAGGACGATAGAAAGTGAAGCTGGAGAGATAGCGGGAAGATGCCATAGGGTCTTGTAAACCATGTGAAGGAAGCTGAATTTGATCCTAAATTCAATGGATTAAAATGACAATTTTGAAGAAATCAGATCCATGGTTTAAAAAAATCGACCTGGCTGCAATGTGGAGAATGGATTGCGGGAGGACCAGAGGGGGAGTGAGAAAACATACGAGGGGGTTCTTGTAGCAGCTAACAGAGAGAAAGGGTTGGGGTGGGGGGCAGACTGAGAGAGAGAACGGCTGCCACGAGAGCAGGGGGATGGAGATGGAAAGGAGTGGATGGATTTGGATGACATTTTGGAGGAGAGGTGCCTGGACACGGTTAAATCTTTTGTATTAGCGGCAGGCTATCTTTCGATAGCTGGCCAGAGTGACAAGAAGCAAAAAAAAAGGGAGGCTAGAGGAGAGAAAAACAGTAAACAAATGAGACTAGAAAAATGGGAATGGGGATATAGCTGAAAAGTTGTGAGATTAATGATAGAGGAACGGCTGGACTCAAGCGGGTAGCTAGTGGACTTAGTGACACCATGAGAGAACCTTCCTTAGCAAAGTTATTTAAAAACTATGTTAACTCAAATTCTGGAGTCAGCTCATAAACATTTGACAAGTATAAAACAATTGAGTAGGTAAGAAAGTACATTCAAATTAACTAATACTATTAATAAGAGATCTTAAAATTATCCTTTAATTCTTGCTGCAGGCTTATCAGGTTTTAATGAGTAATCATGGGGAGGTCGGTTTTGCTTGCTTGAATTTGTATTTTAAATAGACCTGGATAATTTTTACGAGCTGCATCATGCCTTATTGTTGAGGCACGTAAAACACTGAACGTACCAAGCAGCACTATGAATGACATCAAGGGTAAAATCCAGTTCCTTGCCTCACAGCTATAAAGGACTTATTAGACTCTGGTCAAGAACTATAAAACTTGGAGAATGGCAACTGCCTTCACATTCTCCTTCTAATCTGGCTTCTTGGAATCCAAAACATTTAGATTTCTCTGGAAGAAGAATTCTATTTTCTATTAAGAAGCTGGTATTGACCACTTACTATAGACCTAGGTTATCTGAAAAAAATCTTTTCATTCCCTTCATTTATTTCACTGGGTTTTAAATCTCACTGTTACTCTATGAAAAAACTGGAAAAATATATTAGTCATGTTTCATCCTACAGCTGTTTGGATTTCTGGCTGCACATCAAATAATTTTTACTGAACAACACCACATTAAAAAGCAGATGCCAAGGCATACTGTTGTAATTTGATCATTTATACCAAGGTTAAAGGAAACTCTTAGGCAAGAATTATCTTGCAACGAAAGACAGCCTTTAATTTTCAAGAGAATACATGAAAATAAGAGGCATGTTCCTATTCAAGTATGTAGGTTAACAACTGTGCAAAGAAGAGCCTCTAGGGATTTTGTGTCTTAACAAAGGTTATTTACATTTGCAAAATACTCACCAATACATTTGATGCCATTTCCAACCCAGCCTTCTCTGCAGCTACATTTGAAGCTTCCTGGGACGTTTAGACATGAGGCATGCATGTCACAGTTGTGGGCACCAATTTCACACTCATCCACATCTGAGAAACCATAGTTAATATGAAGATAAGATACAACCTAGTTAATTCTACTTCCAAGAGATTTCTGTATAGGCAAAATTTTAAAGTAAACACAGAGAAAACATTAACGTCACTTTTACTTTTAATATGTTTAGACTCCAACAGGATTTGGAAGTTCATGATCCAAATCAAACAAGGCCTTCCCTGAAAGAAATCGCCAGCCAGAATATATAGAAATAATCCCTGGAAATGTTATCTGGAAAATGACCAGATGCTTTTCTCAGTATTATGTATACAGTGTCTGTGTACGTGGTACACATGCATATGAACATGCAGAGTTCTTCTTTCATTACTTGCTCTTTCCTGGAGGTGCCAGCTTAAGGCCTAGGCTGCAGTCTAAGTCACCCACCACCTGGCTTGAGCGAAATACCACATGAGAGCCTTGAGCAATGATGGACATTTGGCCCAAAGCACTGACCTTGGGAGTTCAACCCCCATCCGCCCTTCAAAAGGCTAAAACTATTTAGTAGAGAACAGGAATAAGAGATAAAATGAATGGGGTGAACAAAGAAAAAAAGGGAAGAGAGGAAATTTGGGCAGGGAGAAGAGAAGGCAAAAGCAAATGGAAAGAGAGGAGAGAAGAGGAGAGAAAACGATGGGGGAAAGAAAGGAAGGAAAAGAGTCTAAATATAAGTTTAGATTAATTTTTGTTAGTTTAAAAGAACTGCAAAACTCAGGAAACACTTGGGATTCCTCCAGGTCTTTTGGTGCTTCTTCCTTATGTATATCTCCTGTTTGGTTAGGAGAAAGTGAACGCTGCCCCAAGAGCTACCAGGAGCACATCAGAACCATGGGGGCCAGATTCCACACCCATTCTCCCACTCCGTGTCCAAGCACGCAGCCAGGTCTGCGGCTTGGTAGCTGAGACCATGCTCATCTACCACAGAGAAGAGACAAACACATCACACGTGCTCTGGGCCAGTTACTCATCACGTAACTGTCACAACCTGGTGTGGGTGAAAGTACAAGAAATTCCAGGGAACAAATGATGTTGAAGGTTAACCTCTGAAATATAAGAAGCTGAAACACAGAGGATACAAGCTTGAGACCTACCTGTGCATCCTGTGGTCCCCTTCTTTACTGAATACCCCAGCTGACAGTGGCAAATGAAGGATCCCTTGGTGTTCTCACATTCCCCAAACATGCAGATGTTTGAATTTAAGTCACATTCATTCACGTCTAGGAAATTGATTTTCAACACCTTGGTTAATACTTGTTTATTCTAGTAATTCAAAAGCTATCTTTTAAACTGAATAGCATACTAATGAGATACACAAATAACGTTTAAAATATAATGTATTTGCAGGACACAGTATTACAGATAAATATATTGTCTTTAAGGATTTTTTTTTTTCAAATAATTCTTCCTTTTCGGCTTTCACATCTTCTAATACAATGGTTTGAATTTTAAAAATAACCAAAAAAGCCTTTTCTTCTTATGTGCGTGTGTGTGTGTGTGTGCACACTGTACATAAGTATTTATCCTGTTCTTATGCTACTCACCAATGCATGTTTTCATGTCCATTGAAGCCATGAAGCCATCATAACACAGACAGCGATACTCTCCAGGAATGTTGGTACACTGCCCACCATCACAGATATCAGGATTATTTTCACATTCATCAATATCTGATGATACAAAATCAAAATCAAATGAAAAACAAGGATGACTTTTATTAAGCTCATGCATTTTTTTTTTCATCCAGTTCCACACAAAATATGTGGAGCCAGATTTGTAAGGTAAGATTAACCAGATGTACAAAGTCTGTGTATTTTCCTTCCTGTACCTGCGCACGACCTCCCATCTGGCATCAGGGCATAACCTTCACTGCAGCTACATTCATAGCTTCCTTCTGCATTAGTGCATTGGGTGTCACAGCCTCCGTTCATTATCATACATTCATCAATATCTGTAAAAACATTGCCACAACGTTACTTGTCAGGGATACTTCCTTAAAAAAAAAAGAGTTTTTCTACTTCTTCTTAAGCAGACAATGCTTCAGTGGCTTTGGATTTTTCTCCCCACTATTCATGTTGATTGATCACTGTGACATTAGCCTTTCTTAGTTCCTCTCACTTCCTTTTAGACAGCATTTCATTTGACATTCAGCTCCAGTAACCTAAGATTAAAGAACTCAGATATACCATATAGGATGAAATATATATAGAGAGAGAAATATAGGATGTTTCTTATTATAAAACCAGAGGTTCCTCTGCAAAACCACCAAACCATGGCATCTGCCCCCATTCTTAGATTTGTTTTTAGGACAAAGGACTCCCATCGGCGTCATTATATATTCCGTGCCAGAAGCATTCCTCGACTGACTTGAGAAATACAACTTCCAGGCCTGTTTGGCCTACCCTTACCTGTACAGCCCTGCCGGTCTGGCGTGGCCTGGTACCCAGGATTGCAGGAGCACTGATAAGTTCCAATCATGTTTACACATTTTCCATTTCTACAGAGATTGTCACTCAGGGAGCATTCATTAATATCTACAAAAAGATACAAAGAGTTAATGTTTTATGAAATCACAACACCACTTAAACTATCAAGAACATGCAGCATCAGAGCAATGGTCTCCAAAGGGCTTTATTTACTTCAGGGGGAAGTAAGATGGTCTCTTGCAGCAATTCAAGGAAAACGCCAGAATCTATATTTCTCTTAGTTCTATCTACAAAAGTGCTCTCCAGTGGAACTTTTTACATTGATGGGACTGTTACATATCTGTGCTGTCCAATATGTAGCTGTTACTGAGTGCTTGAAACATGGATACTGTGACTAAGGAACTGAATTTTTAAAGTTATTTAATTTTGATAAAATTTAAATAGCCACGTGTGGCTAGTGAGTACCACATTAGACCACATCCACCTAGCACATGCCAGAAATAAAGCTTTTTAATACTTAATCTATGAATTTACACTGGCACCCTCAGCTGGTCTTAACTGGATGGTTACGTGTTGTCTAAATAACATGAAGGTTCCTGAGGGAAGACAGCTGGTTCCACAAAATAGAAGGGCTGAAAATAGGGCCCTCAGTTTTTAAGTTTTCATGGCATTGTGTTTAGAGGGCCTGGATAGGTGGATTACAGATTATATTGCCTGTTTTTTAGGAAACTAACCTTTATAAGATGGGCAGATGCCTTAAAAAAAACGCCTGCAAAGATCTGTGGAAGAAACTAGTACTAATAATGCAAAAAGAGAAGAGCAAGAAAATGGTAGAATGACACTTCCTCACACAAGTTACCTGTCAAACACAATCTAAGGTAAAAATCAGATATAACAAGAAATTCACCCCAAATTCTCAAAATCACTAAGAAGACGATGTGGCAAATTTATGTTTATAATCATGAAATATTTATTTTATTGAACATGCAAAAATACATATTTTATAATGTACATTATATCATTGAGGGGAGCTTTTTTTTCAGCTATAAAACTCATGAAAATTAATTAGCAAAATAAACTGAACTTAGAAACAGATCTCTGGATCACTGATACCACAACCATGAATAAAAATTCTGTAATTATCTGTGTGAAAAAGCTTTTTGAACTATTAAAGTGGAATTAAAAATATTTAAAACCTTTAAATTCACCTTTTAAAAATGTCTGTTTGAAAAAAGAAGCAGACTCACAGATACAAAGAACAAACTAGTGGTTACCAGTGGGGAGAGGAAACGGCGGAGGGGCAAGATAGCGGTAGGGGTTAAAAAAAAAAAGGGTTATTATGGGATTATACAAAAGCATGAATGCAAAACTTCTGAGAATTGTAAAGCACGACAGAATTTAAAGAATCTTTCATTCAATAAAAAAATTAAAAATTAAAAAAATAAATAAAATGTCTGGTCTATGATTTAAGATTCACCTGATCATTAGCATAGCGATATAAATATGGGTTATAAATAAATACATGAGTAGTCGGGAGGTGTGCTCAAGTTATGTTTTTATTTGGGGGTGTGGGATCTGTCTGTTTTAAACTGTTTTATTTGCTTACACTTTCAAGAAAGATTTACTGTGAGGAAAACATTTCCTGGCTAAATCAAAGCTTTAAAGCCTATGGAATGCTTCTTCAAGACCAGCCGTGGTCGCACCTACATCCTCCGCCCCCCATCCTGAGCTCAGGGCCAGTAAAGAGGCCTCAGTGCTTCTGTGAGGAGGGGGTTGGAGGGAGCGCCTGAGCTCCCACACAGGTGAGCAGACCCTGTGATGACTGACACGGGGCACCGAGTGGATTCTTGTGCACATGTGTGCGCACAGGCAAACTATCAGGGAGCGGCCCTTCCAAGGGGAGCGTATGTCCCATCCCAGCCGACCCGGAGGAGGGAACTACAAGGCCTGACACAGGGTCCCTCCCACAGGGTCCTTTCCAGTGCGCTTGTAACGAAAAAGAGGGGAACCGGGGTAAGCATTTTCTAAAGACACAGCCTGAATCCAAATGTACGGACTCTCAATTCCCAAATTTTAATCTGTTAGATTTCACAGGCCAAAAACAACCAGTTCATGAGAATGACCTCTGATCTTTATGATCTTTACCGGCTGAACTGGGAGGGTTTATGTGCTGAGGAGACAAACTCACCCACACAGTCCTCACGTGATGGTGACAGCTCGTGTCCCAGTGGACAGTCACACTGAAAGCTGCCCTCAGTGTTCACACAGGTGCCACCCCTACAAAGGAGAGGGTTACGTTCACATTCGTCAATGTCTGAAAGGTAAAAACGTGAGAGCCATTAAAGAACTCTGAGGAAAAAACGTTCACGCACACAGCATGGGAGAAAGATTCATTATCTGAGGTCATTGCGGCTCAAATGTGAGAGATGGGTTAATAAGAGATGGGCTAAGCTCTCTTCACTTTATGATCACTAGATAAAAGGTTAAAGTTCTACTCTGAAAAGATAGTGAGCTATCAAGGCTTTTACTTGTATGAAATGAGCAGACTCATGAGAGGTAAAAATAAACAATATTCGCTTTATATCACTCTGAACTCCAGACACCATATGTCTCTATCTCTAATCAAAGTGAAAGAAAACTCTTGGACTGATCACTTTCTGTATCCCATGAGGTGAGTCCTATAAGTTGCTAAAAATGAAACCATGGGCTAAAAGGTGGGCAATGCCAAGAGTGTTTGTAATAACACACAAGTAAGGAAAAGAACATGGGATTCGCATGACAATATAAATTTGGGGGGTCACCACCCAACACCATACATTTTCAGTGACTCCCTCCTCAGCAGTTAGTCGTGGTGACTTCAGATTCTACAAATAAGCAGAACCCAGTCTCAATATCTCACTGCCATTAAGGCACCAAGGGGCTGGGGCTCCCCAAGAGCCATCGAGGAGCAGATTTCCTGTCTGACACTTAGATCTGTTCTCTCTCTCGCCACAGCTCCTTGCCAAGCACGCTGTTCACAGCTCTGAGACAGGCCAAGGTCGCGCTAAGGAGTCTGTGCTAGCCCGGTGTGCAGACCCCAGAGGCTTACCCATGCAGTTCTTCATCATCATGAACCCGCTCTCGTAGCCTTCGAAGCACTCACACTCAAAGCTGCCCGGCGTGTTGACACAGATCCCACTCCCACAGAGGTCAGGAGAAATCCTGCACTCGTCAATGTCTAGTTCGCAGGGTTTAAAAGAAATTCAGAAAACCAGAGTGAGATGAGAAGGTGTTAACGAACAGAGAGATTTGGCCTTCCGAGCAAAGGTGCCGGAGGAAGCAGGGGCGAGCCGTAGAGGGATGCGTTTTCAGGAGGTCACCTCGAGGGGGACAGGGCTGCGGGCACATTCCTTTCCCCAACTGCCAAAACTGTCACAGCCAACAGGCAGGTGGGCCCTTTTTGCCTTTAAGAATTCTGGAATTGTGGATTTCTCTTTGTGGCTTAGAAATGATAACAGAAGGATGAACCAAGCAACTTTGATATGAGCCGATCAAGGCAGGTGGCAAACGAGGAAGCAGTGGCCATATGGAGGGAGTCCCACACACGACGCAAAGCCCACGCTGGTTCTGCTGCACTAGCCCACGTCCGCCCCTGGTGCGGGCGTGTGAGGGCTGCTGCCTCTGAGCAGGGGTGGCTAGCCGGCCACAGAGACGGCCACAGAGGCAGACGCGACCTCTGAACCCTGAGCCGGAGAACGCATCTATATGGCAGGGCCGTGGAATATGCCCCAACTGTGCTTCTGCGTCATATTCAGACGGAAGAGCCTACTGATTTAATTTTAAAATTAAAAACAAACGATCATGATGGGCTTTTGCGTTGGTCAATTTTTACATACTACAGTAAATAATAGCAGCACTTATATTCTCAGAAACAGGATTCTCTGAGAAATCTCCCATTCCTGAAATCAAGATTTTCAATAGAGCTGCATGTCTGTAAAATAAGATTAAGAAAACATGACTTGCTTAAATATTTTTGTCAGACTGGGAAAAATGTTTTTGCCAGCATCTGTTTATTCTCGTGAATTTAAATTTTTAAGTTTTTCTATCACAGGATTTATAAATGGCTAATTTGCACACGTTCTCTTGCGGGGGGCAGTCGGGGGGGGGTAGTCTCAGCCCCTGCTTTCTCCCAGCTTTTGGTTTTTTTCTATTGATTTTTCCCAATTGCAGGACATACTGAAAAAATGCAGGTACTTTCTTTGAAACAAAAGTCTTAACAAAATTGATTGATTCAATTAAGCAGGTAACAATATGCATACTAATTCTCTTAATTTTTATCTATCAGTATCTAGGCACTGGTGATGAGAGCCAAAGGAAGAACACAGAATAAGTTCAATGGCAGAGGAGGGACAGATTTTGGCTGATGTGATGTGGTGGGAGCTGCATAGTGTGGATTATGAACTCTGGAACCAGATGACTGGGCACAAATCCCACTTCTGTCATCTTCTGGGTGTAGGGGCTTGGGAAAGTCACTTAATTTCTCTGTGCCTTAGTTTCTTTATCTGTAAAACGGGGCGTGTAGTAGCACCTGCCTCATAGGAGTAAGTGAACCAATGTTTCTTAAGTGCTGAGAACAGTTCTTGTCTCATAAAGAAGGCAGTATATATGAAAGCTATTCGCTGTTAAGAATTAGCTTTTTGGAGGAAGTGGCTTTTGAACTGATCCTGGAAGGTTGCATAGAAATTCTAACTTTAAAGATGTAGAATAAATAGAAGGGCAAGAGATAAAATGCATAGGTGAAGAAAACTAATGCATTTCAGAGAACAGCAAGTTATAGAGAGGCTGATAATGGATGCAAGTACAGGTGAGATGGGTACGGTTACTGAGGGCGCCAGCGTGGGGAGCAGAAGATGGGCCTTACATGCTGTGAAGAAGGGCAGCCAACCGTGTCCCACTGTCCTTTCACATTGCATCCCACAACACCGCAGTGGTGTCAACAAACTTCTGTCTTATACAGTATAAACGAGGTGAGTTTCAGAGCCATTAAATGACTTGGCTAATTTCACACCCAAAACAGGGCAGTCAGAACTGGAAAAGCTTCTTTATCTAGGTCTAGGATCATCTAAGTCAATAGAAGTTGTTTTGCGGGAAGTTATACAATCCAAGCCCTGCTTTAGGATGAAAAACCTGGTGGTTGTGAAAATGAAGGATCTGATTGGAAAATTACTGGGGTGGGAGACGCTGGAGGAATCGGCAGTGTAGTAGAGACTGAGATGTGCTGCCCAGGTCCCCCTTCAGGAAGGAAGGACTCACGCGTCCTTGCCCTCCGCTGTCGGGACTGCGGCTGGCAGAAAGTCCTGAGGTGAGAACTATCTTCAGGAAGCGCCTCAGCTAAGCGGACCTTCCTCACAGTCACACCCCTTCTCGGGGCAGATGTATGCAAAGATTCATCATGCAGGTACATAAACACCTGGTCCCTGTGCCCTAACTCAAGACAACTGTGATGTGCTTCCCAGATGCAGAGCTCCCGGGGCGGGTGGGCTGAGGACCACACTGGGACTGCATCACAGCCCACTTCTGCTTCCTTTCCCTCCCTCCCAAGACCAATCCCTAATAACCTTGGTGCCTGCTAATCTCTGCTCAATCTGTTTCCTGAGGAGCTGAACCTGCATCAACAATAGTGTAGGAGAAATAGTACAAGTACTTGAAATAGCCATTTTGATGGAAGAATATACATAACTTTTTCACTTGCCTATTGGGAGACGGAGGTGTCAAAATTAAGTCTGAGGCTTCAATCCTGAGTGAAATGATACTATTAATATATCCAAGGAAGTCCCTAGGCAGAGGAAGGGGGATGGGACAAAGGGAGACGAAAACAAAGAGAAACTGTCCAGATGGAAGTTAGAAATGCAGGAGTGGAACTCAGGAGGACTAGAGAGCTAGAGATGGCACCTAGGAGTCAGCTCAACAGAGGCCATCCAAAAAGGCGTGATGGTAGATGCAATTCTGAGAGGCAGAATGTTGAGAGAGCAGAGGACTTTGGAAAATGCCCAAGGGATGGAAAATGCCAAAGGCAAGAAGAATCTGGGAAGATTAGAGACGGAACATCATAGTCATGATAGGACAACTGAGACGGGAAACACCATGGAAGCTAAGAGAGAAGAAAATCAAGGAGGGGGTTGGCCAGAGGTCAAGGAGAATATGCACTGAGAGAAAGATTTTTTTGAACTTGGCAAAGGTGTTTTGCAAGAGTATATATACGTGCCTGAAGGAGGGAGGTCAGCATTCAGGGGCTACAAAGCAAATGGTTACTTAAAAGAGAGGAATGAGAGGTGAAAGTAGGAAAAGTGCATGGTAGCTTGAGGGAAAAGGAGGGCTGAGGAGATGCTCTGCACTTGTCTACAGGTCTAGGGGAAGAAACCAGTAAAGAGGGGGAGATGCCAGAGAGAGAGGAGTGAACTCTGCTAAGAAGGGCCTGGAGCAGGAGGAGGGAAGGAGAGTGAAAGCAGAGAGTTTCGCTGGAAAATTGCAGAAGAACATCACATTTCCTTCTCTGGAAGTGGAGGAGAGAGTAGGGCTGGAAAAGGACATTTTATACGAGAGAAGAGGGTGTGTGAGAAGGGTCCTGGAAATCAGGTTTGACTTCAATAAAGAAGAAAAGGAATGAATAGCGACACGAGAGGGTGTGTAAGTCAGAAGAGGTTTAGAAGTGCTGCGAAGAGAAATTTATTAAGGGACGTAAAGAGGTGAATACAAGTATCGGTCAGCAGCTTCAAAGGCCTGGTTGAGGGTGAATGCAGGGACCTCGGTCAGCTTTTCTCAGGCTCTCCCCCCCAAGTTCAGCAGCCCTGAGTGGAGAAAACAGTGGCGAGGGTGTTAGGAGTCGGGGATCGGCATGGAAGGCACGGCAGAAAGACAAGACGGCAGAACTCCAAAAGACCAGATGGATAGTTCTGAAATGCTTAGGGGATAGTCTAGGCTGGGTAGGGCCAAGAGTGAATCAGTAGGATCGTATGGAGTAGGAAGCTAGGAAGAAGTCAAGAGAGACACTTCAGTGGAGATCATGAACACGTAGTGGGGGCAGGAGAAAAGGGAAAATTCCAAAGAGAGTATGAAAAATGAGAGTTCTGAAAATAAGACCTTGGAGACATATTTCAAGTGTTTGGAATAATTTGTTATATTGCCTAATAGAAAAACTTGGAATTTTGTCTATTTTCTTAAAGAGAATGACTATGGATAAGGGTATGGATATGGCTTGTGCCTGAAGCATAATTATTAAGAAATCTGTCCACAGATGAGGAAAATATGTTACAACTTCTCTATTACAAACCTTAAAATTTGTAACAGAATGTCAAGTTTATACAAGTGTTGATTTAATGGCTATATTCTTTAGTACTCATATATTCTGAAAATCCTATTGTTATATTGTTCTTGTAGGTAGCACAGATATTATTTTCATGCTGTTTTGCAGCTCTCTCACAACAAGTTTGCTGGAGAAGTGGTTTAGGCACAGGGAAAAGGAAATAAAAAGAACAATGTACATGTTCCTAGTGAGAAGATGGGCTTTTAAAGGCAGTACTTCCAAATAGCAAAAGAAAGAGAGCCAAGGCTTACCCAGTACAACAGAAGAATAGTCTCACCTGTGCAGTTTCTTTCCTCCAAGTCTAGAGCAAAGCCACTATTGCAACGGCACTTGAAACTTCCAATTGTATTCCTGCACTTTCCATACGTGCACATCCCAGGGAATGCTTTGCATTCATTGATATCTACAGGCAAAACAGAGCTGGAATGTAGAGCTGGTTGATATAAAAGAGTAGGTCCAGCTTACCCTTAAGCTGGGACGAAGTGAGAGAGTGGCATGGACATATATACACTACCAAATGTAAAACAGATAGCTAGTGGGAAGCAGCTGCATAGCACAGGGAGATCAGCTCGGTGTTTTGTGACCACCTAGAGGGGTGGGATAGGGAGGGTGGGAGGGAGGCTCAAGAGGGAGGGGATATGGGGATATATGTATATGTATATCTGATTCACTTTGTTATATAGCAGAAACTAACACACCATTGTCAAGCAATTATACTCCAATAAAGATGTTAAAAAATAAAAGGGTAGGTCCGTCATTTTAAGTTAAAAATCTAACATGAATGAAAAGAATGTACTCAAGTAAAAATGGGGGATATCAAAGTTTTCAATGATTACACTGATGCCACACAGGAAGTGTCAATTGTGAAAAAGATTCTGTATTTTTACTGAACAGTTCTGATCCCTGTATTTCTGACCATTTGTTTTGTAAAGTTTAGGGGAGATAGAGAACTTTTTGCAACATCAGGGCTGCATCTCGTCAGGCTGTGCTGAGGAAAGCAGCAGTACAGTAGAAGGATGTAAGAAAAGTGAGCTTAGCTGTCTTTTTCAGTATCTTCACTTCAATACCAACTAGTATAGGTGATGTATACTCCTGGGCCATAAGGCTGGTCGCATGTTTTGTTTAACAAAGAAAATAAAGTGGGAAATCAAACGTTTAAGGCAAAATCAATCTTCAGAGAACGCGGAAGGTGAGCTTTAGTGCAGAGGGAACCAAATGCGCTGCTGACGGTTACCTTTGTAAAATGGCCTCCCAGTAAGAACGTCCCCTCTGTTAGCAAAGCCAGGCCCCCGGGGGCACAGGGTCTCGTACTCCTTGGTGCCAGGTCTGGGGCACTCCTCACACTCAGAGCCCCAAGCTGCCCCGACCGCGCAGCAGCAGGCATCCATGCGGAACTTCCCAGGAACAGGATGGACGCATTCATCTTCGTCCCACGTCAAGTAACACTGCTCCATGCGGATGTCTACGGGCAGAGGGAACCACAGTCTGAGATGAAGCTGTAAGATGCACTGAACATTCACATACCAAGCATCTGCTTAGGCCCTGGGATGAGGCCAGGCCCTGGAGACACACTCATGGGCAGGAGACAAGAGTCCCTGACCTCCTGAAGTGGATACCATAATGACAGTCATTTAAAGAGAGCACAGGTGGGTTCTCCTTCAGTATTACCTAATTCTCACCTGACACCTTCAGGAAGAAAAGGTTCCCTTGGGATAAGATTCCTTCTTATCATCGGCTATGATCCTTTTTTCGTAGCACTGACATCAGAAAGAATAAATTAACTTTAGCATATTTTAGGGCCACTAAGATATGAGTAATTCTGGGATTAGTGGGGGAAAAAAAAGCATTTGAATTACGTATGTAAAAAGTTATGAGAGCCTGGTAGAGTAATCCTGTGCCTTTACTACTGAGTTTCATATCAATATTTACATCAGGAATCAAAACATTGTCAACATACGGCCTGTGAATGTTTTGACTGGCTTACACACATTAAATTAAAATATTAATTTTGGAAACGTTTGGATAGTACATGTGCTTTACAGTTTGTTGCAGTCTCCATTACTCCTTATTACCACCTCACTCATTTATGTTAACTGCTTGGCCCCTGCAAGCATCTGAGTTTGGAACTCCTGATTTAGATCAACTCCTATCAGAGCAGTTTATCTCTTTTGTTCTCAGAATATTTTCCATTTTCATATGCCAATCTCTTGAAACTTTCTCACATTCACAGCCACGGTAAATTATTGTGGCAAAATTTAAGTAGTGACAAAAAGCATTTAACAATAAAGATGTTAAAAAAAAAAGCATTTAACAAAAGTACAAGGATGAAGAATCCGATATATCCTCTTAGAATATTACAAAGGCATGATTTTGAGTGATATTACTGAGAATTTATTTTGCTGAGTGATAATTTTAAATCAATGATATAAATTTATATATAACATCATTTAGTTACTGAAGGCAATTTGATTTTATTAGTTATTTGACCATACTGATACATTACTTTGTCATCTTCAAAAGATACTTTACTTTTTTCTAAACTTTGGAGATAATTTAAGAATAAAACTCCAAAAAGAAGTTTTCTTTATAATTGGACTTTGGATATTATAATTTCTAAACAATTCCATATGATTTTTTTTTCATATGATTTTACAGTCATACTTTGTATCCAAATTTAAATATGCTGTCAAAAATTAGTTTAAAATGAAATTTGTGTTAATTATAATAACTAAACTGTATGCTGTTGCAAACTTTTTTTCTTACTACTAATTTTAAAAATCCCTGTTTTTAAAATACCTTAAAGATCTTTGAATATAATAATTAAAAAATATTTATTACATAGTTTTGGAATAATTTTTAATATATAATTTTTTGAATACTTAGTTAATATATAATTTTAGAATACCTACTTAAATACCTTGAAGATCTTGGAATATAATACTACCATTGCTCACACTTTGTCTACAAGCTTAAATTTCAAATACAAGCCTATGTAAAGTTATTTTACAAACTAAAAACTTACTGTTTCATAAGATATTGGGAAAAAATCCCTTAAGTAAATAAAAAATTGTTCAGAGACAACATAGGATCAATAGAAGTTTTTTTTTCAATCATGAAACTTAAGTTTAGTCAAGAATAACACTGATAAAAAATAAAGTCAGCTAGGCATTTCTATAATACAATGCTGACAGAAAGAGCTTCCTTATTTAAAATCTTTAGAAAATAAAGCATTAAGAAAATTTAAATTCTGAAGATGGTAAAGGAAGGGGTAGGATCAGTCAATTTTCTCACACAGAAGCCACATAACTTTGCCATGACTTTCCCCACTGTCTTGTCACGGAGCATAGCTGCAATGGGCTGGTAAATGTTAACTTCAAACACGAGCCTCCAATTTTTCTTCTATGTTCAAAATATACATAGTTCTCTTCTTCCACTGACTCAGTGTGAAAGACTAAACAGCCTAAAATATCTGATTAAAGAACTTATAATTTTTGTGTGTGTGTGAAAGTAGGGACTTGAAAATATATTTGTACGCCCACGCTCATAGAAGCATTATTCACAGCAGCCGAAAGGTGGAAGCCACCCAAGCGTCCATCGACAGATGAGTAGACAAATAAAATGTGGTACATACATACAATGGAACACCACTCAGCCTGAGAAAGGAGAGAAATACTGATACATGCTACAACATGGATGAACCTTTAAGACACCACACCAAGTGAAACAAGCCAGTCACAGGAGGACAAATATCATATGATTCCTTTCCTATGAGGCACTTAGAGTAGTCAAATTCATAGAGACAGAAAGTAGAAGCAGGGATGCCAGAGGCTGGGAGAGGGATAAATGGGATGTTAGTGTTTAATAGGTACAGAGTTTCAGTTGGGGAAGATGCATTTTTGAGATAAATTTGTGAGTAGTACTAACTTTCTGTATTATACAGAAATCATTTCATTTAAATTCATTCACTTTAAAAATATCCTCTGGTGAGTTTCCCCCAAATATCGCACTTAAAGCAAGTTTTCCAGCTATAGACCAAAGAGTTTTGGTCAGGCCATTATCCAAAAAAATAAGAAAATTCACGCTTGGTTTCATGCATAAAACACAAGAGAGTATGGACTTACCCAAACACACACGGCCAGTTCCATCCAACGTAAGGCCTTCAGGGCACTCACAATGAAAAGATCCTTTGCTGTTGACACAGCGTCCATTTGGGCAAACGCCAGGAAACACCTCACACTCATTAACGTCTGCAGGGAAATGAAGCAAGCAGAGAGAGAAAGATGTTACAAGTAGAAAAAGCAGGTGTAGTCTTACTTCCTGTATAGCATATTCATTCTGCAATACAATGTGGACCATTACTTGAGTCAAGCAGAAATATTCCATAACGAAGCCACCGGGTTTCCTGGGTACCAGCTGTGAAAACTACCACAGCCTTGTCCGTCCATAAAACACATCGCAGACATACACCTTTGCCAGCTGTTTTGTGCCTTAAAGGCTAGTGATGTCCTCACAAAAATTCACCCAACGGCATAAAGAAGAGAAATGGGAAATTCTAAGCTGTTTCCTAAGAATATTATTCTAAAACATTTGTTGACTACATCGAGTATTTTCATTGAAATTCCAAGGTTTTTGAAAGTGATAAATATCTCCAAAGTGTGAGAGTGAATGTTAATTTTAAATACTGCTCTAAAGACTTACAATGTCATTCAAGAACGCACCCACCTTCACAAGTAACACCTTTAATCCTGGCAAACCCTCTTGGGCAAGCTGTATCTGTGAGAACAAAGGACACATTTTTACTTCATTACAAAAAGCACAACTGTCTTAAGCTCAAGAAACAGTATAATGGAATCTAAATTGAACTAAATAAAAACCACAATCTGGGCTTTAGAGGCAAAGGACTCCAGCTGCCCTCTGTTCAATTCAGTGGAGCACATGACATGGTGTGGTAACTCCATCGGTGTTGACCCATATTGAGATTCTCATAATTTTTCCTACAATTTCCTTTTGCTTTCACACTGTCAACCAAATCACAAGTAAACAAAAGATTTAGAGAAAAGAGACATCATGCTCTACCGGGACACATGCAAATAAGAATATTGGAGGATACTGATAGTCACCCAGTAGCTCAATTCTAGTTGATTCCCTTCCTTATCCAAACTATTCAGAAGGTCTGCTTATAGTAAAAGGATAAACCAAATACATATTTCAAGAAGTGAATACATTTTACCAGAAAAGACAACATGTTGGGGAAGGTATTGATCTTATGGTCTTCTTCATGATGGAAATATACAGAGAAAGAGATTCCTATTGAGGAAGAAGCTTTCCGATGAGAAGCCCAGAAGCCCGCTGGCCAGGCTCCTACCTAGTTCACACCGCTCACAGGGGCTCCCCCAGGCAGCCCCGAGGGTGGCGCAGCATTCGGATTTCAGAGTGGCTCCGTTGATGTTCACCTCACAGCGGTTGTCCTGGATGTTGAGCCAACACGTCCCTTTCAGGCTGTCTGAAAAGGAATAGGAAATAGTGGGGAGCTCTCATCTCTGAAGAAAATAGAACTCAGTTCTATACACCAAAGGCATTATTCAATAGTATTAAAAAAAACATTATTTAAAAAACTTTTTTATAGACACATTTACACGTACATGCATTTAAATACAGCATATTACATACATGAAAATTAAATATGGTACTGTATATATTTCACACGATATGATAATTAATACAATTATATCTATGGGTATTCTAGGAGCAGCCGCTACTACCCACGATTTCGTACTGGGATTTGCAAATACAGGGCGTTACTCCTATAAGATCGTTACTTGTATGAAAAATATTCATAAGACTTATTCTTTATGGCAGATACTTTGATATTTAAGATTTTATTAAATAACATTCTCCAAGTAATCGCCTTCTCTCCTAATTCCCCACCAAATAAACCACACACAATTTCCGTTCTGTTGGAGAGAAGCCAGTGTTTCTCCAACCAAAGATAATTATTTGATGAATAATTTGAAAAAAAGAAATCTTAAAGATAAAAAAATAAACATCACTTATAAAACCACCATTAAGACACACCAGGGCTAATATGTGATGTATTTTCTTTCAGGCATCTTTCTATGATACATATGTATAGCCTTATCTCTAGTTCAAAACGTAACACGTGTTTATGATAAACTACTTGAAGAAATAGCAGAGAAAATATAAAAATCACCTGTAATCCAACCATCCAGAGGCAACTACTCCTGGCTTTTTAGACTATGTTTCTACATCAGATTCTTCCTCAAATGCCCATTAAAAAACCAATTTTGAAGCAGAGAAAAGGAATCCAAAGTTGACATGGCAAATATTAATTAGGTAAAATAAATCATATGTGAAGTTTTCCTTGCAGTACTGTGGTTCTCAGTTTACTGTGCATAACATTACCAAGCTTCTTGTTAAAACGCAGACTCATAGGTTTCCAGGTGTGTGGCCCAGGAGTCTGCATTTGACAAGCTCCTGAGGTGATCCCTCTGCAGGTGATGTGTAAAACAATTTAACAAAGCTTAATAGCGTAGTGTGGTCACAGTCTTGGAAAACAATAAAGAAAAAGCCTATTCCTACAGTATTTACTTTATTTTTTTTTTCATTTTTTAAAATAGACTTCATTTTTTAGAGCAATTTTAGGTTCACAGCAAAATTGAGCATAAAGTACTGAGTTCCCATATACTCCCTGCCCCCTCACACACACAGCCTTCCCCGCTATCAATATCCCACATCAGAGTGGTACATTTTTTACAGTCAATGACTCTATACTGCTATAAATATTGTGTACAGGTTTTTGGGTGGACATAAATTTCAGGTCATTTGAATAAATACTAATGAGTGCAATTGCTGGGGTGTATGGTAAGACTACGTTTAGTTTTATAAGAAACATCCAAACTGTCTCCAATGTGGCTGTACCATTTTGCATTCCCACCAACAATGAATATGTTATTGTTGTTCTACATCCTTGTCAGCATTTGGTGTTCTCAGTGTTTTGGATTTTCACCATTCTAGTAGGTGTGTAGTGGTGTCTCATTGTTTTAACTTGCATTTCCCTAATGAAATATTATGTGGGCATTTTTCCATATGCTTATTTGCCATCTGTATATCTTCTTCGGTGAATTATCTGTTAAGATCTTTAGCTTATTTTCTAATTAGGTTGTTAGTTTTCTTATTGTTGAGTTTTAAGAGCCCTTTATATTTCAGATAACCGTCTTTTTATCGGATATGTCTTTTGCAAATATTTTCTCCCAGTTTGTGGCTTGGCTTCTCCTTCTCTTGACCATATCTTTTGCAGAGCAGAAGTTTTTAATTTTAATGAAGCCTGATTTATTAATTACTTCTTTCATGACTCATGCTCTTGGTGTTGTATCCAAGTCATTACCAAACCTAAGGTCGTAATAAATTAATATGAACATAGACATTACACCCTTCACAAAAATTAACTCAAAATGCATCATAGACCTAAATGTAAACTACAGTATTTACTTTAAAACTCATCTAATAATAAGGGCAAATAAAGTTATACTGCTAAAATCAACAATAAAAAGAAAATACAACCAGAAACACAGAAAGGGAATTGCAATGAAACTGGCAAGCCCATGAAGGGAGACGTTGTACTCTGATTCCCTATGGAACAAGGTAGTGGGTAAGAGGACATTACCTACAACCCAAGCTCTCTGGGACAGAGGATAAAACAAAACAAACAATTCTGTCCTTGACTGAATACAAAAAGTTATGGGGCAAGGATGTGGGGAAGAAATAGGCGGTCTGTTTGCTTTTTTCTGTTTTGAGATTCAGTTTGGATAAAAACTGTGTGCAAATGAAAAAGATTTGCTCATATGTATTTGTATCAGGTCTCAAATTACAGGTTTTTTATAGGCTTAAACCTGTACATTCCATAGCACAGAGGAAACAGAGATGCTTGTGTAAGGCTACTGTGTATGTAAATGGTCTTTTAAGGACTGGGTTAATTACTGATTATCACCTTGGCTGTAGTCATTTTAAGTAAGATATATTGTAATAATATTTGTTAATATTTATTGAGGTAGCAACAAGCACTGTTAAAGGCTTTCCATGTATTAGTTTATTTACCCATTAAAACAACCCTATAAGGTATGGACAACTTGCAGATGAGAAAACTGAGGCACAGGGGTCAACTAATTTACCCAAGTAAGGTCACCCAGCTAGCAGAGTGTCAGCATCAAGATTCAAACCTGCACTGTATGATTTCAGAGGCTTTACTCTGCTTCTGTAGGCTGGTATTGTATCAACACTGAAAAGTCCCCAAATCCATACACACACACACATATACAATCCATCTCTATCTCCTGATTGTTTTTTCTTGTGTGTGTACCTATATACCTACACACACACACACACACACACACACATACACACACACACAGAGTCACAATATAGATGTACTTATATAGTCAGAGGTTGGTTAAGATCTCTGAAAAAAATAAGGCAGGGAAAGCAGATAAGCTAGAGGCTACAGTAAAAATCAAGAAGAAAAATAATGGTGGCTTGGATTGGGGGTTGTTGATCTTGGTGGTGAGAAGTGGTTGAAATATGGATAAACTTTAAGTACAATCAATAGGATTTACTGATGGATTAAATGTGCAGTTTGAGAGAAAAGCATCAAGGATGACTCCAGGATTTTAGAGGCTGGCAATTATAAGAATGGAGTTACCATTTGACAAGACAGAAATGATTCTAGGAGACACAGATTTAAGCTGAAAGATAGAAATTTGGTTTTAGATATGCTATGTCTGAAATGTCAACTAGACACCCAAATGGAGACACTGTGCAGATAATTAGAAATACCAGTCTGAAATTAGCAGACAGATTAAGGATGGAGAGAGAAATGTGAGTCAATGTAGAGGCCATCTAAGCATGAGTGTAAGACAGAGAAGCAAAGAGGTCCAAGGACTGACCTGTGAGACATTTCAAATTGGAAAACAGGAGAATATGAAAGATTTAACAAAGGAAACTGAGGAAACGGGCCAGAAAAGTGAAAGGAAAAAAAGAGGAGGCCATAAATGAAAAACTTCTTGAGAAGGGATGAGTGATGAACTGTGCTAAACACTGCTAATAGGCTAAGATGAGGAGCATTGCCCCTGTCGTGTCCACGTAATTTAAGGACAGAACGCAGATTCAAGCCAAAGATGAGGGAAATTGGACTAGATTATGCAGAGCTATCAGATGTGAGCAGTGTAAGGCAGGAAAGATTAACCAAATTTATTGTTCTATTATATTTAATCATTTCAACCAGCATACAGCAGTCTCTTCAAGCAGTTTATAGAACAGTTCAAGATTGGTTTATACTTAGGAAGTTTGCATAATATCTTCTAAATCCCTAAATATTCTTTGTATCTAACTAATTCATGTACATTCTGACAATTTAAAATTTTTAATTTACATCAGGGAATTTTTATCCAGTGCTAAATTTAGAGATTTGGCCCCTACCAAGAACAGCTTGCAGGCTAATTACTGATTAAAGCCGTTTAACAGTCCTATTAAAAAGTACATTTATAATATTTCCTAAGTATATTTTACTATTAACTCCCTTTTTAAAACTAGAATTCTGTTTTTAATAAAAAAAGAAGAAAAAATGATGTCTAAAATTTAAAAATATTAAGTAAATTTCTTTCTGAGCAGCTTTAGGCTGGGATATTCAAATGTGATCACAATGAATGAAAACACGTAACACATTGGCTGAGAAAAATATGGTGGTGTTTAGGTGTCCAACATAATGACTTGGAAATAAAAAGTCTTTGTTCCTTTTCATTAATAACTATAAGGGTAAAGGCCAAAATCACAGACATGTTTATGACAAAGCAAAAACTAAGATATCTTTGATGCCCAAGTGGCATACAGAGTTAGTTTTCTGAGACATTAATTGACTAATGCTGAGTTCATTTCCTTTGCATCATAAAACGAGTCTATCTCAGTTGGAAACTGTGGCTTAGCAAAAATATTTCTGCCTTACCAGATCCAACCCACATGTCCTCCCCCCGAACCAGGAATTCTGTGAGAAAAAAAGTAATGCCCTAGGCAGATGGCAGTCTATTTCCTAGTATGGAGAGCTGAGCAAGGCTCAAATTTCACCAGCTGTACCTCACTGGGAGATGAAGAGTTGGCATTTCCAAAGGGAAGGTTTTCATTGAAACTTTGGACTTGGTCAGTTCTCCTCCCGTGACAAACAGGTACCCTAAGCATCCAGCTAAATATTGCTAGCATCAGACATAATACTGAAAATACTATTGTCTTTGGAAAATACTAAGTTGAACATTGATACTGAATAGATAACAAACAAAACCAGCCAATTTATTTGGCACTATGTAAAACTGAAACATCTCCCTAACTACTTGGAAATATATATTTAGTTCCCTTTAAAGGTGGATACTAGGTAATAATATGAAGTATACCTAGCCAGTGTAGCCATAGACACTGGAAGCAGGAAAGAATGACTGGGGTCGTTTTTGCTTACATATGCTGAACGGTTGCTTATAGTGACAGATCAGACTATTTCATTTTATATATCTCCTATCGTCTTTATCAAAAACTGACCTTATATGTTTTGAGATACACTGAAAGATGTCTTGGAAGTTTTGGAATCTTTCTCTCTTAGAGATTTCCCAAAGCAAGAAAACAGTTATCTTCTCTTCCTTGGAGCTCATAAATTTATGATTGATGGGAGAAATGAAAAAAAACAATAAATTCTTTCTATTTGTTTAAAGTTTAAACTCTTCAAATTCTCGTCTTGTTAACTGAGTCCAAATGCGATCACATTTCTGTTTACCATTGAAGGTTGTTTATAAAAAGTATGCAGTAAGGATTTGATTGTATTGATGCCTAAGGCATTCCTGGGGAATGAATATAAATATGTGTGTGGTATGGAAATGCTTATAACGTATAGCATAATATATATACTTATAAGAAAGGAACGCTTCCCAGAATCTAACAAAATTTAAGAGCCTGTCCAGTTTATGCTATCATGTTGTACTCCTATCTTGATAACAAGAGAAAACAACTGAAGTAACTCCTAATTATTAGCTTCCTGTGATTGTGTTCTGTTTTTATCCACAGAAGTCCTGAGGTCTCTGCTTATCTTTGTAGTGAAACTGAAACATCAGCACCACGTACGAATCTTACCAATACAGATCAATCCTGTAGAGCTGAGTTTGCTGCCAGGAGAACATTCACAATTGAAAGATCCAAGGTTGTTCCTGCAGGCTCCATTGACACATGGGCTGCTTTCACATTCATTTATATCTACAATCCAGAAGGAAAAGATTCTGTTAGAGCTGCCATGTGTTTCTGGAAAATATTATTCCAACAAGCCACGCTATGCCAGAATGTCTGGTAAACTTGGCTCTTGTAATTTTAATATGGTTCTATGAGGCATAAAGTGAATGGGGAATGGAGAAGTGCATTTTACAGTGTGAATACACATGTGCACGGCTGGGGACTCAGTAGGACTACAGCAATCAGGCCATTTTGAAAGGGTTTAGCATCTAAATCTTCACTGTTTCACTACAACTTTACATAAATGGGATTCATTTTCTCCTACAATGAGATGTAATTTTCCTGTGGGAAATTTGAATTCTGATTCCATGGAAAGCAACATATTCCTGGGCGCAATGTGTGCTGTGCACAAAAGTGACTGTTTCTGTCATTTGTGGCTCCGAGAGGTTTTGGAAGAATTTAAAAAGCCTGTAGTAGAGACAACATATCACAATGCTGGCTTTAATTCCAAATTTCTGGATACAAATCAGGAAATAAGGGATGAAACTTTAATACTGGGTACAGCATTCTCCTCTAGCCCTTATCCACCTTCCCGTTCACATTTCCATGTTTGGTGTGAGACATTTTTAAAGCACAACTGATTGTGCTAAAACTAAAAAGAGAAAAAAATCTTTTAATTGTGTTAAATAGACCTTTACTATCATTAATTTGATCTGAGTCCTAAATCAAATCATATACCATAATCTAAACAATTCCTGTTGACGGTCAGAAGTATGACAGTCAGAATTAGAGTATGCCTATGTTCTCAAGTGGTGACTAAACAAAATGTCAAGCCAATAAAGTTAAATAGTTTAACATGAGTTAATTAAAAATAAATACAAGATTTAGCTAAAGTGTTTAGAAACAATATCAAAGACTGACCTTCAATATAAATTAAACCACTCAATTTAAGGAAGAGAGACATGGATTTCTTTCTGTATTTGATTAACTATGTGAAACAGGTCAACGTACCTCAAGATTTTTTTTGTTGAACACTACAGTTTCCGAGTTCACCATAATACTTATTTTTTTCTAAACACCTCTTTGAATTAAACATGAATCCTATATATACCAAGGAAAACATGCAAATAAATATCTAGAAGATTGTAATGTTTACTCTTGAACATCTCAAGTCAAATATAAACTAAACTGGTTCTGAAAAGGCAGGGCTCACTGATTTTTAAGTCTGTGGACTTGAAATACAAATTTAAAAATCCATGTGGAAAACAATTATGTTCCTTCTTTGCTATTTCAAAACTACTAAAGAAGTACCCAGGTATTAAATGAATTCTTCAAGTAGAAATTGTGTGAAGAAATATAAATGCATCTTTCTTTCAGGTCATTTGTAGCAAGAAAGCCTCTTAAAAGAAAAATACAAGAGCAGGTTTTATAAATATAGCACAGATTTGGAATGAAAACATCTATTCCAGAGTACTAAAATTCTTTCAATAAAAACACAATATAAAAAAGAAATCAGCCAAAAAAGCAGCAGATACCTAATCTGAAGACAGATGATATATTACCTACTAATTTTATTTGTAAGAAGCTCCCCAAAAGAAAAATGTCAGTATCATATACTTTCAAAATCCCTATTTTATATTAAGCAATTATGAACTCAAAAACTATAAACACATGCCATGACAGCTACAAATATAAACTGTTTAATTTTTCTTTAAATACAATGTTTTTATGTTATAAATGTCGTGGAACCAGGAACTGAAACAGTTCACTGTACATTCCTGGAAATAAACTTCAAAGCACATCTGGTTTACATTTAACTAGTTATGTCACTGGAAACACAATCTAAACCACAGTGCTTGCTATAAAAATTTTAACTTTCACAGACTCTCAGAGCTCAAACAAAAAAAGTAAGATAAATTTTAGTAACTTCAGTTTGAAATATCAGAGAAACTTGATCACTGCTATTTATTACATATTTAAAATAGCCTGTTGAAAACATGAATGACAAGCAAAATTAGTGAATATAGCAAATATAGAGAGAGAAAGCTAGAATCGGCAATGAATTGGCTGATAATTCCCTGCCTACTCTTTGGAAATTAGTTTAGAAAGAATAGCATGCAGAGAACTGCTTCAGGCAGACAAATTTATTGTGTGAATGCAAGACTGGAAATAAGGAGGACACCCAAGGGAAAAAGATATCCGTGGCCTGCAGGTCTATTTCTTTTTTGCAAAACACTTAATAAAATGCAAATAACTTAATAGTGGGAAGAAAGTGTAGAAATAACAGTTATTTGGTTGGATTTCTCACAACAAATCATTTTTATTTCCACAAATGTCATAAGGCTAGAACCAAAATATTTCTCTATCATTTCTCTTTTATTTACATAATATGAACTTCTTTCTTATAAACGACAGGTAATAAAACATATTTCGTATTAAAGAAAAGGCTCAGGTTTATCAGGAACAATTATCCTTTGGACAAAATAAGCAAAGACCATGCTTTCTAACCATCACTGTTGCCTGATTTGGTATTAATATGCCTTAATATTTATGTAATCATCCAATGTCATACTATCAAACACCATTAGCTCCTACTCTTCACTTTTTCACGTAAGTAGACGAATCCCTTTTATTTACCCTTTGGTATTTCACCTCTCAGTGCCCTTCAACTTCATCTTACTTGTTAAAATGGAAGAAATATGCTATAAATATTGATGATTTGGTATGCAAACCAATCTGACCAAACTGAATCAGACACCAACCATTTAGTTCCCCGTTATGTGTCTCCCTCACAATAGCACCAAGGGTACTGTCGCTATGGACAGGGAAACCAGTCCTAATAATCATCAGCTTCCCAGTTAAATCAAGATGATATTCTTAGCTATTCTTGCTTTCAGAGCTTCCTGATATTTAACAGAAGCTTATCTTCCAAGAGACAATAGATAAAACTGATAAAGGGCAGTGAGAAGGAAGTGTAGAAAGTCGGGAATAAAAACAAAACGGAAAGAAACACAATTCTTGAAATCCCTTCCCCCACCCTCCAAAACACTCAGGGAGTAAATATGGCTAGAATTTTTTTTCTTTTACAAAGTTTCTCATGGCAATTTTGAAGGATAAGAGGTGTTGAGGGGAGTGAGTGCTAGAAAATAAAGACTCTGGTTGAATACATTTAAGAAGCTTAGGCTAATTTAAACACATATTATGTGAAAATATTCAAAATTCTTAAGTGTGCCCCCTGTCATCTCTGCTTATCTATGGACAGGATGAATCTTCAAGTACTTTAGTTGGGAATGGAAAGTGCGCTTTTCTTTGAGCAGCTCCTGCCACAGGTGGTGGATAGGAGGGGAACTCAACAGTTACCAAAACTAAGTTCAGAAAAACTGCATTTTATGCCGAGGTTTTCTTTTTTCTTCCCTTTTTTTCTTTCTTCAGGTTAATTACTGCTTTTCAGTGGTCCCTCAAATTCAATCCAAACTGAGAATTGCACTTTGTAATTGCATTTCATTGACTTCAGCTAAGTCGTCTGTGTTCTGGCATCCTGTTTGAGTCCTAACTTGTTTCTGTTCATAAGAATGCTTTGAAGTTAAACAATAAGATGAAGAGAATGTTAACATCTTTTTGCATAATATTACTATTGCAGTTTTCTTGGCTATGAAGTCACTAGGAAACAAATACTTTAACAGATAGAAAAGGGCTACTCCAAATAACTAAAGATGAATTTTTTTTTGAAAAAGTTACTATTTGGAAGTAGTTATTGGATTTGAGAATGTCATGGGACACTTCTGTAGGCCCACACAGTGAGACTTAAAAGGAAAAATGACTAGTAGTCATACAACAGAGTATTCTGAAATACGCAGTACTTTGATCAAGAAACAAAAACATAATTGAAGGCACTCATTGCTCAGCTGGTATCTACTGAAAATGAGGCCTTTCCTAAGCATTTAACTCATTCATGTAACTTCCACTGAAGAAAAATGAGCTCAAAAGAAAAGGAAGACGTTTTTAAACAGTGATTCATGACCTTTAAGCCCAAATAATAACTTCAAAATTGTCAAATGCAAAGGACAATTTTCTTGGACTATAAGTTTAATTAAGGTGACCATTTTTACTCAAGCCCCAAATATTTTCTGGGCCAACCTCTGAGGTCTATCAATCATTTCATAAATAAAATGCCAAAGAGCTGACTTTGCCATTACAGTGCAGGTTCCCCCAGGCTAATGTGTCATAGTGGTTTTAAAAAGGGAAAAACAAACAAAAATCTGACATGTTATTAGCAAGTAAAACAAATTGGCTCCTTTCACTTTATTTTCCCCATTAAATTCAAAATGTTTGTTGATATTTCATCTGAATGGGACAAAACTGATGGTTTTATAAACTGGGTTAGGTGCATGCTATTTCTAAAACTGGCAGATTAGCTGAAAGAGATTATAAAATTTAAAACATATTCAAACAACATTCTTTCTGCTCTATTGCTTCATAACGTACTTGT
Organism: Balaenoptera physalus; assembly: GCF_965194825.1. Lineage (NCBI taxonomy): Eukaryota > Metazoa > Chordata > Mammalia > Artiodactyla > Balaenopteridae > Balaenoptera > Balaenoptera physalus. Next base: position 71,106,100 of record NC_138890.1, on the reverse strand, counting down.
GGTTCATGCATATTGAGGCGCTTACTGTTCACAATGAAGGAAGATGGCTCTTACCTTCACACGTCTCTGTCTCAGTCCTGAACACATAGCCAGGTGGGCAGGTGCAGCTGTAGCTCCCAGGTGTGTTTCGGCATAGGCCATTGTCACAAAGCAGTCTGTTTACCAGGCACTCATCAATGTCTGGAAGCAACCGTCAGAAGACAGGAGACACACACAGTGAAACAAACAGCACAGTGACCAAAATGTTTTATTTTTGTTGTTTGTTTTTTTCCTCACCCCATACCTTGACTCAGTCTCTTCGTATCCAAAGCACATTCCTGATCCTAAGCAAAATATATTTGGTTTTACTCATATGGAACATTCTTATTCTTGTGGCTACTTTTAAGATGTTTTGAAGTTCCCGGGAGGTGTGTAATGCTTTGGAAGAGGCACATTACTACTTTGTTCTTCATTTACTTAGTGTCCCGCAGCGGTATTATATTTTAAGCATCACCATAATCTCCCTCATGATTGTACATTTTATCAAGTGGCTGAATCGTAATTAATTTATCCATTAGTCCATGCTATGGGTTGAAATGGGTCTCTCAAAAAATATTTTGAATCCCTCACCCACAGTACCTCAGAATGTGACCTTATTTAGAAATAGGATTGTTATAGAGTAATCAGGTTAAAATAAGATCCTTCAGGTAGGTTGTATTCCAATATAGGTACGGACACCAACGCCTGGAGTCCATATGAAAAAGGGCAAATTTTGACATAAGGACAGACACGTACAGAGGGAAGCTGATGTGAGGACACACAGGGCAAAGATGGATGTGTGGCTACAGTGACACATCTAAAAGCCTAGGAATGCTAAAGATTACCAGCAAATCCCAGAGACTAGAAGAGGAAGGGAAAGATTCTCCCCTAGAGCCATTAGAGAGAGCATAGTCCTGTTGACACCTTGATTTTGGACTTCTCACTTCCCAAACTGTAACAATCAATTTCCGTTGTTTTAAGCAACCCCGTTTTGTGTACTTTGTTAGGGCAGCCCCAGCAAACTAAAACTGGAATTTGGCTTCATTTTTATTTTTAAAATCTAGTTCTAATTTTATCAAAATTACGCACGTACCTGCTTTAAAGAGTTGAGTAGTGCCATGAACTGTGTTCAATGTGTGAATGCTCACTGAACCTCCCTGTTTTCAGTAGGGTATTCATGTGCTCAACTGTACTTGGACACTATGCTGGAAGCAACTTTGCTTCTGGGGAATAAAAACTAGCTGGTTTGCATATTTTTATAAATGTTCAACAATCTCTGGCTGGTGCCCTTCCCAACAGATATCAAAATCTGTTGTAAGTACATGATATTTAATATAGCTTTATATATCCATCTGTATGTATATCTTCAACCCAAGGTGAAATGGATATATAATAACATAAATCAGTAATAAAACCCAGAGCCATAAACATAGAAAAATGTATTTCTTTCTAATCATAATCATCAAGACTTGGATGTAAGAGCCATCAGTGGTTAGATGTAAAAATTATTATATATAATAATGGATGGAATAACATTCGTTTTATAAAAGTGAACTCAAGTGCTCCACGGGAAAATCTAGATTCTTCACAAATTCTTGAATATACGAACTACATACTTGAGTTTTTTCAAACATTCCCTTATAAATTACAAAAGGAAACACCCATCTCAGTTATCATGTTTGGATATGTTGCAGCAACTGTTTCTTTCTAAGTCAACCTGTCATATTTAATTTTCTTAACTTATTATTATCCACACTGCCTCATTAATTTTTGAATCTCACTTCCTAGTGAAAAATTATAGGATTAAGATATATGCAGATATAACAGGCCAATAACTGACTCTGTGTCCATTCACTTGGGAAAAAATAATTTAATTACTAAAAATAATAAAATTTAGTAATTTAATTACTAAAAATAAAATAATTTAAATACTAAATTGTGTTACTATGTAACAGCATTTGTTTGATTCCCATAGTTTTATATCTCTGCACTAAAAAGGAAACAAGAAAAACTGTAAGATCTCTAGTTTTACTCATTTTTTTGTAGTTTGATTTCTCCTATAATCCATGGGATTAAATGATACAAAAGGCTCTTGTATAATAAAACAAATAACTTACCAATACAGTTTCTTCCGGAGGCATCTGGCTCATAGCCACTGTTGCAATTACAACGGTAACTACCACGTAAATTTTCACAAATTCCATTGGCACATATATCAGGATCCAGAGCACACTCATTGATATCTGCATTAAATGTTCAAAGTTTAATGCTCACAGCCACTTACTGTCTGTTGATACATGTATGTCTAGTAAAGATCACTCAAAATACGTAGTGTTTAACCCTGCAAACCCCCAATTTGTCTGCCGTTCAGAAAGGGAAAGGAAATGAAAATAAGGAGTGAGAATAAAATTGAGAGATATGGGCCACTTCCTGGTAAGTCAAAAGAAAAATGAAGGGAACTGGCAGAAATTCAAAGAATTAAGGCATGTAATGGGCTGGCATTTATGATAAAATTAATAAAGAAATTTATAGACTGTTGGCTCAAAACCCAAAGGAAAACTCAACTTGATAGGTATTATAACCATCTAATTAAAAGGCAAAGATTTATTAGGGTGTCTGTATAATTTTATGGTCCTGAAGGCCTGGAATATTTCTATTTTATTATCATTTTTTACAGTCAACTAAGTAATATGATACTTATTAAATGTTTCTCATTGTTGATAAGTTGAAATTAATGGAGAGGACAATTCAAATGTGGATGCTTGAGAACACAATGTTTTACAACAAGCCATGAACATGACTACTCTCTGTCACCCGTGGGCTGTGGGACTTGAGGAATGATGTGCTTGTATGAGCAACCATCTAGTTGCAACGGGCAGCTGGCTCTGTTGGGGAGGCCATATTGACAGGGAATAAAAAAACGGAGTCAGCATAAAATAAAATTTTGGTAACTATGCTCAAATTGTAATCCTAACTACTGTGTTCTAGAATTTGGGAAGCCTTAAATACTCCAGAAATGTCAGTCTTTTAATTTAATTTTTGGGAGAAACATCATTGTAAAAGTTTGCTCCTTTACTCTGGTTTCTGATGTTCTTTGCAAAAAATGTGATATTTACTGTCAATTAATCTATAATTTGTCTAAAGTCTCCTCAAACATGAAAGTATTAGAATATATATGTAAACTAAAGATTAATAGCACCCTACAATTTTATTTTAAAAAAACAAAGGACACTATTAACATATAAAATAACTTTATAAACACATATGTACTTAATATTCAAGTTCTGTATTGGAATTTTGTTAATCATAGTGCTAAATTTAAAAAAAAGAAAACTTTAATGAAACCTTGTACTTCTTTGGTTGGACAGAAACATTTTAGTATTCTTAGCCATAAATAGTCAATTTATTTTTAGGGCAGTATATCTCAAATATCTCTTAAAGATCCATATCAAATATCTCTTACAGATTGTTTTTGTTTAAACCATGTCAGCACCATTATTTAACATTTTTCTTTAAATTGTCTTGTTTTTCTTTTTTTTTTTACAAGCTCTAGCTTCTTCTTAAGTGACGGTATCCATAAAATCATGGTTGTAGTTTGTTAGTGACATTTTAAACAACGCATATTTAACAGATAAATATTTATCTACTATGAAAAATGCACATCTACATACTGATTGATATCATCTAGCTTATAACCATTGTTCTAGGAGACAATTTATTTTATTACTTTATACTGATATATTTTTATAATATTAAATACATCTTATCTATAATATTATAATAATAAAGCTATAAAACTATATAATTATTATAAGATTGAAAATTGAATAGAGCTACCTCTTCCATCCACAGTGATACCTACTCCACTACTACAAAGACCGTGGAATTCAGCTGTAAGATAAAAACAAATAGAGAAATCAAAAACTCTAAACTATATCTGTTCCATACACAAGTCACTTACATAACTCCAAAACTATCATTAAGAAGAATTACCTGCAATAACTTAAAATGAAAAAAAGGACCATTTTCTAGCACATAATTATTTTAAGAATTCCAAAATCACAGGTAAACATAGAAAAGTAAATAAAAATAACTGTGATTATCACCCTGAATTTCATTAATATATTGATAAACATTACAAATATTTTCTACTTATGTAAACTTTAAAAAAATCTAAATTGTACAACAGAGATTGCTTTTTAGCTTTTTTTCTCCTCTCAATAATAAAATAATAGAAAACACTTATGTAATAAATAGCATTTACTACATGATGTGCCTGGTATTGTTCTAGCATTTTGCATCTAATAATTTATTTAATCCTCCCAATACCACAAACTAGATACTGTTATTTTTCCTCTTTTACTCCCAAGAGAGCTTGGATAGAGATGGGAAGTAACACGCTCAGGTCATAGAGGTTGTAAGTGGCGAGGAGGCTTGGACCCTCTGTACTCTACAATAGACATTTCATGTAATAGCCTATTCATAATAGATGATTTAACATCTTTTCTCAGTTATGTGGATCTACCACACTCATTCAATCAATCTCTTATTGATGAAATTAGGTTTGTTCAACTTTCTGCAATTATAATAAGAAAATACAAAGTTCAATTCTATCACTAGGTTAATCTCTTGGAAGTAAAACTGCTCAAAGTTTATGTCTCTTTTAAGGTTTTTGATAGTCCCCCTCTCCCTAAATATCCCAGGTTACCCTTCTAGCACCAATGTAAGAGAGTACCCATTTCTGTATATCCTCCCCAACACTGGGGAAAATCAATCATTTGTATTTTACCAATCTAATAAACAAAAATGACACCTTTTTAAACTTTTAATTTTAGACAGATTGGACATCTTTTTATATGGCACTCTACCATTTGCCTTTCTGCGTTGTGAAGTTCTGTCTGTGTACACTGTACTTTTTTCTATAGAGGATTTCAACTTTCCTTATTGATTAATGTAAATTCTTTATAAATTAAATAAAATATTTTTCTAATTTATATGTGTATTTTAGTCTTTGGGGTTTGTTTTGAGAGTCCTTTGTCATTACAAGATGACAAAAAGTTTGTATCTTCTACAAAAAAATTATTTTGTAACATTTAATGTAGGGAACTAACTTCATATTTTTTCCAATATTTATCAACAATATTAATTACTTAGTTTAATTTGTTCTCACTGATCTCAATGCTATCTTTATTGTGTCCTATATTTCCACTTATATTCATAACTAATTTTATTAGTCACTGATCTTTTTATGTAGTCTTGTTATCAATTTTTGCACTTCTTTCATAATATGCATAATTCACTTAACATTTTAGGGGAAGACTTCCTTCATTAACTCCTCTTTTTTAAAAATGTCATACTCAGTAATTCTTCCAGAGGGACTCTCACCATTTTGCTAAGGTTTGAACAGTCCATTTAGGATTTTTAACAGAATTATAAGCCACTTCCTTTGCTGGAATTCATTTCTTCCACCTTCTACCTGGGAAGTTCTTATTCCTTTTTTCAAGACCAAAGTAAGCCTCCACCCCTCTGTGCAGTCTTTCCCAGCCTCCCCAGGCAACTAACTGCTCCTTCCTTCATGCTCTCCCAGTTCTTTATGTTCCTTTTAAGGCAGCAATCATACTAAACTGTAATTTATATGTTTGCCTACCTATATTTTCAACTATTCCCAACTTTAAAGGAAAAGAGATTGTTTATTTGATTCCCTACTGTACTTACATCTATTCAATACAGTTTTCATAAAAATATGAACAAGTCATAGAATAGTCAAAGAATTAAACTGTTTAATGTGCCTATAATTTATGACAACATTCAGAAATAAATTTATGACTTTCTGGAACTACTGATAGATTCCTGATAGACTGGAACTTCTGATAGACTGCAGCCTAAGACCATTCTGTGTAAAGATTAAAAATAAATAAATAAAACCAGGTTCTCATGAACTTATTATAACCTTGAAAGTGATACGTAAATTTTATGCTATTTATCTTCAGAATGACAGAAGGGATGGAAGATTCTGAGGCTAACATATTCACATAAAGAATCCGTTGTAACAGTCATAATTGGATCATAAAATAAATAAATAATCATAAAATTCACCGTGTGTTCTCTCTGCCCACAAATCATAAGTAAAAACAAGACAGATCTCTTTATTATATGCTTCACACATCAACACAGGTTTGGATTTCTTTTCTTCCATTAAAAATAAAGACAAAACACTTCAGAGCCGAGGTACTCTTTGGCCAAATATCTAATGTGACATTTCTAGATTCTTTATCAGGTGTGAAACTGGTGAAGGTGACTACCTGAATTTTTAGCAGGGCATGGCTGGCAGGGCTCTCCAAAACCATAGTCTGGATTGGCACAGCAGCATTCAGACTTGGTCACTGCGCCAGGGAAAGGACGGACACACACTCCCTTCTTGATTCCACCATAGCATGTACTGCGCATGTGAGTATCTAAAGGAGACAGAAGAACAATGATTTGAGACAGTGATAGAGACAAAGAGATTTCAAAACTGAAGGCTCCTTGTAACTTAAGTGGTCACTATATGGGAAGTTTCTAGAAGGCATCTGCCACTTTTCTTTTTCTTTGTATCTTTAGCATCTCACAGTGTTAAGAAATCAGCAAATGTTTGTTGAGAGAGGAAAAGAATAAATGCATTATCAATAATTCTTTTCTTTTTCTCCAAGAAGTTTTATGTGCTACACAAGCATCAATTATCCCACTTTTCCTCACGGGCCTTTCATTGAGCCAGGTATATTTCCACAGTTATAAACAAGACTTAGAGCTCTAATCACTGACTACATTTAATATTATTTCTATTTTAGAAGTTCTTATGAACAATGAAGTGCAGTGCAGTTAAACTACCTTGAGATGATACTGCTTGGTCATGAACTTTCTTACTTAAATTTCTGAGTTAGGTGACCTTTCTCTTCAACCCCCAGTTTACTGTTGTGACTATGTTTTAATCATTGCAGACTCTCAATAAATCCAGTTATACAAATAATATTCACTAACTATCACTATGTATCTGTGGCATTGTGCTTGCTGCTTTACAGACATTATCTTGTTGAACATTCAGGTCAACAACTGCATAGGATGGTGATTATCCACTTTTTATAGATGAGGAAGTTGAGGTTCAGAGGGGTTACACAAGTACCTCAAAGCTGTAGACTATCCACTGTCTGAGCTGGGATTCAGACTCAGGCTTGTGTGACCTCCAAAACTTTTCCTCTTTCTACTATGTCCTGTTACACCCCAAAGAAGCGTATCCTGCTTAGTTCTCTCATTCTAAATTCTCATAAAATATAATACAACTTTATGAGATGGTAAATGGTGAACTATAAAAAAACTCAGATCATCATACAGGCCAGAGAAGCAGTAGAGCTTTTAAGCAGTCTATTGATATGACAATTCCATCAAAGAGATAACCATTATTATAAATATCTATAATTATTCATAACTTGTTGGAAATAACTTTATCTGCCTGTTACACAAAGTGAGTCACCTATGTCTTACGATGTGGTGATGTTTCCCGTTAAAACAATGAGATGTGTGGCTGCATTAAACAATGAGATCTGTGTATGCTCAAATAGAAGAAGATCATAAGATTTTACCACACCAACCCTGGGAAGGGGATGTGCTGTCCCTTTCTGCTTCTGCTATGGCCTAGTTTGGCAGTCAGCTCTGAGTTACACATAAGAACAGGACTCAACACAATGACAAATATGCACAAATACCACACAGTTCATGATTTTCAGTAAGATTTTTGTGAGTTCTTAGGATGGTACCACTTATCTCAAAAGGCATCATAGAATGGTCAAAGTTATTTCTGTTTTCATGTTGAGAACATAAGCCAGGAACAATTTTTAGAAGCAAGTTGATAAAAAGCCTATGGTACTCACTTCTATTTTTAATGAAGACAGTTGACTTTTTCCTTTTCAAAGACCCCACACTGGAACCTTAGTTCACATTATTCTCTTCAATGTAACCAAGCCACTGTTCCCAGTGGACAGGATTAGAGGCACCGATACCAGCAGCACCATCAGAACATGCTCACGTGAATGTTTTGGTCAGTGATTGGACTTAATCCTAAGCTATACCTGTTTCATATGTTATCAAATTTCTCCATGTCTTTTCTTTCTTAAAAATTGGAATTGCTAAAGGATTTTTTCAGGTAATTATACTTTATCTTTACCAAAGGTAAAATAGGTATGGACACAAGATGCTAACTATATTTTTCATTCTTTAGTATCAACTTTTCTTTATAGCTTAAAGCAGCAACTCTAAGACTATTTTTGATGTAACACCACTATTCCGAATTAATAAAACAGTAATAATTGTAATAGTTAACTTATTGGGCATGTTTTATGTGCCAGACATCATCCAAGCTTTACACAAATACATCTAATGTTAACTTATTTAATCTTCAAAAACAACTAGTGAGCAAAGGACACACAGAGAGGTAATGTATCTTGCCTAAGGCCTCATAGCTAGTAAATAGCAGAACTAGGGTAAAGAAAAAAATTAACCTTTTACCTGACAGAACTGTCAAACAGTGTTCATGAAGATATTGAAATACTAACGTAACAGGATGTTAAAAAGGAAATTTAAGCTGAAATCCCATGGTGCTAAATATCATATAACAAGGTGAATTTTGAGACTCCATCCCTGAAGGAAGTAGAGATGGAAAATTGGTTGCCAGGTCCTTAAACCCCTCCCAATACCGAGCATACAATTTAGAGAATAGCAATTAAGAGAAGAGTTTTTGAGGAGGATTTTTTTGGAAGAGCCAGATTACAAGTTGGGCATGCTTCCATCCTCACCCCTGGTCAAGAGACGAGAGCTTCGCAGGGAGCAACTTGAAGAGCTTTGTACCCAACTCTGTCAGGGACACGTAGCACACAGAGGAGAGTGGCTATTCCCACTGTAGAACCTCTAGTCACTCGGTTCAGAGGGCAAAGGGTGGCGTGTCCTATGGATGAGACATGGGCCCCACTAAGAGAGGTTCCTAAAAGGACTACATGGAGGGGTGATGAGACACCATTAGATCTCTGTCTGAAGTGGACTGCAGAAAGACAAGAGGCTGGCCAGGAGTGGCCACCAGGAGAAAAATGCAGTGTCTGCATCTCGGGAAGGGCAGGCCAACGCCCCTGACATAATCATGAAATCACCCACGAGGAAGAAGTTGGCTTTAAACTCGTGTGAAGCCCAGAAGCCTTGAAGCCACCCTAGGACACTGTCACTGCTTCTGCCTTCTCACCTTTCCTCCTGCACTTTGAGCCTGGTGGAGTCAGAAATGTCTTCCTCACGAAGGTCTGAGCTTGGGAGGGAAGTCATAACTTCAAATCAAGTTCGAATATTAATTATTATATGATGCTGGACATTCTAATTGCTAAATTCAGATTATTTTCATTACCTAAAGTAGTCATATAAATTTTTGCTATCTAAAAATTGTAAAGTAAGGGGGTGCCTGAGTTTTCTTCTTTACTTATTGGATAAACTGCTCCCATTGAATAATTAAAAATATATTTTTAAAGGATTGAAAAAAACAAAATACAGTTGCCTTTTGTTCATATCCTGCCTGTGAGTCATGCTTGTTCAACATATTAGTTACAATAGTAGTTTAATTTTCTGAAAATAAAAACCCACATCTCACTACCTAGGGAAACAAAAATGAACAAACAAAATCTAAAATTAAAGTGCTAACTCTAATAGTAATTCATAGTAATGATTCATTTCTAACCTCAACAATCAATGCGTCTAAAAGCATTTCAAAAGGCAGAAGATATGAAGAAAACATATCTAGCATGTTAAGGGAACAGTAATATATAATTTTACACACAGAACAAATAGTGTTTTTATTTTAAAAAGTTTAATACCCACAATTGTGAAAAACTGGAGAGGGTTTCCCAAAAATTTCTAATGCCTTTTCTGTATGTGGACAAGGGAAGGAATATTTGTGTTTGAACACTGAATTCCTAACAACTACTCATATGTCGGTTGCTTAAAAGAAAAATCATTTCTCCCTCCAAAACTGGTTTTGTACTCACCACAGGTTTCAGCAAAATCATTTAGATAAAGGAAAAAAGCAACTGAAAATATTTTAGCTCTCTAAGCAGCAAGGAGCTACATTCTTCTAGTTACCGTATTTGAAATAGCCCTGAACGAAGTGCTGACAATCTTGTAAGCTGAAATAAATCCTAGATTGGATAGAGTGGATGAAACTTTAAGTGGTCAGATTATTTCCATCTGCTGTTGCTTCTTTTTTTTTTTAACCTTCAGAATCCAAATGTTTTGATTCCCATAGGTAAGAATAAAGTAAAACCAACTATGTCTGAGAAAGAATTTCATTTCTCTCAAATATACTTTTAAACCAGTAAGTATGTCTGCCTTTTACTATATGACCTGAAAATAGATGGTGCACAATGGCTAATTCACCCTAGAAGTTTCATGAAAGTGCTTTGGAAAGAATACAGCATTCAATGTATTTTTACAGCACACTCACTCTGCTCTTGCTATCATTAGGACACGTTGGTTGGGTTTCGAAATGCCAATGACATTTTCATTTTGCCTGCCTCTTTAAAGCTGATGCCTGGTAACTCAAAAGTATCCAAGAGGAATTCTGAATGGTTTCAAATAAAATATACATTCTCTCTCATACTCTTCCCAGGTTTCTATCATTAGCTACACAGTGATGAAGAATAACTATTTAGAAACATTTCTAGCTTTTGATATATGTCAAAGTTCTATGGTATAAATTATTTACATTTAAAATTTTGTTTGGGAAAAGAAGCAGACTCACAGATATAGAGAACAAACTAGTGGTTACCGGTGGGGCGGGGAGCGGGCAATGTAGGGGTAGAGGAGTGGGAGCTACAAACTATTGGGTATAAGATAGGCTCAAGGATATATTGTACAACATGGGGAATATAGCCAATATTCTGTAATAACTGTAAATGGAAAGTAACCTTTAAAATTGTATAAAAATAAAATTAAAAAAAATTTTTTAAACTCAGATGGCAAAAATAAATAAGTAAATTTTGTTGGGATAAAAACAAGAGTTTATTTAGATAGAACTACAGTATCCATTTCAAGTCTTATTAGTTATTAATTATAAAATATAAATCCATTGTGTTTAGAGATGTGGTTCTCTAACACTATGCAGAATGCTGGTAAAGGGCAATTTTTTTTTTTCCTTCTCCAGCATTTCTGACTTGCATCTCATCAGAGGCTTCTGAACGGAGCTAGCCGGGCTCTTTGTTAATTGTTTTTAAACCACTTTATTGATATATAATTCACATACAAAGAATTCACCCATTTAAAGTGTACAATTCAATAGTTTTTAGCATATTCACAGAGTTGGACGATCATCATCCTAGTTGATTTCAGAACATTTCACCTCAAAAATGCCTTTGGTGATCACCCCCTGCTCCCACCACGCTCACCCTCTCTGCGCTAAGCAGCCACTAATCTGCTCTGTCTCCACAGATCTGACCTTCACAAACATTTCGTTTGGAGTCGTACACTATGTGGTCTTTTGTGTGTGGCTTCTTTCACTTAGCGTAATGTTTTCAAGTTCATCCATGCTTTCGTGTGTATCACTACTTCATTCCTTTTTATGGCTGAATATGATTCCGTTGTATAGATATATCTTTATCCCTTTTTCAAAGATCATTTGGTCAGTGGGGCCATTACGGAATGTTTCACTTACCGACACACACGCGTCCGTCCACACCCACAGCCAGGCCTGGGGGACAGTCACAGCGGAAGGACCCTTCATTGTTGATGCAATGCCCATTCATGCAGATTCCTGGGGTCTGGCACTCATCAATATCTGCCCAGAAGGAAACACAAGCCGGGCCATTACTGGGTAAATTTAACTTTACTACAGAGTTCACCTGTTGCCACCGCTCTACATTATCAACATTTTGTTTTCAATTTTATAATTTGTGGAAGAACACACAGATGTGACAACAAATCTTATACACAAATGCAATTCTTTCAAACATATTTTTCAGAAAGACTGAGTGAAAGTTGCCTCATTTTACCACTTAGAAGAGTCTCACAAATTCATTTTTCATTATTAATTTGGCAATTCAGCTTAATATTAAATGATATTTAACTCAAATTAGTTAAGTGAAACAAATTCTTAAAACTAAGGTCAGTGTTTGTATTTAACTTTTAGTTACACACACATAAAATTCTAACTAAGATGCTGTTTTAATTTTAATTCAATTAGTTCATAATAACAAAATAATTTGGGGTCTCCCTTGTAATTTTCAATTCAATTGCTTGAATTTATGAACTGTAACCCACCATTAAATGGTTTCCCCCCAAAGGGAAACAGCCTTCCAAACACGGGGCTGCCAAATCATGAGCATTTCAAAATTTATGGATTACAGCATTTGTAATTAAAAAATTTAATAAAAAGTTCAATAAAGCAGGAACTGGTGAGATTTAGGTGATCTTTATATGTGTACTTAAGTTTCTTAAGAAATGCTAAAATGTTACATGCTGTAATGTCATGCTACACACTGGAACAGAACGCTCATCTCATATCTTGTGATTAATCCAAGTCAGCTAACCTTGAGATGACATCCCATGCATGAGTTCAATCAGCAAAGCTACAATATTTCTATTTAATACTGAACTCCCCTTTCCTGAATAGTCAAGAAACTACTTTTATTCAGAAATACAAGAATCAGTCTTGATTTTTCACTCTCTACTGTCCCCAGAATTTCACTGAAATTACAGGGATTGGTTATGAGTATTATTTGGTATTCAGATAAGTCTGTATAATTGAAGGCAGAAAGCATTCATGGAGTTAATTTTGTCTAAAAGAAGAAAACTGTAAATAACTTGTTTTTAAGTAAAACTGCAAAGTTTGTTCCATCTTACTAAATTCCAATTGTGAGTATAAACATAATACAGTCTTATTTATTTCCAAGAGTCATATATTTTGCTTCCTAAAGTTATTGCTAGAGCTTGGCCTTCAAAAGGGTTTTATAAACAAAACAATTGCTAGGAATATTCAAATTACTTCTTCACGAAATCAATGTAAGATTTTTAGGTAATCATATAGTAACAAATGATCTGTGGATTAGCTTATGGAAAAGATATAATGCAAAATCAGTAATGAATGACAGTGGAAAATCTAGTTCTGAGAACACAAGATTTTTTTCTTCCTCTTTTTTATTGAGGCAAAGAGTAGAGAGAAATTATTTCTATATTGTCTTTTCTAGACTTGCTAGAACCAATCTGTCATTCCCTTAATTCTTCCTATGCCATTATTACTTTTTGTAAAGATATTAGTGTTCCATAAACCACAATGTATGTTTTTCTAGGAAACTTCAGACACCTGCCGTACTGAATTAGCAAGAGATGTGAATAATACAAAATCCACATGAAGAAACTGAAGTAATTCTTGCATGATTGATTCAAATAAAAAAGATGGTTTCAATCATGGTTACTTTCCTATCTCAAAGCCATACATACCAGTGCAGTAACGCCCATTTGGAGCCAAGACAAATCCTGGTTTGCAGATGCACTTGAAGCTGCCATCTTCATTAATGCACATCCCATTCAAACACATGTTGGTAGTTGTACATTCATCATGATCTGCAGAGGAGAAAGTGACTTACACCACTGGCCTTGAGGAAACCAGTTCCCCCTCTTTCTACAAACAATCACCAGTCATATTCTACTGCATAAATGAGCCATGTGGTCATGGATTTTTTTTCTTATGAATGCCAACTGACTGAGGGCAAATAGTGTAGAAAACGTGAAGGACCCTTTAGTGTAAGGGACATAAAGAAAAAAAATTAAGGAAACTTTGTGCTTAGTTTCTGTTAAAACCACATGAGTAGGGTTTTATTTTGATTACCAAAAAAGTTAATATGATTTCAGGGGATGTTTATATTGTATGAGAGAATAAAGCAATGACAACCTCACTGCAAGTGAAATGATCTGGACTTTCGTTAGTTGGTGAAATACGTGTTGCTGTGCAAAGAGAATATTTCTGTGGAGTATTGATATTTACTACACTGTTAGACATCGCCAGGACCAAAATTTAGAGATTTGATTATCACATATGTCACATTTTTATGCTTCCCCAGATTGGAGGTGGGCCTTTTCTATTTTGTCAGTGTTATAACCCCGACATCCAAAATACAGTAGGTGCTAATAATTACGAAGAACAACTGCTACTTACAATTAAACATATGCCACACAGAAAATTTCCAGAAGCAGTAAATTATTCACTTGTAATGACATTTCCAAAAAACCTGTCCCTTCACTTTAATAGTCTTATGTTAAATGTATTTATATTTTACCTAAGTCATCTGAACAACTCTCACATACGTGTTGTGTGGGCTTTCATGAAAATAGTATATATGGTTCCCAGTAAAAATGTATATCCTTTAAAAAATATTTTGCAAGGGAGCAGGCAATTTCCATACCAACACAGTTTTTTCCATCTGTAGTTAATTCAAAGCCAGCATTGCAAATGCACTGGAAACTTCCATCTGTGTTCACACATCGACCATTCTTACAAAGAACCCCATTCTGGATGCATTCATCAATGTCTGGGAAAATTAACAATAGCCAAATATTAGCCTTTTAAAATAATTATAGATAAAGACAATAAAACAATAAATGTAATTTGAAATATCTAGTTTATTTTTACATGTAATATTCAAGATCATGTTGCTTCTTCAGCAAAATTTTCATTTCTCACCAGCTTTTTTTCTTGGATAGGTAGGTTTATGCAATTTTACAGCCCTCACTTATAATAGCTGAAGAGGGAAAGAAAGAGAAAAATGAAATGGATGTGCAGTGAATGTAGGAGAGGGTGGACAGTGCAGCTGGAATTATCGGTGCAGTTGCTTCTGACATAGTGGTTGAAGACCTAAAAGTCAGAGCAAGTGATATCGCTTATATGTGGAATCAAAAAAAAATATGGCACAAATGAACTTATTTACAAAACAGAAACAGAGTCACAGATGTAGAAAACAAACTTATGGTTACCAAGTGGGAAAGCAGGGGGAGGGATAAATTGGGAGGTTGGGATTGACATATACACACTACTATATATAAAATAGGTAAGTACTAAGAACCTACTGTACAGCACAGAGAACTCTACTCAATGCTGTGTAATGACCTATATGGGAAAAGAATCTAAAAAAAGAGTGGATATATGTATATATATAACTGATTCACTTTGCTGTACAGCAGAAACTAACATAGCATTGTAAATCAACTATATTCCAATAAAAATTAATTTTAAAAAAAGTCAGCAAGGAGTTGAGTAAGAGTGAAGTAACTACAGAATATCTGGATTAAGAGCTACATGACAGAAATTGCTGGAATAAAGTGATTCAAGTAACTGCCAGGGGATGAATAGGAAATGAAAAAGAAGACAAGCAGAGTCATCTGCTAAAAGAATTCTGGGATGAATCAGCAGTGAGGGAGAGGTTTGGACGAGGATGGTGGGCATAGCAAGGAAACTGTGAATAAAGAGTAGGTTAGATCTGGTGTCCGACTATGTGTGAGGTTCAAAGAAACAGTAGTTGAAAACGACGATAAATCTTAAGCTCCGTTAATCAGAGAGCAGTAATGCTACTGATGTTACTTGGAGAAAGGAAGCTGTGATCTAGGGAAGGAAGAGAAACCGAATTTTTTTTGTGTGAAGCCAGATATCACGTTGCCTGTGTTACACATGCAAAAAGTGTTTATGTTCGAAGAGAGCACTGAGGGTAGCATAAAGTAAATCTGTAATAATGTAACAGCACTTATTTCATTCCATGTCTTATTTTAATAAATTCACTTTTAACCTCAACAGCCTGGGTCACTATATTTCACGGAACATCATCATATGTGAAAGCAAACTGCCTTACCAATGCATGCTTGCTTGGTGGGAGTCCTCTGGAATCCAGCATGACATTTACAATAATAGGATCCAGGTGTGTTAACACAATCTCCATTAGTGCAGGGATTCGATGTGCATTCATCAACATCTGTGAGTAGCAAAAGAAACCATTATAGACTTCACTCCATTTCTAGAAATGTTTGTTTAAAGTACATTTAGGCCTCCCAAATTTGAGAGAAGGCCAGTCAGTGGTAATAGTCTAAATATCAGAGTATTTATAAATGAATAAAAATTCCTTTCTTCAACTACAGAGGCCAGTCTGGAGATTTACAAAAATAACACCTATTGCAGAGTACAAGGGAATTTGCTTTAATCAAGAAATAACAACTTTTCAATTTGAGTAATGCACAGTGATTAAAACCACGGACTTGGGAAAGACACAGCCACGAGTTCCAATACGCTAGAAAATGCTTATTATCTAAGTAATCTGGGCAAGTTAATAGCCTCTTTAAAGCTTAGTACAGAGTTAGAAGATAATTAAAGATTTTTAAAGATATATATTTATATTACATGTTGACACTTCTACTAGTTTTAAAAAAGAGACAAATTATGGAATTTTTTGTTAATTATTTTTTGTGAACTCAACTATATGTATGTAACTATGCATCAAGGCTTGGATAATATTTTGAAGTAAAAAACACAGGATGGGGTAAAAAATGGAAATTAAGTAAAACAAAGTCTATTACATTCAGTAGCTTCTGGTTTCTTTAGGATCTTAAAATTGGCACAGGGATTTTTTTGTATGAAACCAAGTTTTATGCAAATACTAGTTCTGGTTCCAAGTGTGAGAAACATCACTGCTTTCCTTCAGGTTCTCTAAGCCTTGATTAAATGCAAACGCATCACAGAATTCAAGGACTGCACAACCAAACAACTGACTAGACAGTGGAGATTAGTCAAATCCCAGAGAAATCAAGTTTGTCAGTGTTAGAAAAAGTTTAATTCATCTTCTTTCAGCAATGCCCACTAAATATTATTTTGAATGCTGGAGAACTAAAAACCTGGCTGACTGGTTAGGCATAGTGACTTGCCATTTCATATACATGAGAAGCCATTAACATATACAATTTCAGCTAAATTGGAGAACACAACAATAAAGTCAATTCACAGGTTTACCATTTTAATAGACAGATTACTCCTTTCACAGATGTTCTTAAAAGAGGAACTGTACTCTATCAAACTCACCAGCTTCACTGATATATACACTCAGACTGAATGCAATTAAACCCTCTCTGGTAAAGGAGGAAAAAAAAAAATCTCATAGCAAATAAAAACGACAAAGAAAAACAGGATTAAATACTCTTTCAATTCATCCAAAGACGCCTTCAGCCCACTAAGACTCACGTTTACACTTTTGGTTGATAAAATCAATTCACTGAGCCAAAGGAATGAAGCAATATGAGAAAAGACAGAGCTTAGAGGTTAGCAAGCATATCAGGCATAACTAATGGTCTGTCCAACTGGCAACATTACCTTCAGAAGGCAATGCTGAAGATTCCTTAAATTCTCTGTGTACCCAACATCGAAATGCAACGATTAGAAAGGTGTCACAGATGTATCTTTCTAGAAGCGTCATTGTAAAGCTCTGTTCTAGTGAAGAACATGAGAGAGCATGCACCCAACCCCCTCTTTTCAGGTAAACCTTCTGGGAAGCAGGGTCACTTTTCAGGACCTTTTCCTCCCCTTGAGAACCTGTTCCCAAGGTCCCTCGTTGCTATGACAGTTCTGCCAGTTATTTTGCCATTTACAGCCCTGATTCATTGCTGTTTCCTTAGCCCCTTAGGGACCTCACCAAGGTTCCAGCACACAGAGAAGATACAGCAGTTCACTTATTTATTTCTTCTTCGGAAGTGAAAACACTCACCAAAAACTATTAGTGACTTCACAATTCCATATGATTTTAAAATCCCATTTGCTTTCTTGTTTGTTTTGTTTCCCAGGATTATTTTAAGATTTTAAGTTTTAGGCTAATCACAAAAGACCACTGCCACATTCTGAAATGTATATTTCATGCTTTTCCTTTACTCTGAGTCTCAATGCCTATTACCTCCAAATGATCACCTTTGTTTTGCCTTGTATAGAGGAACAGAATTTAAATATTACAGTCTGTACACTTTGATTCCTTCCTCTGTTTTCACCGAGGACTGAATATTTTTAAGCAAAATTCATAAGGATTTTAAACTCCTAAAATAAATGAAGTAATTGAGAAACACTGATTATCAAAATGGTTAAATTCTCAGATACTACTGGGGTAAGAAATGTCTACCCTTGAAAAGTACTTTATATTCCAACTTAGAAAACACTTTTAATTTTCAAGGGCTGTAAGATTACCTTTGCTCAACAGAAACAAATTATTTCTTACTATTCCAAAATAGAATGATTTGAGTTAAAAACTCACCTGGGTGCTAACATGAACTAAATGGAGGTCTTTGGTTAATTTTTACAGAAAATATTAAACTTATGGCCTATTTTAATTTGTTGGTTGATGAATCATGCAGTGATACATGAACAGCAAATATTAATAGCAAAACAAAAACAGTCAATCAAATTTCAGTTTGATAGATTGTAACTGCTTATGTATGTGCAAGAGGGGATGTTTTGTATGTTGTATACTTATAATCATATTTTCTGGCAGTAACAACATTCTTAAGTCATATAAGTAGGATAAATATATCAGTATGTCCTGGTGTTCCAAAAATAACCACGTGGTCTATCACATAAACAAGCACCAAGTAGTATGTGCTAAGGCAGGACTGATGCATATGGTTATACCCTGCACAACCCTGGGGTGTGCTAGTTACTTAGATTATGTGAATGGTACCCTCTACAGTTGGGCGGTGCAAAACCTGTGCACCTGTATATAGGGACCCTGGGCTAAGCTTTATTTAATCATTCTGATCTTGTATCTCTGTACACAGTTTAGAATGATTGGTTTTTCCAAAGCATCATATTTGGCTTACATTTTTTCATAGTCATAGTGCACTTAGATGTTTTCAATTTTACTTGGGGAAATTGTGATACTACCTGTCTCTGTTCCTGGCCTCTCATCTATATTTTATAACAGAAGACCTGAACCCAAATCTGGTATTTAGGGTTATGCTAATTACAAAACACATACATGATTATTTGCTAATAAGATGAATAAATAAAAGAATAACCTCAAAACGGTTCAATCCCCATGGTCCTAAAACTACCCTTAAAAGATCATCAAAACTGTCTTCATTGCCAAATACAGTAGTGTTTTTGTCCTCATTGTATTTGATTTTTTTGCTGCACTTAACACTTGACACTCCTTTTCTCTTGAAAGCATACCGTTTCAAGGCTTCAGTGACATATATTTTCAAGATTATTTTGCCACCTCTCCAACATTATTACTAATGTTGCTGGTACACAGGGTTCCAGCTGCACTACTCCTGTTATCTTTTTACTCTTCCTGTTGTTCAGCCTGGCTGACAATATTCACCCTCACGGTTCTAATAACCACCTGTATGTTACTGACTACTAAATCTCTAACTCTAGTCCTGAAACTCCCTCTTAGCTTGAGACCTCTATAATTAAGTACCAGAGACACCTGAAACTCAACATGTTCAAAAGAGACTCATCAACCACTTCCTCCCAATCTCCACCTTCTCTTGCATGTTAATGATGCCACCGTATATCCAGTGTTGCTCGGCTAAGAAGGAAGGAAAGGGGGAAGCAGAGACAGAAATCACAACATTTAGAACCAGAAAGGGAAGGGGAGTCTTGAAGTGGTCCAGCTCAACAGTAGGTTAAGGGAGCACACGGAAGGGCATGCACACAGGAGAGACCGTTCGGAAATTAGCTTTACTTCAAAAGACTTTTTAAAAATCATATTCAGCCCAACTTGTTCCTGTAGTCTAAAAGCTATTAGAAAACCAAGAATTAAAGAATCATGAGCTTACCTATGCAATCACCATTTGCATCCTGCTTGTAACCCATGTTGCATTCACAACGGTAGCTAGAAACAGTAGGTATGCAGCGTCCATTTAAACAGAGATTAGCATGGTGCTTACATATATCTATTGTCTGGTTCAGGATAGCTATGGAAAATTAGAGCACAAATGATATTTCATCATTCCAACATGGATTACTTTTCTTAAAGTCGATTTTTAAGAGGATATTTAATAGTATATTATTTAGGCGTACATATCAAAAGCCCACATTATTCTATATTTTATTAAAACTTTAATGTTGAGAATCTAAAAACTATTCTTGAGACACATGGTTGTAACTTGCATTTGTTAAGTTATACATCTGGAAACTTTGCCCATAATGGTGTCTTTTTAAAATTTCAGGAATGTTCTACCGTACATTTGAATGCTTTCCATTTCTTTTTTTTTTTTTTTGTAGCTGAATATTCAGATATAGTAAATAGGCAATATGCCAAAAAGAATAAACATAACACTGTAGGACATCATTAAATATTATTAGCAAGAGCAGTTATTTTAAAAAGAATGAACTTAAATGTCAAGCACACCAATGCCAATTCTGGCAGTTCTCAATTTCTTAAGTTATTCAACAAAAGAGGGCGAAGAAAAGAAAGATATTTCATTGTAATATTTGTATAGGCACAGAGCAAGACTTATTCAGTTTATCTCAGTTGAGAAATGGTTCTGGAAAACAATTCAAAGGGTGTATGATCAGGGCAGCTGCAAGCAGCCAAATGAAATACAATGGAACCAAAACACGTGATCTTTAATGGCGTCATCTGGACTTGGAATATTACCACGCTCTCATCTCTATTTTCAAAGAGAACCTGGGTCACTCATTCTTTTCTCCAATTTAGAAAGTTTATGGAGCATAAAAATAATGCTTTCCTAAGATTCTGTTTTACTATATTATGTTTTAGACCTTGAAATAAGTTTCTGCACACACACGCAGACACACACACAAACATACTTTGGAAAAAAAGTTAGATATTATAAAATTATTTAAGGCGGAAAACCAAAGAGTCTACGCACAAAGTGAACACTCACTTAGTCCAGTGATGATGGGCCCCTGTCCCCCGGCCCCTACACCGGCTCCCCCAACGCCAGGAGAAAAGCCATTGCCTCCAGGAATGGGAATGAAGCCTGTCCCTCCTGGGCCATAGCCATTGCCATTGCCACTTGGAGCAAAGCCACTCCCCCCAGTGCCTCCAGGTCTGGAACCAGCACTCCCTGGAATCCCTCCTATTGGAAGTCCATCCATGCAAAGTCTGCGATATTCCTCTAAAAGAGAAGAAAGTTCAGTTAAACACGAATGGATTACTGCGTAATAAAGGCAATTTGTGTACTGTAATAATCATTTTAGGTTATCCTCACTTGATGATATGAATAAGTAAGTTATTATCTTAATAAACATTTTCAACACTAGCAGTGGCAGAAACAGATACAGATGTTTCAGAAAAAATTAAAATATGTATACCATATTTTAACTGAGTTGCATAACCAAAGAATTATCTATATATACATTTTGATTTGATGTCCCTAAGTGCAACTCATAAAATTCCAGATATAACTGTAAATGCAAGAAATTTACTTGAATGGAAGAAAGTTAAACCTTTAAGTAATTCATTCTGTATATTCTGGTTTTACTTAAATCTCCATCAGTATTGTACCTACACATTTTTCCTATCTCTTCTCTTCTCTTTAAGGGATTAATATGGGTTCAGAATAATTTTTTTCTAATGTGGATTTTTAACAGAAGACAGTATTTAGTAAACTTTTAAACCTGCTCATTATTTGTCCAAGTATCAAAGCTGAGGGAAAAGAAGCAAGAATATAGTGATTGCCTTATTTCCTTAACTGTTCTCAGAACTAGGGCACTATATAAGAAGAAGTGAAAACTATTTAGCTCAAGCAATTGTTTGAGTATTGATATTACTATTATATACTACTAGTGGAACGATGAGTTTCCAAAATTATATACTATGCATTAACTCTGCTTTTTAAAAATTTTTACTATTCGATTTTGGAATTTCATGGCTTAGAGATTTAGGAAGAATGTGCCTTAATTTTTTTCTCCATAATAGTACATATAGATACATATCTTAATAAGCGTATTTCAAAAAGTGTTATTATTTTCCATAGTATTTATAATATAACATGAAGATATATAATAACATATTATCAACATACCTTTATGTGATAAACACTAATTGTACTTTACTATGCATATTATATTAACAAGAGGAACTACTTCTCATTCATCTTAATTTCCCAGTATAGCTTCAGTTATACAGCAGTTAATATAGCAAAGTGAATGAGAGGTATCCTCCTACCCTTGTATTCTTAATTTTCAAGGTCATTAGAAAAGAGAGGACATATCTTTAACGATTGGGACACTATAAGCTAAGGAGATTCCTGAAATAAAGTATAGATGAAGGCCAAAATTTGTTATTCAAGCTTCAAATAGAAGATTAGGAGGTTTTAAAACTGAACTGAAATACTGACATTCCAGACAATTATTAAAAATTCTTGCTTAAAGTCAAGTAATGATCAGTTTTTAGGATTTTTTCTAATATTAACAAAATGGATATAATAAAAACTGATCCCAATAACCAATGCCACCCTAACCCTCACAAAAAACACCCAAGTCATATTGAAGACACTAATAGGAATGCAAACATGACTTGTCTTTAAGGGAAACACTAAAGTACATCACTGTTACTAGTTTTCCTAACACTGTCTGTCCTGAGGAACTAGCAGCCGGCAGCTCACCAGAGCCTCTGATGGGACAGGCTTCAGGAATGGTTCCAACACCCCAGCAGCGGCCGGGCTCACAGCAGCATTGCATTTTTGTCATTCTGCCCGGAAGCTCTTGTGCACAGCGACCATTCACCAGGCCGGAGAAACATGTGCCTGTTCTCTGATCTGAACATATGAAAATTAAATAGAAGACATGACAGAATTATCTTGAGTTCACATCAATCATTTCACATGTTAGGAGATGCTAAGCGAAGGGAATTATTTTACTTCATTTCTATTATATCTACTCATTCGTTGAATTTCTATCACATCTATTCATTCCTTTACTTATTTACCAAGCAAATATTCACCGAGCACCTATGCCATGCCATATCCCAGGCACACAAAAATGAAAGACGTGAAGCAGATATGAGCCAACACTGCAATGAGAAGTCACACCCAGACAGACCCAGAGCTTGAAGGAAAGCGACAACCCAGTCTCAGCCTAGACTGGTCAGCTAGTCACCCAGCCAACCTGCAGACATGTACTGTTGTTCGCTACTGAGACTTTTGTGGTTATTTGTTACCCAGTAACATCCACCTGATGCAGGTGCTATTTTAGAAAGGTTGAGCAGAACAGCTCCTTTGAGACAGTGACATCCGAGAAGAGACTTTAATAAGATGAGAGCGTGAGCCACACAGTTACCTGAGAGAAGGGCAGTTCAAAGAGAAAGAAGGAGATGTGCTTGACATATGTGAAAAACGAGGAACCCATGTGACTGGAGAAGAGCAGGCAGAAGGGGGGTGGAAGTCCCTGAGCCCAGAGGCGTACAGAAGGCAAGAGCATATACAGCACCACAGACCATGAGGGAAGGGCTTTCGGATTTTATTCAGAGAGTCAAAAAAATGTAAGTCTAGTTTCACTATATATTATTGAACTTTTATCAAGATGCTTCCAAGAAGTTTTGTCTGTGACAAGAAGAAAGATGTACCACAACAAACAGGAGCTGCGTGTCACTGATGAAGATGAAACCATTAATTACAAATAATGCTATTAATAGGGAAGGCCTAAATTTTTTACACTAGATATTGAGTTTAAAATAAATATATTATTTCCTCGAATGGGCCAAAGTATACCTCATGTTGCTTCTACGCTACTGTTAAATTAAAGAATTGGTTTGAAGGTACTCCATGTAAGAATCAGAATGCCTTCCATTTCCCAAAAGAAACCCAGTATGCCCAAGAGCAAAGTACTAAATGTGATGTATGTGTGCATACTTAAAGGCACTGCAGACATTTCATAAACGTTACAAGCTGGGCTTGGATAGGCTGTCACTGGGAATAATTTCACAGGGAGGTTTCTACTCCCAAGAATGATCCAGGAAAATAGTTTTTAGGATATTCATTCCAGGAACCCAAAGTATCATATTCCTAGATTTACTTGATTGCTACACTCCTCAAGAATAGGATGTAAATTAAGATAAGAAAGTCCTAAGCTCTTTACAGTAATCACTGTTACAAAACACATTAAGGGCTACATGGTAGATTGAATGTATTGATCTCTTCAAGGCTCTGTAAGGAGGCGGCTGTACCATAAGATTTGGAAAAAAAAAAAAAAGAAGAGTCATGGCTTTGAGTCAGGATACCTAGGTTTAAATCAAAATATTATTACTGCTGATTCTGTAACATATCTTTTCTTCTTTATGGAACAGGGTTGATGGGAGAATTAAATAAAACAATATATGTTCTGTTTCCAGCAGAATGGTGTATTAGCTACCCTGAGTGTCTCTCCCAATTGAAACACCCTGGATAAAATACGAGAAATTATTTAAAAAAATACATCATCTTGCTGACATCAAAGAAGGAAAAAAACAGAGTCTCAAAATGAAGTGAAAACAGGAATCTTAGGAGGTAAGTGCACACCTAGCTTTCCCTTTAGGGCTTCTGCAAAACTCTGGAGATTTTGATTTTCAACTCTGATAATTTCACAAGGGGCTAGAGCCTAAGATATAAAAGCCCAGATTCACCTCGTTAATGCAAAATGTAATAGGAAACTCCCTCATAAAATAGGAGTCCCAAACAGCTATATCCTTGTTATGTGGCTAATGTAGAGGAAGGCAGCTAAGAGACTTGCCTGTTTATACCTCAGTGCTGGGTGGAGGAAAAAAAAGATTCTTCCTAAAAATCTGAAACCAAAAGCTCTTTCTCACACAGACAGCTTTGATGTCAAAACATTAAGTCTGTGTTCTGAAAAACTTCAAAGGAAGAATATAACATAAAGAGGTCTCCAGGTAGGGATATTCCAAGTAACTCGCAAAAACCAATACAATTGAGGACTTAATACTGACATAGGTCTTAAAGAATTCCCATAGATAAAGTTCTAGGAAAAAAGGAGTAGCTAACAGTAAATAAGTAAGTAAATAAATAACGCACAGAGAAACAAGGCTCAATGAACAAAAACTAGCTGAATAAACAGCAGGTTTCAGATACTGGAATGGTCAAACCAATTCTGAAAATCATTATTTTTAATTAATGATGATTCATTAAATATTAATTAATAATGAAATAATCTTTAATCTGTTTAAGGCAATTAAAAATGTAAAAATGAGAACAGTAAAAACAAGCCCATAAACAATGAAAGAAAAGATGTAAAAGACTTCAATGAAACTTCTATAAATGAAATGATCATAACTGAAATAAAATGCTTAGTGACTATATTAAGCAGTGTATTGCACATAGATGAAAAGAGAATTACTGAGCAGGAAGATATAGCTGAATATATTATTTTAGTGTTGTTCAGAGAGTCAAAGAGATGGAAAATGTTGGGAAGAGGTTAAGAAGTATGCAGGTGAGGGTGAAAAGGTAATTTGCATCTAATAAGAGTACTAGAAAGTGTCATAAGCAGACAGTTGTGGGGAGGCAATAGTCAACAGATACTAGTTCACAACTTTCTAATGATGTTGCAAGACAACCTCTGATCTAGGAAGTCCAATAAATCCAAAGCAGGAAAAATAAAAAGAAATCCACAGCTATCCATATCACTGTGAAACTGAAGAACAACAAAGAAAAGGTGAAGATCTTAAAAACAGCTAGAAAGAAAAGACAGATGACCGGCTAAGGAATGATATTTAAATCAATCACCAACTTCTTAATAGCACCAGTGGATGCTAGAACACAATGGAATCATATCTTCTGTATGCTGTGAGAAAATAACTGTCAACCTAAAATTCTGTACCCCAAGAGACCAAAGGGAAATTAAGTTCATTTTCAGGAAAACACAGAGACAATTTTCTACCAAAAGGTTCTTGCTAAAGGAAATTTTAGAAGAGGTGTTTTAGGTAAAAAGGAAAATAATTCCAATGGAAGGTTTGAAATGTATGAAGGAATAAAGAGGGAAAATATGGTAGATACATGGACAAGTACTGAAATATCAAACAATAATAATAATGATTAATTTGTTGCAAACAGGGAGTGACAATTGACTAGAATTTTTTAAATTGGAAGGGGGAGATCAAAGTGTAACCATTCTAATATTCTTTTATTATTTAGATGTGGGTAAAAATACAGATTAATTCTAGGCTTTAAGTTACATATGCATCTTCAAACAGCTAGGATAACCACTAAAACCAGAGAAATAAACTACTTATTTCTAAACAACAGAGGAAAAAGAATGGGGTGTGGAAGAATGGAAGGCAGGAAGCCTGAATAAATTCAAAAGAGAGCAAGAAAGAGAAAGTAACAAAAAAGCAAGATAAATGGGAAGAAAAAAGAAGATAATGGAAATAAAAACAAATATATCAGTGACTGTAATAAACACAAATGAATTTAAATCTCAATTTAAAAGACAAAGATTTTAAGACTATGCCCCCCAAAATTTAGATTTAGGCTGTTTAAAGAAGCACATTTAAGACAAAAGGAAGCAGAAAGATTGAGAGGAAACATATCCAAACGGCATATATTTAAACCTTCCTCTCCAACTCACAAAATGTGATGCCAAATTATATGAAATAAAATGGACCAAGAGAAAATATTTAGAAACAGACCAAGAAGAAAAGAAAAAAAACTTTAGAGAATCAATATACATCAAAAAATGGTTCAATTCACCAGGAAAATATAATACTTTTAAACATTCATCACCTTACAACATAGCATCAAAATACATAAAACAAAAGCTTAAAGGGCCACATGGAGAAACTGAGAAATCTACTACCAAGGTGAAACATTTATACAACTCTTTCAGTAACTGATAGACACAGTAGATAAAATCTAGCAGCTCTAGAGAAAATTTGAACAGTACAGTTAACAAGTTTGATCTCATATCTATCCATATCTATCCAACAACTGGAGAAAACACAAAACTTTTTCAAGCCAACATGGAAGACTTGCAAACCAGGAAAACTCCTTACACTTCTAAACAACTCATGTGTCAAATACAATACCATACTGAAAATAAGGTAATATGTAAAAAAAAATGAGTAGGGGCTCATCAGGAATCTGTACCAGTCTCAGATTTTGGGAGTCTGCAATGTTATTGTGAGGACTCCACAGATTTATACTTACACTGAACACTGCAATGCAAGTGAAAATGCCTCATAATATATAGGCACTACTATGGTTCCCACTGATGGAGATTCCATTGTGACTAATAAAATAC
The DNA here is from genome assembly GCF_965194825.1 of Balaenoptera physalus. Classification (NCBI taxonomy): domain Eukaryota; kingdom Metazoa; phylum Chordata; class Mammalia; order Artiodactyla; family Balaenopteridae; genus Balaenoptera; species Balaenoptera physalus. The sequence continues at coordinate 71,078,811 of NC_138890.1, read as the reverse complement.
AAATTCATTTAAAATTATTACTAAACATCCAGTAGTTTTTTTTTTTCATTATGTATTTTCTCAAAGATTTTGGGTTATCATGATGTGTGGATCTGAAAACATTTTTGATATTAAAGAGGGGGTCTTCAAATTCAATAAACATAATTAACTTCTGTCCTACACAGTTTGGAAACCTCTACTCAGTCTTATAAGATGTGTTGGAGGAAACCATGTCATTGTTGACAGGGTGGAGGGGCAGAAAGAGAAGATTGGAAAGTAAGTCATAACTTTTCTCCATAAATTCTATAATTAGTCTCTTCTAATAACATTGGGGAGGTAAACAATCTACTTCCAATCCTTTGCATCAAAAACATATCAGGATGAGATACAGACACATGTAGTGTGATGTCTCACAATTAAGGTCTCTCCAAAAATACATTTCAAAAGGAAGACAGTGGCTGAGAGTTAGGTTCTTTCCTTTGCATATCTGAATTGCATGGTGCTTAGAAAGTACTGTGTTGGAAATGTGCCATATGGAAGAATAAAAAGGGGCACCCTACAGAACTAACTAAGAGTCGTCTAGGCACATCATCCCTTGAAATAGGGAATTATTAGGGGCAAAGGCAGAAGAAGCATATTTATTACACCATTAGGACAAATCCTTCTAATGCTTGGTATATAGTTGGTAACTGTAGAATTGACATGTCATAAGTAACAAAAACATGTCTAGTCCTCTAATAATCTCCTATCACCCTCGCTACACTCCCAGAAGAAGATTTACATCAAGTCTTATTTAAAGCCACACTGAGGAAGAGGAAGCAATCCGTCTCCTCTGATTAAAATATAAATCTATCTTGAAACAAAATAATGGTACTCTTATCAGAGTTTGTTTCATGGCTTAACATTTAGTCTAAACTTGATTTAAGTGAACTAACAGTTAATTATACAATGTGATGAAAACTTGGTAAAAGATGGGGGTGGGGCTTACCTTGATAAAAATACGTCTCCTGTTGAATGAGTTTTGCTCATTAAAAATGAAGGGGTCAGCCAGAAAACCCTGATGAGGTTAGCTCAGGTCAGAAGACTAGCGACAGTAGGTGTTCAGTAAATAGAAACCATTGTCTCAGACATCAGCCCCTGATATTGGAGGCCTGCACTTGCCTCGCTGAGAGTCTGGCGCCAACCTGAGTTCCACTTGATTAATTCTGCAGATTCTTGCTATTCCTAAAATACTTTCATGTTGCTTTTGTGTTTCTATCATACAAGACTAACTAGAACTAGGAAAAATGAAAGAAAGAGAACGACTGTGGCTCCTAGGTTTACTTCTTCCTTTAAAATAGTGAAGTTTGTCTTCCTCATTGTCTAACCTTCTCTTTCTAGGACATTCTTTTTTAATTAAAACTACTACCCCTGTTCCACCAGTCGCCTTTTATATGATTTTGTGGTTAAAACTCAAACACTATACAGTATACTGTTTCATCCCTGTCTCCCCTTCCTCCATTAGTTAAACATTTTTAGGAGTTTTGGTTTATCCTTCAAGCATTTGTTGCAAATGCACGCACACACATGTAATCAACACCCATCATCACACAGAGTGCTGCCCAAGGACAGCATATCCTGACCATCTCTCTGTATCACTGTCTGAAGATCTTCCTCATTTCGCTTAAACAGTCTTCCCTCATTGTCTTTTGTCTCTGTGCTACTCAAAATTCTTGATGGGCTCCACCGTCCTCAGGACTTTCAGGACTTTCTTTTGGACTTACAGCATTTATTGGCTAAGAAATTATTTAGCAATTAACTACCCACTGCCTCAAACTTTCTCTTACGTTACTACTTTTCACATTATGTTTTCAGGTTTTGTTTTCTCAAGAATACTCCACAGCAATACTGTGCACTGAAACTTTTGTAAAGCTCAAGGAAACGCACTAGGATATTGTGGCAACATCATATTACCTTAAGGACTTCTAAATGCTTGCTTTCATTTTCTGAACTTCACTTGCTGCTGACTGGCACTTTCCACTCCCCCAAATAGGGTCCCTGCTAGTTCTGTGTGCACAACAGCAGCTGGCACATTAACCTGCATACAGAATTTGCTCACGGCTGCTTGTCAATCATTACTGACTCGCTGACTGGCGGTCACTCTTCTTGCCTATACTGCAACGTGGAAATTAGGTATTAATAATGCCATGAATATTATAATGACACTGAATTACTAAATGATATAAGGGTCATTAAGTTGTGCTATTAAAAATGTTTCTAAGAAAAAAAATATTAGGTATGGGTTGACTCTTTTTCGAAATGACATATGTTAGTACTCTTTGTTAAAAAGGAGAGCTGTTTCCAGTATATTTTTAAAAACTGGATGGAAAACAGGAGATAAAATCAAATTAAGAATTTGATTTTTATATTTAGCATAAAATGAAGTGGGAAAACTATCCTCATTTATAATTAAAATGCCCCGCTAAACTCTCCTGCCTTACATATAAAGCTATTTCCTACACATAAAAGAAAAAGGCAGTTTAGTTTATGGATGCTTTATAATGTTGTATAGATTCAAGATGTTTTGATTAACTAGAATAAGGAATTAGGGCAGCATTCAGCATGTGCCACTCTTAAAATAAAGGTGCAGATAACATGCAGTTTCTTACTTAAGAAAAAGCTTTGAGTTCATCCAACTTGTTATTGTTAGCATACATGTGGTTACAAAATAAACAGCATGGAAATATTTATGACATATATAATTCAATCATAAATAAATTCCATCTAAGAAAATACAGACTCAGATTTTAAAAAATCAAAACCAAAGATCTCTTACATATTAAAATGCTAGATTTATTTTTTTCATATGTGGAAAACACATACTTATTCCAAATGAAACATAGTTATTCAAAACATTTTTAAGCTGCTTATTACTTAATTTTAACATTGGTTTTGCAATTTTGGAACGTCATTCTCCCCTCCTTAGGGGCTTTCCTCTATTCCTGGGTCAGGATATTGATACTGAAATGAATGGGGACTCATGGTTAGCAAAGAACTCATTGTGCCTCAGGTCTCTGGAGCTCAAGCAGGCTTTCTCACCTTCTGAGCACTGGGAACTGTAACTCAGTGCCATCACATCATGTCCAGCAGGATGCCAAACGATGCAAAGCACTTATTAACCAACATTAAATTCTTACATTCAATGCCATCTCATTCATTCATTTGCTGGTTTGCCTATTCATTCAGAAAAGGTTTACTGAGCCCAGACTTCTAAGGAAGGGACTACATAAGGCACAGGGGATAGAAAGCTGCATAAGGCAGGACCTAATGGCGCTCAGAGTCTGGCCAATGAGTAAAGCACAAATACCTGTGACACTGTGATAAACCTAGAAATGAAGGAAATAAAAAATATTATGGGAAGGGCGGATTGATTTTGCCCGAGAAGAAAATGTGGGTTAAGCAGGGATGGCTATAAAGAAATGTGATATCTAAGTGGGGACTTAAAGGATGAGCTGGGTTTTAACAAACATAGAAGGGGGAAATCAAGATGCTTCAGGCAGAGGAAGTGCTGTGGGCAGTGTGCTCATGTACTGCAATAAGAGAAATGTGCGTGTGAGGTATAAGTGGTTAGAGATGAGTCCTGAATACAGGCTGGGTCAGGTTCTAAAGGGCTTTGAAAGTCCAGTAAAGGCTGAGAACTTTATATAAAGAAGCAGGAGATAGAGTTTACCATGATTTAATGGTAAACCAAATATCTGACATTGAAGAAAACAACCTCAGAAAATCACTGGGGATCTTGATCATGATTATCTGAATATGATGAAGAATATGCTTCCTTTTCAATGCAAAAAAATGACCATGTGTTGACTAAAGAAAGACTTAGAAACTTAAGAAATGAGAGAGAAAGAAACAACTTAGAAATCTGATAGAAAACACTAACATTTGTTAAGGCAAATTCTGCCTTCTTACTAGTTGATCTAGTTGTACAATTCATTCCCAAAGGCCTTCAATTACTCCACATTGTCTACCAAATAAAATACATACATCTTATTTGGCATTTTCAGACTTCATGGTGATAACCTCACTTATGTCTCCAGCCACATTTCGTCTAGCCATTTCTAGAATATAAGTTTCCTGAAGTCAGGGTCTATGGCATCCAGCCAGTGATGTTCAACGATGACTCCCAAACTGACATTTTTCCAACAGAGTTGAGTTCATGCCTATTTCAAGCTGATGACGGCATATATGTGTGTATGTGTATGCACATTCTTTTCCTGTACAGTTTAAGAAAATTAAGCCAAGTATAGGTAGTTCTACTAATTTTCAATTCTGTTAAACTATGTTAAATGAATCAGACCTACTACGCAGTGAGCCAACTGGTAACACTGACCATAAAAACAGTTAATTTGCTCAGTTTTATAGACTTAACGTGTCTATAATGTTTTACCTAGTGTAAGATAGAACTCTGATTCATTCGTGAAGAACAAATAATCATCTTTCAAATCTCATAATTCTCCAACGGGAAAGGGAGGCTCCAAATGGACATTGTACTTTTCAAAGCAGACTGTCAGTGCGGTGGTAGAGAAACCACTCATGCTGGAGACCTTGATATCTAGGCACAGGGTCTCTGTCACCTTAAAGCAGATAAGGAGACAGTACAGAACCATAGTAACACAGGTGCAGAGAGACCTGGATTCAAATCGTGGCTCCATTTGTCAGCCCTGAAACATCATGTAAGTCACTTTACCTCTCTAAACCTCAATTCCTTCATATAAATCAGAATAATTATGCCTATCACACAGGGCTATTTTAAGGAGTACATCCTCATTCTCCTATACCTCCTCCTTCCCCTAATGATAATAATAGAAGTAATAAGAAATACTTTATTGAACATTTACTAGAAGAAACTGAAGTACAGACAGGTACTTCAAGGCCCCACCACTATGTGATAATGAGGTGATACAGATGTCCAGTGCCTTACACGTGGTATGTATTTCATGAATGGCAGCTGTCGATTTTACTACCACTACCACAAGCTTCTTCTTTGACTGCTATTGCTACTTTTCTATTACTATTTATGATGACACCATAGTATTCTGAAGGCAGGATCTCCATTTCTCATGTTTGCTGTTGCACGGCCATAGCATAATGTTTGGCATATCAACACATTTTATCCAGTGAATTCAAGCCTTTTTACTGGTGGCCTAGGACTTCTAGCTTACATCCTGAACCCTCTGTTATTTCCTCTCATCAACCCAGTTCACTTGGACATCCTTTGGATTTACAAAGTCCCTGGAAGTTAGTTGCTCACACACCCTCCCAGTGGGGATGGGAGACGGTCATTGCCCAGTCCTCCAGCGAACCAAGCAACTCCCATCTTTGGGTGCTGGTTTAATTTCCCTAATTCCTGTACTATATGAACCTTTAGTGCTCTTAAAGTCTAAGGCTTGCTCAAAAATAGATGACCTACACATGACTGTTTTATCTTTCTAAACAAAAGAGAACATGAAAATATATATGCCTTTAATTAAAATATGCTTAAAACAAAATTAAAGGTATCGATTTCTTTTTTGTAATAACTATTTTCACTAGAATAAACACATGCTAAGTAAATAAGACTCTGACTACATTCATGATTCACAGCAATGAAAGAACCCTTAATGACTACATTTTGTCTCCCAAAGTAGATTTTTAAAAATCTTTCTCATGCCTTTGTGTCTGTAACACTTGGCAAGAGCAATGTCTTGAGGAAATCTTTCTTCATTTCAAAAATAGCTTTGACAACATAAAGCAAACCCAGATGGTTTCTGAAACTGAAGTTTTTGCAAAGAGCACCTGGTCGATCAATCCCTCAATAGTGGTACCGTTTATTTTAAACAACTCTTTCAGCCATTTTCCCTGTCGTTTTATAATCGTTGCCATCTCCGTACCTGTTTGGGCTGTTCTGTCATTAGAAAGAAGCAGTGTATTGTGCCTTCAAAACTACGAGGCTTACCGATGCACCGAGAGCCATCTGTTGAGGTTACATATCCACGTGGACAAACGCAAAAATAGCTTCCCACGGTGTTGGAACATTCGCCAGTCTCACATATCCCAGGAATGATGCTGCACTCATCAACGTCTAATCAGGGGAAGAAGGAGAAGATGACTGAGAAAGGCCTTCATTAAAGAGCTTTTAAAAGGGATTTTTTAAAAAGAGTATGAGAGCACTCATGGTTGATTAGGTCAGATCATATAACCCTGAAGATACTCTTGTTTCAGGCCCTAAAGAATTTCTCACACATATCTATGGGAACTGAGATGAAAGTAAACTCCCATGGCAGTAAAACAAGGCCAACTAAAGCAAAACTCTATATCCTTTTTTTTCCCCCAAATGCAATTTAAATTGGAAATAAGTAAAGATGTAAATGTTTTAGTTTCCATTCTACATCAATTAGGGAATTATCCTACTAGAGACTTTGAAAAAAACACACGCATGGATTATATTTTAAAATATGAAATAACTACATTTAAAAATTTATAGCTAATTTTCACATTAATTATTTGAACCAATGGAGGGTGGCAAGCACTTTTTTTTTTCTATTTGGCTTCAGGATATGTTTTTGTACTTACATGTGAATATCGGTATATTTGACATTCTGGGAATTAAGTTCAAACCTAAAATAATACAGTAAAATGGCAAAGGGCAAACTTGGGTGGCTTTGGGAAGTGTCCAGTTTTCCTATTGTGCCTCCCTGCACATATCCATTCAGTTTACTCAATGTTAGGACTAGTCTACTCCCTTTCACATTAATGAAAGGTCTGCTTTCTTTTAAACTGTCCCCAAACCAGAAAACCTGGCCATTTATATAAGCTTTAATGTACTTTTCTTTTAGTTCAATAAGCAGAGAGAGGTGGAAAGTCAACAAAGCTACAATTAGGTACACTGGAAGCTACTTGTTAATACATTTAAAAGGAAATGAGCCATTGCGAGGAGAATCCAGCCACAGATGCCTGGGAGTTAGCTGTCCTTTTTAAGGAACAGAACTAGCAAAGATCAGTGAATACAGGGAACGATTATAAAAGCCATAAGCATAGATGATTACTGAAAAGTAAACCTGAGCTTTTAGTTTTGTTTTAGTTTTTTTAGATGCATATCTATATACACACACACATATATGTTTAAGTGTATCAATAAAAAGCAAAGGAGGGGACTTCCCTGGTGGTGCAGTGGTTAAGAATCCGCCTGCCAATGCAGGGGACATGGGTTCGAGCCCTGGTCTGGGAAGATCCCACATGCCGCGGAGCAGCTAAGCCCGTGTGCCACAACTACTGAGCCTGTGCTCTAGAGCCTGCGAGCCACAACTACTGAGCCCACGTGCCACAACTACTGAAGCCCGCACGCCCAGAGCCCGTGCTCTGCAACAAGAGAAGCCACTGCAATGAGAAGCCCGTGCACAGCAACGAAGAGTAGCCCCCAATTGCCCCAACTAGAGAAAGCCTGCGTGCAGCAATGAAGACCCAATAGAGCCAAAAATAAAAATAAATTAAATAAATTTTAAAAAGCAAAGGAAAAATTATATTCTAATTGTAAATACAAGGAAATAAATTTTAAACCCCACAATTAAAGAATGGTTGACAATGCCTTTCTTAAATTCCTCTATTGCTCTATTCATTCTTTTTTCCCGCCGTTTACTGCCAAGTCATTCTTGCCTACAAGCTGTATCATGAAATAACTATATGCTTGCGTCTTCTTGGAATGTTCTTAATAAAAAAGTTACCAGATTCAGACTTTTCTGAAATAATATCTTCATTAGAGGCTTAACAGTTAGCCACTGAAGGCACAGTGGTACAAATCATAATCTACCAATTCCCCTAGAGAGCTCAGAATTCTAACATGAATTGGTTACATGAGAAGCAAACATATAATGTGGTGAAAGAGTTACCATCAGATTTAATCCAACAAAATGAAACCATATGTGCAAAATTAGGGTCTGCTGCATCCTGTGTTGCTATCTTAGTGCAGGGCATCTTAATAAAACCGAATGTGGATTCAGAAGAGAAAGGAAACTAGAACAGCTATACTCTAATTACCAAATAAACTGATAATCACTTCTAGATAAGGAAGACCAAAAGAAAAAGAGAATAGCACACAGTAAAGCAGCAAGCACTACAAAAGTGAAGGACCAAAACTTTCCTTCTGATCCTCTTACATCTAAAGTTATGCCAACAATCAAGGCACTTATGGAGCCCAGGATTGATCCAAATTCTTAAAACTTAGGAATCTTCATTTAGTCCTTCATTTAAGCATTTACTCTTATTTTCAGCCATTTCCTTTCATAATAAAGAACTTCTTTGTGCTCTACTTCCAAATAGCCTCCTGACAACAAAAAGAGTAGAAATTGAAAGATGTTTGACATTTTTCTTTTTTAAGTGGAGAAAAATAACCCTGGAACATAGAAGAACACATGGAATGATATTAAATTTGTGGGTTTTGTGTTAAGTATTTTATTTTACAAAAACTCCATGTTTCACAATTCTCCTTAGAATTAAGTAAGAACCTTGAAAGGTTAGCTTCAAAATAATTATATGTAAAAGGCTCTCAGTAAAGTATTTAAGAATTCTATATGAAAAATAGGAATATTTTTCATTTATTTTTGGGCTAGGCTCCCCCTCAAATTTTAATAATTAAAAAATTTGGTGTTTTGTTTTTTTACCGATCAAAAAACCCTGCCTTTTGATGTGCCCCATATTTATTCATCAATTTAAATTTAGCATTGACATTTATGTTAAGAAGGATGCATGCATTTAGCTCTTTTGTAATAATCGTTTTTCAAGACCATATGTCACAATCAGATTTGGAAGCAGTATCTTCACAAATACAAAGCATACATTGCCTGTGTAGGTACAAACAAGTAAGCCTAATGGGGACAAGTCTATTCACAGTAAAAAGCAGTCTTAATTGGAATTCATTTCATTCATGTTCTGCATACCTAATATGCTTCTGTCCATCTCCCCTTGAACTTTTTAAAAAAAAAAGTTTACTTATTAGTTTGGAGGCTTTGGTCTGCAATAGAAAAACTGATCCAAACTGACATAAACCAGAAATTTAACAGCTTGCATATCTGGCAGTCCAGAAGTGGCAAGGATTTTAGGGTTGTTGTAAGGCAATGTCTCTTGCTCGGCTTCTCTGAGATCTGCTCACCTATCTCCCCTCTGTGTTTTGATGTCATCCTTAAGGCTGACTTCCCTGATGGAAGCAAAATGGTTAGAGCAGTCCTAGGCTAGATCTTTGACTGGGATATCTAGTGGAAGAGAGGGTGTCTCTTCCAGCGGTTCTCTTCTAAGAGGAGGAGAACTTTTTCCCAGGAACACCCAGCCAATCTTCCCTTTTCTCCTAATATCCTGAACTGAGTCACATGCTAACTCTTTTGAATGATTCCTCTAGCCAGGAAAATGTGCTCATTGACTTAGGCCTGGAGTCCTGAACTAGTTACTGCTGCAAGTGGAATACAGTTAGCTTTAGACTAATAAAAAACAACGAAAACAAAAATAAAAGCCAAAAACAGCATGGGTGAGTACATCTGAAAATACAGCATAGTTGAACAATGGAAAGTGTACCAGCATGGTTGGGAAACTGATGAAGATAAGCTTAGCTAGTCAGCCATATGCTGAATCCTGAATCCATATGAGCGCTTTCCCAAGAACTTTAGCTTTTTTTCTGAAATGATTTAAGGTGTCTATGAAGAGGTTTAAATTAAACAAGAACATTTCATAAGCAAATCAATATTTCAGAAAGACAATCCTTGTGTTTAATGTAGATAGACAATAAATAGTCCAGTGATAAATGATGAGATCCTGAAGTAAGCTTTATGAGGGAGAGAACTCATATTCAAGAGATTCTAGAGGGAGAATTCAACAGGACTTTGCCACTAGATAAATATCTCAGACGTCTGGCTTGATTGAGAAGGGAGCTAATGGCACTGCTATTAACAGGAAATGGGATACAGAGGGAAGAACACATTTTGAGGTTTGGTTGAGTTTGGGACATTTTGAACAAGACATGTTGAAGAGAAATAGGCAGAAATTCCAACTCTTCAGCTAAAAATTTGAAACTCAGTAAAAAAAGTAAGGGGTAAAGATGTATATTTGTGGTTTATCACCCACTCTGCAGATTGCTTTTGAAGTTGTAGCAATAAATGAGATCTCCAAAGAAGACACATAAATGAAAAGAATTGAATTTAAGGAGGGAACTCTGAGAACCACCACCATCCAAGGGAAAGTCAAAGGAAGAGAAGCCAGTACAGGAGACTGGGAGGAAGAATCAGGGAAGGTAAAAGCAAGAGTATGATGACGGGATGCTAAGGAAGAACTCTGTCAAAAAAGAGGGAGCTTGAAGTGTGCCATGGGAGGGTAAAGAAAGAGAAGGACTGGAAAGTGTTTGGTAATTTGAAGAAGTGGAATACAGGTTTTTTTTTTGTTTTTTTTTTAAAGAAAAGTAGATCTAAGCAAAACCATCTGACAGATTTCTGACTGCCAAACCACATAACCTCATATTTGTCAACCAACATTTACAACATTCACTGTAACTCTTACTCTAAGCAGAATATAATGAATAATTTGGTAAGTAGTGCTAAGTGTGATCTCAGATATCACTGAATTCTAAGAACATTGCCCTAGAGATTCTGTCAATTCCAATATTTACATGTCATACATAAAAGCAGTCCATGTAACAATTATGTTACAGAGAACTTAGAACAAATAAAATAAGAAATTTTGTTTTAAAAAAGTGCTCATAGAATATTTTCTTTCCATCCCATGCCAAGGAACCACATGTATTTGGCATATTCCATATAACTTTTCTTTTGGTATAGAAAAAAGTAAATATTATTTCTCTTCTATGTACACTGAAGTTTTATTAATATATTATTTGAAACTAGGAAAACTTATGGCTAAATTTTAAATACAATAAGTTGCTATTTCAAGCTTTTATAGGGACAACAGGCATTTTCAAAATGATAAAATAAGTTGTAATGGAAAAGTAATGTTTGCTTTACCCTTTTCAGATATTGAAAGGAAAATGTGTATCAATTGTACTCAGAATTTCACTGTATCTTTATAAAGAGCTTTATCAAAATATAATAATTGCACGGTAATACAGTCATTCACCTAAAGTACAAAATTCAACAATTTTTGCTATTTACAGGGTTGTACAACTGTCACTACAATTTAATTTTAGAGCAATGTCATTCCTGCCGAAGTAATTCCACCCCATTAGCAGTCACTCTCCCTACCTCCCTCTAAGCCCTAGGCAATAGCTAATCCATCACTAATAGATCTATGACTTATAATAGCTAAGCTGTATCTATATATTTGCCTATTCTGGACATTTCATATAAAGGAACCATAAAATATATGGTCTTTCATGACTGGCTTCTTTCACTTAGCATGATGTTTTCAAAGTTCAACCACGTTGCTGCAAATGTCAAAACTTCATTCCTTTAATTGCTGAATAATATTCTATTGTATGGATATACCACATTTTATTTATCCATTCATCAGTTGGTAGATATTTGAATTCTTTTCATTTTTTGGCTATTACGAGTAAAGCTGCTATGAACATTTGAGTACTACATTTCTCTGGACATATGATTTCATCTCACTTGGTATGTACACCTAGAAGTAAAATGGCTGAGTCACATGATAACTCTATGTTTAACTTATTAAGGAACTGCCAAATTGTTTTCCAAAGCAGCTGTAATATTTAACATGCTCACTTGCAATGTATGAGGATTCCAATTTCTCCACATCCTTGCCAACACTCATTATTACCTTTTCTATTTTAAGGATGTGAAGTGGTATCACATTATACACTTGGTTTGCATTTCCCTAATGACTGATAATGTTGGGCACACTTTAACGTGCTTATTGATTGCTTTTATATGTCTTCTTTGGAGAAATATCTATTCAATTACTTTGCCAGTTTTTAATTGTTATTTGTCTTTTTAAAATTGAGTTGTAAGAGTTCTTTATATATGTCCCATATCTGATACATGATTTGCATATAAATTTCCATATGAACCTTAGGATCAGATTGTCAATTTCTGCAAAAAAGCCAGTTGGGATTTTGACGGGGACTGTGTTGCATCTATAGATCAACTGGAGGAATACTGCCATCTTAATATTTAGTCTTCCAATCTACCAACATGGGATATCTTTCCTTTCATTTAGATCTTCTTTAACTTCTTTCAACAAGGTTTTGTAGTTTTTAAGTGTAAAAGTCTTTCACTTCCTTTGTTAAATTTGTTCATAAGCATTTATTCTTTTGGTCCTATTGGATGTGGAATTCTTTTCTTAGTTTCATTTTCAGAATGTTCACTGCTAATGTATGGAAATACAATTCATTTTTATGTGTTGATATTCTATAGCAGCAACCTTGCTGAACTGTTTATTGGGTCTAAATATAGCTTTTTAGAGGATATCTTCTCCACTTTAGTGGATACCTTACTCATTTTAGTTGATCCCTTATCCATTGAATGCGTGCCATCTGCAAATAGTTTTTCTCCCTTTCCAACCTGGATACTTTTTATTTCCTTTTCTTTCCTAACTGCCCTGGCTAGAACCTCCACCACAATGTTGAATAGAAGTTGTGAGAGTGAACATCTATTTTATTCCTGATCTTCAGGGAAGCATTGATTCTTTTGCCAGTTAGTATGATGTTAGCCATAGTTTTTTATATATGTCCTTTATCAGATTGAGAATGTACCCTTCTATTCCTAATTTATTGATCATTTTTATCATTAAAGGGTGTCAGATATTTTTCAAATACTTTTCCTGCATATATTGAGATGATCATATGGCTTTTGTCCTTTATTCTACTTATATAATATATTACATTATTTGATTTTCAGATGCTGAACCAACTTGCGTTCCTGGGATAAATCCTAATTGATAATGATGTATAATCATTTTTATATGTGGCTGGATTTAGTGTGCTCATGTTTTCTTGAAGATATTTGCATCTACGTTCATAAGAAATATTAATGAAAATGCTATTCATTCTTTATAACTCTCAATTTTCTCTCCTTAAATCAAATAAATAGATTTTAATTCAGCATCTACCATTCATTCATGAACTCATTAAGTAATTGCTGATTAAAGGCCTTTGATTTGTCATATAACATGTATCAGCCATACATAATATCTAACCATCATGAATTTATAATTTATTAAGTAGGTAAATTTAAAACAAGGCATGATATGATTGATTCCACCATATAAGATTAACAATATGCTACTTCAATTTAATTATGCTAAACAGGAAAAGTTCTTGGAGAACATAGTAGTTGATAAAAGACCCTAAAGAATGGGGCAGAATTTAAACAGGCAGAGAAGATGGGAAAAACTATAAGCCAAAAACTATGGATGAGGAATGAAGAGTTTCCCATGAGCTGCAGGTATTTATAAGGAGTAGAAGATACAACTAGAAGGTTAGAATGACATTCTCAGGAATCTTTCCTTGCTCTGTAGCAACAGGGAGCAACCAAATCACTAAGCAGGAGAAAGGGAATAAGAATATTACTTCTGGGGGACTTACTTGGTGGTCCAGTGGTTAAGAATCTGCCTTCCAATGCAGGAGACGTGGGTTCGATTCCTGATTGGGGAACTAAGATCCCACATGCTGTGGGGCAACTAAGCCCGCACACAGCATCTACTGAGCCTGCGCACCACAACTAGAGAGCCCGTGTGCCACAACTACAGAGCCAGGGCACCGTAACTACTGAGCCCAAGCACTCTGGAGCCCACATGCCATAACTAGAGAAGCCTGTGTGCCACAATGAAGAGCCCACATGCCACAACGAAGACCCAGCACAGCCAAAAGAAAAAGAATGATTACTTTTGGCAATGCTTTGTGCCAGTGTTGATAAAGAAGAACAGTGCTAGGGTAAAAATGGGGTCAGAGACAGATATGGTCTAAGCTCCAGTTAATGATGGTGGGACTAGGAGAAGAAAGAATAAGTGAAAGGGAGACCTTCAAGATGGCAGAGGAGTAAGAGGTGGAGATCACCTTCTTCCCCACAAATACAGCAGAAATACATCTACATGTGGAACAACTTCTACAGAACACCTATGGAACGCTGGCAGAAGACCTCAGACTTCCCAAAAGCCATGTGGCTGACAAGGTCTTGGTGCTCCGGCGGGGTGTCAGGCCTGTGCCTCTGAGGTGGGAGAGCCGAGTTCAGGACTTTGGTCCACCAGAGACCTCCCGGCTCCACGTAATATCAAACGGCGAAAGCTCTCCCAAAGATCTCCATCTCAACACAAAGACCCAGCTCCACTCAACGACCAGCAAGTTACAGTACTGGACACCCTACGCCAAACAACCAGTAAGACAGGAACACAACCCCACCCATTAGAAGAGAGGCTGCCTAAAATCATACTAAGTTCACAGACACCCCAAAACACACCACCGGATGCGGTCCTACCCACCAGAAAGACAAGATCCAGCCTCATCCACCAGAACACAGGCACTAGTCCCCTCCACCAGGAATCCTACACAACCGACTGAACCAACCTTAGCCACCGAGGGCAGACACCAAAAACAACAGCAACTCCGAACCTGCAGCCTGCAAAAAGGAGACCCCAAACACAGTAAGTTAAGGAAAATGAGAAGACAGAGAAACACACAGCAGATGAAGGAGCAAGGTAAAAACCCACAAGACCAAATAAATGAAGAGGAAATAGGCAGCTACCTGAAAAAGAATTTAGAGTAATGATAGTAAAGATGATCCAAAATCTTGGAAATAGAATGGAGAAAATACAAGAAACGTTTAACAAGGACCTAGAAGAACTAAAGAGCAAACAAACAATGATGAACAACACAAAAAATGAAATTAAAAATTCTCTAGAAGGAATCAATAGCAGAATGACTGAGGCAGAAGAATGGAAAAGTGACCTGGAAGATAAAAGAGTGGAAATTAACTACTGCAGAGCAGAATAAAGAAAAAAGAATGAAAAGAATTGAGGACAGTCTCAGAGACCTCTGGGACAACATTAAACGCAACAACATTCAAATTATAGGGGTCCCAGAAGAAGAAGAGAAAAAGAAAGGGACTGAGAGAATATTTGAAGAGATTAGAGTTGAAAACTTCCCTAATATGGGAAAGGAAATAGTCAATCAAGTCCAGGAAGCACAGAGAGTCCGATACAGGATAAAACCAAGGAGAAACACGCCAAGACACATATTAATCAAACTATCAAAAATTAAATACAAAGAAAAAATATTAAAAGCAGCAAGGGAAAAACAACAAATAACATACAAGGGAATCCCCATAAGGTTAACAGCTGATCTTTCAGCAGAAACTCTGCAAGCCAGAAGGGAGTGGGAGAACATATTTAAAGTGATGAAAGGGAAAAACCTACAAACAAGATTACTCTACCTGGCAAGGATCTCATTCAGAATCAACGGAGAAATTAAAACAGTAACAGACAAGAAAAAGCTAACAGAATTCAGCACCACCAAACCAGCTTTACAACAAATGCTAAAGGAATTTCTCTAGGCAGGAAACACAAGAGAAGGAAAAGACCTACAAAAACAAACCCAAAACAATTAAGAAAATGGTAATAGGAACATACATATCGATAATTACCTTAAATGTAAAAGGATTAAATGCTCCAACCAAAAGACATAGACTGGCTGAATGGATACAAAAACAAGACCCATATATTATGCTGTCTACAAGAGACCCACTTCAGACCTAGGGACACATACAGACTGAGAGTGATGGGATGGAAAAAAGTATTCCATGCAAATGGAAATCAAAAGAAAGCTGGAGTAGCAGTTCTCATATCAGACAAAATAGACTTTAAAATAAAGACTATTACAAGAGACAAAGGACACTACATAATGATCAAGGGATCAATCCAAGAAGAAGATATAGCAATTGTAAATATTTATGCACCCAACATAGGAGCACCTCAATACATAAGGCAAATGCCAACAGCCATAAAAGGGGAAATTGACAGTAACACAGTCATAGTAGGGGACTTTAACACCCCACTTTCACCAGTGGACTGATCATCCAAAATGAAAATAAATAAGCAAACACAAGTTTTAAATGACACATTAAACAAAATGGACTTAATTGATATTTATAGGACATTCCATCCAAAAACAACAGAATACACTTTCTTCTCAAGTGTTTATGAAACCTTCTCCAGGATAGACCATATCCTGGGTCACAAATCAAGCCTTGGTAAATTTAAGAAAATTGAAATCATATCAAGTATCTTGTCTGACCACAACGCTATAAGAATAGATATCAATTACAGGAAAAAAACTGTTAAAAATACAAACACATGGAGGCTAAACAATACACTACCAAGAGATCACTGAAGAAATCAAAAAGGAAATCAAAAAACTACCTAGAAACAAATGACAATGAAAACACGACGATGCAAAACATATGGGATGCAGCAAAAGCAGTTCTAAGAGGAAACTTTTTAGCAATACAATCCTACCTCAAGAAACAATAAAATTCTCAAATAAACAAGCTAACCTTACACCTAAGGCAATTCGAGAAAGAAGAACAAAAATACCCCAAAGTTAGCAGAATGAAAGAAATCATAATGATCAGATCAGAAATAAATGAAAAAGAAATGAAGGAAACAATAGCAAAGATCAATAAACTAAAAGCTGGTTCTTAGAGAAGATAAACAAAATTGATAAACCATTAGCCAGACTCATCAAGAAAAACAGTGAGAAGACTCAAATCAATAGAATTAGAAATGAAAAAGGAGAAGTAACAACTGACACTGCAGAAATACAAAGGATCATGAGAGATTACTACAAGCAACTATATGCCAATAAAATGGACAACCTGGAAGAAATGGACAAATTCTTAGAAAAGCACAACCTTCCGAGACTGAACCAGGAAGAAATAGAAAATATACACAGACCAATCACAAGCACTGAAATTGAGACTGCTATTAAAAATCTTCTAAAAGACAAAAGCCCTGGACCAGATGGTTCACAGGCGAATTCTATCAAACGTTTAGAGAAGAGCTAACAACTATCCTTCTCAAACTCTTCCAAAATATAGGAGAGGGAGGAACACTCCCAAACTCATTCTACCATTCCACCAGAGGCCACCATCACCCTGATACCAAAACCAGACAAAGATGTCACAAAGAAAGAAAAGTACAGGCCAATATCACTGATGAACATAGATGTAAAAATCCTCAACAAAATACTAGCAAACAGAATCCAACAGCACATTAAAAGGATCATACACCATCATCAAGGGGGTTTATCCCAGGAATGCAAGGCTTCTTCAATATATGCAAATCAATCAATGTGATACACCATATTAACAAATTGAAGGAGAAAAACCATATGATAACCTCAATAGATGCAGAAAAAGCTTTTGACAAAATTCAACACCCATTTATGATTAAAAAAAACCTCTAGAAAGTAGGCACAGATGGAACTTACCTCAACATAATAAAAGCCATATATGACAAACCCACAGCTAACACTGTTCTCAAAGGTGGAAAACTGAAACCATTTCAATTAAGATCAGGACCAAGACAAGGCTGTCCACTCTCACCACTATTATTGAACACAGTTTTGGAAGTTTTAGCCACAGCAATCAGAGAAGAAAAAGAAATAAAAGGAGTCCAAATTGGAAAAGAAGAGTTAAAGCTGTCACTGTTTGCTGATGACATGATACTATATATAGAGAATCCTAAAGATGCTACCAGAAAACTACTAGAGCTAATCAACGAATTTGGTAAAGTAGCAGGATACAAAATTAATGCACAGAAATCTCTTGAATTCCTATACACTAATGATGAAATATCTGAAAGAGATATTAAGGAAACACTCCCATTTACCATTGCAACAAAAAGAATAAAATACCTAGGAATAAAAAGACCTAAGGAGACAAAAGACCTGTATGCAGAAAACTATAAGACACTGATGAAATAAATTAAAGATGATACAAAAAGATGGAGAGATATACCATGTTCTTGGATTGGAAGAATCAACATTGTGAAAATGACTATACTACCCAAAGCAATCTACAGATTCAATGTAATCTCTATCAAACTACCAGTTGTATTTTTCACAGAACTAGAACAAAAAATTTCACAATTTGAATGGAAACACAAAAGACCCCGAATAGCCAAAGCAATCTTGAGAAAGCTGGAGCTGGAGGAATCAGGTTCCCTGTCTTTAGACAATACTACAAAGCTACAGTAATCAAAACAGTATGGTACTGTCACAAAAACAGAAATATAGATCAATAGAACAGGATAGAAAGCCCAGAGATAAACCCATGCACATATGGTTACCTTATTTTTGATAAAGGAGGCAAGAATATACAATGGAGAAAAGACAGCCTCTTCAGTAAGTGGTGCTTGAAAAACTGGACGGCTACATGTGAAAGAATGAAATTAGAACACTCCCTAATGCCATACACAAAAATAAACTCAAAATGAATTAAAGACCTAAATGTAAGGCCAGACGCTATAAAACTCTTAAGAGGAAAACATAGGCAGACATAAATCACAGTAAGATCCTTTTTGACCCACCTCCTAGAGAAATGGAAATAAAAACACAAATAAACAAATGGGACCTAATGAAACTTAAAAGCTTTTGCACAGCAAAGGAAACCATAAACAAGACGAAAAGACAACCCTCAGACTGGGAGAAAATATCTGCAAGCGAAGCAACTGACAAAGGATTAATCTCCAAAATATACAAGCCGCTCATGCAGCTCAATATCAAAAAACAAACAACCCAATCCAAAAATGGGCAGAAGACCTAAATAGACATTTCTCCAAAGGAGATATACAGATTGCCAACAAACACATGAAAGGATGCTCAACATCATTAATCATTAGAGAAATGCAAATCAAAACTACAATGAGGTATCACCTCACACCAGTCAGAATGGCCATCATCAAAAAATCTACAAACAGTAAATGCTGGAGAGGGTGTGGAGAAAAGGGAACCCTCTTGCACTGTTGGTGGGAATGTAAATTGATACAGCCACTATGGAGAACAGTATGGAGGTTCCTTAAAAAACTAAAAATAGAACTACCATACGACCCAGCAATTCCACTGCTGGCCATATACCCTGAGAAAACCATAATTCAAAAAGAGTTATGTACCACAATGTTCATTGCAGCTCTATTTACAATAGCCAGGGCATGGAAGCAACCTAAGTGTCCATGGACAGATGAATGGATAAAGAAGATGTGGCACATATACACAATGGAATGTAACTCAGCCATAAAAAGAAACGAAATTGAGTTATTTGTAGTGAGATGGATGGACCTAGAGTCTGTCATACGGAGTGAAGTAAGTCAGAAAGAGAAAAACAAATACCATATGCTAACACAGATATATGGAATCTAAAAAAGAAAATAAAAATGGTTCTGATGAACCTAGGGGCAGGATAGGAATAAAGATGCAAACGTACAGACAGACTTGAGGGCACGGGAGGGGGAAGTGCAAGCTGATATGAAGTGAGAGAGTGGCATGTACTTATATATACTACCAAATGTAAAATAGATAGCTAGTGGGAAGCAGCTGCATAGCACAGGGAGATCAGCTCGGTGCTTTGTGACCACCTAGAGGGGTGGGATAGGGAAGGTGGGAGGGAGACGTAAGAGGGAGGAGATATGGGGATGTATGTATATGTATAGCTGATTCACTTTGTTATAAAGCAGAAACTAACACACCTTTGTAAAGCAATTATACTCTAATAAAGACGTTTAAAAAAAAAAAAAGAATAAATGAAATGAATATAGGTCCTGAAAGTCAAAGCGAGAGTACGGGAAAGGAACAATAAGGCTTCATTACTGAGCTAATATTAAAGTTAGTGAAGTAAAGAAACTATATTTTTGGCAAAGTTGATGGTTTCAGCATTAACATTTCAAGCTAATAATATGTAGAAAACAGCTGAAAATTCAGGCTAAATCTTTAGAAAGTTATTGGCATCTATCTATGGATAAAGACAGTTGAAACCATCAATGTGAATAAAATCAGTAAGACGAGAATATAAAGGAAAGAGAAGAGAACATAAGAGAGGGTGTTAAAGATAGTTACAAAGGAGATATATTCACTTGAAGGAAGAAAATCAAGCGAGAATAAAGAAAAACGAAAAAGAGGTCACCAGAATTATTGAAAGGCTATTTAAATTTTAATCAAGTCAAGTGTGGTAGGTAGAATAATAGCCCACCAATGACATCAGAGCCCCAATCCTGGAGACCTGTGAATATGTTAGTTTACATGACAAAGGGGAATTAAGATTATTAATTGATTGGTCTTGCAATGGGGAGAGGACTGTGGATTATCTTGTCCTGGCTGCAACATAATCAAGGGTCCTTTTGAACAGAAGAAGGAGGCAGAAGTGTCAGATTCAGTGAGAGCTTTGAAGATGCCACACTGCTAGATTTGAAGAGAATGGAGGCCACTAGCCAAGGTATGAGGTCAGCTTCCAGAAGCTGGAAAAGTCAAGAAAATGGATTCCCCTCTAGGGACTCCAGAAGAAATGCAGTCCTGTCAACACCTTGATTTCAGCCCAGTGAGATCCATTTTAAACTTCTGATCCCCAGAACTGTAAGATAATAAATCTGTGTTGTTTTAAGCCACTAAGTTTACAGCAATATGTTACAGCAGCGATAAGAAACTAATACACCAAGGAATGATACTGAAGAAGAAACAGCGTAATCAAGAATAGCGAACGCTATGAGGGATTCAAGAGAATAAAGGTAATTTTACGAAAGGATAAGAAACAGGTGCTAAGGAACTTAAGATTGCTGGTACAAAGTAAGCTTTTAGGCGACTGTAGTGAAGAAAGTCAGAAAAAAACGGTATAGTGAGAGGTGAGCAAAGAGATGGAGGAGAGAGCTTTTGTGTTAATGTGGTTTAGGATGGCCTTGATTGTAGGTAAAGAGTAAGAGGAAAGGGAAGAGATGCAAGCTAGAAAATGAATTTATTAATAGCAAGAGTTAGAAGGGGTCTAGAAAGGAGATGGAATTAAGCATGGAGCTAGAACATTCTACTCTGGAAAGATGGGAAGACACATCATCAAAGGCAGGGAAAATGGAAAATGAGGATGTAGTAATAGAGGGAATCTGAGGTTGAATAAGTTCATGTCAAATAGCTTCAGTCTTCTCAATAGAATAAAATAGAGCACAGATGTTACAAAACTTTAATGTGCATAACAATCACCTGGACAGCTTATTAATCATGCAGACTTTACCTTCTAGCCAGGATTTTTTGGTACTCCCCCTCTGCTGCAAACACGGAACAATGACAGATAACATACAAAAAAGACAAAACAAAAAGACCCAGCTGGTTTCAAAATACAAGATGCAAATTTCCTTGGACCAGAAATAGAATTGCTAAGCTGTAACTATAGCTGAAACCAGGGGTTTGCTGGACTCCTTCCCCAGAAGCTGGCTGTGATGGGCAGGAGATCGAATTATCCCTGATGACAATATGGTGTGATAAATACTAAAGCAGGAGTACTGCAGGGTGACAAAGGAATGCAGAGGAGAAACGGGTCAGGAATGACTTACACAGGAAAATGACAGTTAAACTGAAACATAACAGGCAAATAGATCTAAAACAGGCTATGAAAATGAAACAGAGTATTGTTATCCAAGCAGAGAGAAGAGGGCACAAAGACAAGGCAACAAGAGCACGACTTGAAGAACAAGTAAATGTTAATGTGTCTGAATCACAGACTTCATAGAAAGAAACAAGCCTAGAGATGTAAGCAGAGGATGACATGCAGAAATTCTGTCTCGAGAACAGGAGACTCAGGAGGGATATGACCAAATCTGTGTTCTAGAAAAATCATCGTGGCTGCAATGTGGAAAAAAGATTGAGAAGAACAAGTAGGAGATAGGGAGACCTCAAAGAAAGCTGTCTCAGTAATCCAGAAAAGAGACCGTGGTGATAAAGGCAGAGTGAAGTGGATGGATTCAAAATATATTTAAGATGTGGAATCCATCCAAATTCTTGGTGATAAAATGGTTGTATCAGGAAAGGGAGGTATTAAGAGTGCTATCCAGATTTATGCCTTGGGCTAAAAAGTGGATAGTTGGGCCAATCACTGAGACAAGGGACTTGAGAAATGCTGGTAAGGTACACACAGAGTTTGAGATAACTGGGGGGCATCAAAGCATACATGTCTGGTACGCAGCTGCATACAAAGGTGGGAATCTCAGGAGAGATCTGGGTTCCATTTCTGGGAGCCAACTGCGTATAGATGTTGTTGGTGGGGTTTTTTTTTTTGGCGGGGGCGGTGGGCAGGAATGGCAGGTAACATAAGAAATGGGAAAAGTCCACCTAGTGAGCTGGTTGAAATTAGTTTCACTTGACTGGTAGGGATATTCTCTAGGTTACAATGGGTTCTAGAGTAAGTCAGAAGAAAGAAAGAATGTAGATAATCCCTAAGTGTGATGTGAAAGGAAGGAAAAGAGAGGGCAGTGGCTCAAGGGAAAGATGGAAAGGAAAGGATATTTTTTTAGGATCGTGGAAAACACCATGATCCACTGTACATCTAATGTATGGAGGATTAAAGCTTGTTATCTACTATGTAATAACAATTTTTTGTGTTATTTCAGGGTTTTACTATAGTATGATTATATATACCTTCTTTGTCCCTTTTCCTCTAGTTATTGATCTAGGGAAGTATATTTAAAATACTCTGTGTGATAACATTAATAGGCAGTAAAGGAACCTTTTAAATTAAGAGTTTTTTTGTCCGCTTAGGCAAAATAATAGCATTTTCTTCTACGACTGTAGCAATGTAATGCATGGTTCCTTTTTGGCCTGAAACCAAGAGTGCATCTTTCTAAATACTAATTTGGAGTAACTCAGGCATGAAGTAATGGCAGCAAGAGGCAATTCCATCATAGTGTTTTTAAGACTGCAACAACAATTGGAGAGCTATTTGTATTTCAAAATACATGAAAATTTCTGATAACATAGTCAATCAATATGAGTTTAAATTTTTGGTCTGCATCCCCAAATGATATCTCTTGGGAAGTGTAGCTATTTACCAGCAGTGGTTTTTCCTTTTCTTTCTATTTTCTTTTCTGTTTTTTTTTTTATTTATTCAGGGTGGCAATATTTTGTTACCTTTTGTTAGTCCAAGACAAATAAGACCAAATTATTTACAGGCTGCAAAATACTGAAGGCTTAAAAGGATGACACTGAGCTTCTGTAAAAGAATATTTCTAACAATTGAGAGATGAACTGTTTAAACCATGTCTTCTAAAATCTTTCTTTCTTCCAATTTTCTCTGCCCTCCATAATTACCTTAAAAAATTTTAATATAGAAAAATTAAATTGAAAGGCTCTTTTAATGTTGAGTAAAACCTACAATTTTAACAACATAAGAGTCAGGAAATTCCGAAGTTAAATTTACTATAACCATTTGGACGTGGCAAAGATGCAAGCATTTAATATTTTCTGTTCCCATTTTTCCTTTTAAACATCAGTATATTAAGACATAATCATAAAACCCTCGGGATTTTTAAATGTATTTTGGCATAATGTAGTAGGAACCTTAATTTAAGAAATCTTGATCTTTCATCAATAATTTGATGATGCATCAAGGCATTTATTTTGTATTTTCTAAATAAATGGCATTCAGTGAAAATGTGTCCTACCTTCCAATAGAATTATTATATAAATATTCATTAGCCTCTGTGCTTTTCATACTTATCGTCATAAAAGGAAATAAATTCAACAAAAATGGTATGCCCAGTTACTAAGACACATACGATATGCAATTCTTATTAAAAAAGTTAATCTTTGAATTGTTACAGTTGTATTTTCCTGGGTTTGGCTGATTTCCTTATTCACCTGACAGATTTCATTCATATATATCCAGTTTAAATTCAATATGTAACTGTACATACACTGAACTGCACAGACATATCTGTGTACGTGCACAGATTGGATTGTGTAGGTGTAAGCAGGCAGGGGTCACTCCTAAGGCTCACTCAGCCTGTAAAGCACACAATTTGATTTGCTCAAGGAGGTGATGGAGTTGCATAAATCCAACAACTCACCCACTAGCATTCTGTGTGCAAAGTGGCAAATTCAAAATGGCTCACTGGGAAAACTCACCGAGACTGATTGGACCTCACTGGGGTCACACTCTGGGCTGACAGAGCACAGACACATTTGCACAACATATTGAATGACTGCTTTATGGTACAAGACAGAATTGTTGCTTATCCCCAGGAGGTAATCTGGACAATTCTCAAGGACACTGAAGCACCTCAGGGGTCTTCACTGAGATTCTGAAAGACCTTCACGTTTGGAATTCACTTTTCTTGAAATTACTCACAGGATCTGTCTGATGATTTATGCAAAAGTTAAACTTTTGCCTGTAGACTTACAACTATAAGTCATGAAGTTGAAATGTTTTCAAATAAACTGAGAAAATATGTGGTAATGAGTATGTGAAACCATAAGGGTGCAAGCAGAAAGCAACTTTTTATTTCTCCCGCTGCCATCTTGCACATTTTCTTTTGACCAGTTCTTTCTGACCCTAGGAATTTTCAGGCAGCTCCCTTAGGTTTTCCTACCCTTTTCAGACGAACAAAATGTCCGCTCAAATGCAACAAACCACATAGTTCTAATTTCTCATCCAGTTAAAGCTTTTCCTCCTCCCCAGTTTGAGCCTGCGGAGGCTTAGAAGCCTTCAGCAGTGGAGGAGATGTGGTTGTCTTTTTTCCTTCTATTTTCCTATTCCTCCCTCCCAAGACAGCAGCTATTATGAGTTCTTTCAATGCTGTAGTGGGGAGGAGAGAGGACAGGTACTGGTAACAAAGATTTAATTGGTTGGTGGAGATGTTATCTCACAGATTTTTCCTTCTCAGTCTCCTTTGCTGGTTCTTTCTCATCTCCTGGACCTCTTAAGTGTTGAAATGTTCTAGGGCTCAGCCCTTGGATTCTTCTCAATCAAAATGCTCCCTTTATGATCTATCTATCTATTCTCGTGGCTTTAAACATCAGCTACAAGCTGAAGACTCCCAAATTTATATCGTGAGCCTCGACCTTGCCCTGGACCTTAACCCATATATGCAACTACAAATGGCTACCTGAATGTCTAACAGGTGCCTCAAATTAACCATCTAAAGCTGAGGTCATGGTGTCTACCTCCCCACCCAACTATGTACCACCCACAGATGTTCTCCATCTCAGTTAATGGGAACTGTGTGACCTCTGTTCCGAAAACCTTGGAACTACTCAATTCTTTTGTTTCCCCAGCTCACAAGAGACCCTCAACAAATTCTGTTGGTTCAACCTTCAAAATACATGAAATTCAACCATTTCTCATCACGTTTACCAATAAACTCCTGGTCTAAGCTATCATCAAATCTCACACTACTGCAATAGCTTTTTAATTGCTCTCCCTGCATCCACATGTTCCCTTATCTTTTTACCACCCAGCAGCCAGAGCAAATCTTTTTAAATGGAGATCAGAATATTTCACTCCTCTGCTCAAAACTCTCCACTGGCTCTCGTTTTGAGAACTCAAACTAAAGTCCAAAGTACTTACCTGGGCCTGCAAAGCCCCACAAAATCTGGCACCAGACTGCATCTCTAAACCTGTCACTTCTTAGTTACGGCCCTCCTTACCCCTGTGCTCCAGTCACACTGGCCTCTTTAACATTCTCTCCATCCCTCAGGCATGCCCCTGCTTCAGAGCCACTGCACTTGCTGGTCCCTGTCAGGCATCCGCCTCCCCACACAGCCATGGTTTTCCCCTCACCGCCTTCACACCCTCATTCTCACCCAGCTTTGCTTTTCTGATGGCTTTTTCACATCTGACAGACATGGTGTAGATTTTTACTTGTTGACTGTTTGTCCCTTGTTTTTATAATGTAACCTGCATGAGAGAAAGGATTTTTATCTGTTTGTTGACTACTCTTTCCCCAGGGTCTAGCAGTGTGCTAGGAACTCAACAAATATTTTTCTGTTGAATGATTCTGGCATCAGTGCCCTCTGGGCATGGTGGCTCCAAAGCCTAATACTTTTCCTGATATTTTGGGTAACCTCTCAATGCTGAGGTCTCTCACTTCTCACCGCTGATCCCAGGGATACCTCCTCTACCTGACCACTTGTAACTCTCTCATCAGCCCCAGTTTTCTGACAGTTTATCCCCAGGCTAGGATCACCCACCCTACAGGGATCCATGTGGCAAGAGCTCTTTTCAAGAACACCCAACCCATCTCCTTTCTGTGGGGTCCTCACTTGGGAGGTGGGAAACTCATGCATCTTTTGCCTTTCAAACTCTGGAAATGCAGAGCAGAGACTCTTCAGTTCTGAGTTGGGCTCCACTTCTTTTGTTCCCCCTCCTACACTCTAGTTCATGGGCAACACTTTCCAAAAAAGATCCTCACTACTCTTCAACCTCTTTAAGGATTCTCTCTTTTTACACAGCCCGGAGGTGAGGGATGAAGCACTGAAGGCAGAACAATCTTCCCCTTTCTTTTCTCCCTCATCTCACTCCATTGTTCACAAGTTATGCAAATGATAAAGACAGTAGTTACATATAACATAGCAATATTCCTAAAAGAAAAACACAATCAAATTTTAATTAACTTCTTAAAGAGGAGCATGTCCTAGAATATATTTTACCATGAGATCCACATACTTTCTTGATTCCAGATAGAAATATTAATACTCGATTAACTAGCCATTACAAATAGTGTGTCCACACTAGTACACAGGATTTATATAAAATGCAACATTATACTTTTTGGAAAAAAGCCCATCAACATAAACAATCTTCCATCTTGAAGCTATAGGGAATATTTTTAAATGTAAAATCAAGTTTCAAACAAATGCCAGAATGCTATACTTCCTGTTTTTTGTTAGTTAACTATAAAAAATATTTTTTCTATCATATGGTAAATTAAGGGAAAAATATTCCATGTGGGAGGAAAAGTTATGATAATTTAATTTGTGATTAGCTGTATTCTATGAGTTTGTTAAGAATTAATTTTCTAAGCCAACAACTAAACATTTACAATATGGATTTACTAAAGTATTAGATGAGAAATTTTTAG
Source organism: Balaenoptera physalus (assembly GCF_965194825.1). Taxonomy (NCBI): domain Eukaryota; kingdom Metazoa; phylum Chordata; class Mammalia; order Artiodactyla; family Balaenopteridae; genus Balaenoptera; species Balaenoptera physalus. Next base: position 71,051,760 of record NC_138890.1, on the reverse strand, counting down.
CAAACTTCAAATGTTTTCTATTACAAAATATCTTCAATGGCTTCCAATCTGTTGTGCTTAGAACCCAACAAAACAAGAAAGCAACCTTTGATATTTTTTCCCAACATTATTGAAAGCATTTTCTTATATGCCTTCATGTTAAAACAGAACCTATTTATGTATAAGCATACAGCAGTAGTTTTAGAAAAAGTTTGCTCATATTTTTGTTTGAAAATTTTTATTTTAAAAATAAAATACTAACTGCAGTAGCATACACATCTCTTCTTTTTGAGTGCTGCATTGATTCATAGACCACATACAGGTAGATGCTTAAGAGTAGAATGACCTGGAATGATGTTAATGATGTCGACAGAAATTATCTTCTAATTTCAGGAATGACCAGGTTTCTAATTACAGTCTAGGTGACAGCAGAGAAGAATAGAAAAAGAGCAATACTATAAGAAAGGATGGGAAGAAGAGGAGATGACAATTGGAGATAAGAAAGGTAGACCTAGAAAGAAAGATAATACAACTAAATTTATTATAATCTTATTAGCAGCCCATTCCTTTCCCCTTGGAACTCTCTGGCAAACATAATGGTGACCCTGAGTTTCAGTTTGGAGAACACATTTTCGGAAGTAAAACAGCTTTGTGATAATAATAATAATAAATATAATGATGATAGTAATAATAAATCTTACAATGTCATTTCTAAGATTCTAGTCATTAAAAATCACATCTCCATACCAACTGCTATATCCTTGAATCACTTATATTACTTTTTACTTAATATATTTCTATATGCATACTCATTTAAAAAATTTAAATGAGAGGATTTTTAGGGCACTGAAAATAGTCTTTATGATACTGTAATGATGGATACATGTCAGTTTTCATTTGTCCAAATCCAATGTGCAATACCACGAGTGAACCCTAAGGTAAACTACAGGCTTTCAGTGATTATGATGCATCCATATAGGTTCATCAATGTAACAAAGGTACCACTCTGGTGGGGAATGTTGATAACAGGGGAGGCTCTCCAGTTCTGAGTCAAGGACTATAGGAGAAATCTCTATACCTTCTTCTCAATTTTGCTATGAGCCTAAATCCACTCTAAAAAATAAAGTCTCTACAAAAAAATTTTAATTTGAACTTTGTTATAATGAATAATACTTTCAGGAATAACATTCATAAACACATAGTTTTGATGCATTAGTTATGTTTTTTTCCTTAAGACATTTTAATAGATTATAACTATTAAAATAAAACTTGGTTGTCCATGACCCACCTAAAATCATCTAACCAGTCACTAAGAAAATAGCTATAAAATTAGGTAAAGGGAAGACAATTTGAAATAGGGCAAGAATAGTGATAACCATGATAATCAAGAACAGGGGTTGGCAAACTGCAGCCTACTGCCTGTCTTTGTAATGAAAGTTTTATTAAAACACAGCCACACTCATTCATTTATGTATTTAATGTCTATGGCCGCTTTCGCATTAGAGTGGTAGAGTTGCATATCTGCAACAAAAAGCGACTTCCATCTCCAAAACTATTTATTATCTGGCCCTTTACAGAAAAAGTTTGTCGACCCGTGATCTAGAAGGATTCTGCACTCAAGAGTGCCTTGAGTTTGCTTTAATTTAAAGAAATGAAACTGGAAATCATAAGCATTTGGGTGAGGTTTATGAGACAATGAAAGTTCCTGAGGTCATTTGGGAAACCACTCTCAAAAAGAAGGCCCACTCCCTGTAACAGAAGATTGGAAAACGAAGGTCAACACAAACTTTTAAGTTAAACTGAAATGTTAAAGGATGTATCACTTTTATTACCTTCTCTTTTCATTTTTTATTAACTAGCAAATAGTACTGATTTTGCTGGATAAGAAAGTCTTCACCATAGTCCCTAATACATATAAGAACAAAATGAAAAGCTGTTTACTTCTATGTGATATGAACTATTATGATATTCTATCACAAATGGGAGAAGGGAAATTTTGATTTATAGTCACATACTCCTGGTAGCATTTCCAAGAATTTGGAAGTTGAAACCTAAAGCTGAAAAATATGTTTATGCTTCAGATTAGCATCAGCTACAGCTAGTTAAATCAAGCCGTACTAAATTTAGTATGATGGTGTACAGCTGTTAGTAAACATTGCCCAAATTGTCTTCTGCCAATCACCAGAATTCAGCCACGCTAGATTGTACAAACCCGCAACTTTGCCCTGCATTTGTCCTGTGTGCACTGCTGCTGGACTGGGACAAAAATATACCTCAGATAGCTTTCATAGTTAAACTGAAAAAGACACGTTAACATGTGAACTATGAAACCACCGTCCATTAGGAATACCAAAGCTTACACAGAAAACACAGTAACTCATCTAATATCCATATGATGACGCTGAAAGAAACTTGCACATACTATAACTAAATTTATTCATTTGTTTGTTTATTTTAAATTTTGTGTCCTTGAAATAAGAGCTGCTTAAAATAGTTGTCTTCTGGAAGTAAGTAAAACAACAGGTACTTGAAGAAACAATTTACTTGACCTTTTGAGCAATACAGCAGGAGACTATAGTTAAAATTTTCAAAATCATTCATATTATCCTTAAATATAATTAATTGTACTAAAATCTAGCAAAGGCAGAGTATAGATGAGAAACACTTTACACTGATATATGAAAGGATTACATTTAAGAAAAAGAGAGATTCCTAATTTGGGACTATGAAAGAAACACAGCTTAAGCATTATCACAGCTTTGTTTATTTATATCTTGACTAAAATGGAAGCTCTAAAATTGATTAGCAGCCTGTAAAAATTTTCACCAGTCCTTCATACATTTTTCCATGCCTAGGTGGTAAATGTAGTATACACAAGGTCAGTAACTGACAACACTTGTAAAAAATGCAGTCATGGATCAAGGTATTCTATTTCAAATTTTGTTACATTTTTACCTGACTACACAGGACATTTCTTTAGAGTAGACTAATTTCCTTCAGGCACTGAGCCATGGTAATTTGTGAGATAGCTTTTCTTTCTCTCTCTCTCTCTCTTTCAGCAGAAGCTAAAGATACATATCGAGAATATTGTACAACCAGCATTCTATTTTGTTTATTTTGGCCTGCATTATTGCCTTTACATTTCTACTACAAAACAGCAATGATTTAGTAAAATGAATAAATGAGGGAGTATATATCTTTTTTTTTCTAATGTCAAAGTTCAAAATGTTCACCTGATCCTTTCATTCCAGGGTAGAATAGATTTTTCTATCACTAACACACACCTACTTTTGTGTCTCTGAGAACGGTTTTTTGAAGGCTCTCAATTTTTCCAGTGATCTTCAGCAGAAAGTGAACTGCAAGAATCATGTAAATTACTTTACCATGCTTTTTTTCATATTTTTTTTAAAAAGGGATTTAAATATACAATGGCACTGGGGAAACACTGGTTCCATCATTTGGGAAAATTTCCCTGAATCCACTAAAATACAATTTCCTGACCATTGTGTTATGCTTAATAAATAAAAGTCCTCTGGGTCTCAAATATCCATTTCTGTGATTTGGGTGAAACTGGGGCTAGAGGAGTAAAACAGGGTGAGACATCAGGAATTAATGGACAATCTTAAATCCCCAGTTCCATGTTCCTTCATAATGATGATGGATTTAGGTCCATTCCATTGTTTGTTAATACTTTGGTCAGAGTAGGCAAATATATGCTCTAGTAGGTCAATTTTGTTTTGTTTTGTTTAAGATTAAAAGAGTTTATTTATAGGAAACTGTACTACAAGTAATAACTGAAACGTTATATTAGAACTCTTTTACAATTATTTTTTTAAGATCTCAAATCACATGGTTTATTGAATCTTTTATAATTAAATTGTCTGTGCTATATATCCCTGCCTTCTTTAACAAAGACCTAAAAAAGGCCAAATGCTTTCTTTATCTTATATAATACTCATAAAAACCTTATGTAGAAAAGACCATTATTATCTCTACTGTAAAGATAAAGGCATTAATTCGCTTGAGATCACACAGTCCCCACATGCTGCTGGAGCACAGACCCTGACATTTGGGCCCCAAATCTTGTACTATTTGCTCCTATGCTCTCTTCTCCCTCCACATTTATTTCCTGAATTGTACTTGAAACTTAAATTGTCATTTCTCGCTACAATTTTCCTCTTGTTCTTGGAATGAAAACTTTAAAAAATAAATTTCTTGTAAAAGAAAGTTAAATTGTAAAGCAATTATACTCCAATAAAGATGTTAAAAAAAAAATCACATTAAAAAAAAAGTTAAAATGTGACCTGAATATTTCTAATTTTGATTCAAAACCTAGATCACAAGCTAAAGAATATCTTTTTGTTAAATAATTTTCTTTTGGAATATGTATTTTTCACAGACTTCATGTTTGTAATGATGGTGCTACCCATAATGCCGTAAATAAAGCACTCTTTCTCCTTCAGGCTTTCATAGAAAACTATGTGTGCAACTTTCCATGAAAACCATTTCATTTAGGTTTAAATTAAGGGAGAGATGTCACTTCAGTAACTCAGTATGAAATATTGCTGTGAGTTGACTAAAATTGCCAAAGTAGCGCCCAAGTTACTTAATGCATGCATTTTAATAGCGGAAGTCATTTGTAGGAAGAAGCTGAAAGAGTTTAGACTGGCAACTTCTGATAAATACCCTAGAAAGTGATACGTGCTGATTTTGCCTCAAATGTCAGCCCCAGGCTGCTATTTGGCTGTTCCTCTGGACTTCTATCATTCTTGCCTGCTGGCCTCACTTTCTTGGATGTGACATTTCCATTCATGAGACACATGGGGGTGCTTCTAAAAGTCAAAATTGAAAACCCCACTGCTAACCAGGTCCATATGCCCTTCCCAAAGGGTTTATGAAAGCATAAATGCTTCAGATTTCCATTTTAGATTTTAACTCTTAATATATATGCAAAGTTTCTAAGCCACTCAAGGCTCTGCCTCCCAAGATAAATGCATCATGAAAAGCAGATTCCTTAGTGCAAAGAACTTTTACTATCAATTCGTTTGATTACAAGTCACTGTCTACCTTCTATGGGGGGGCAGGGAGAAAGAGAGAGAGAGAGATGGAAACACAGTGACCCTGCTGGATGTCATTTTTGCTTAGCACACACAGGAAGCAATGGCAAGTTGAGCCAGGCTTTGATTCTCAAAGCTAGTAGTTCCATTTAAATAAGGTTTCCATTATTGTCCCTGTGTTATAAAATTAATAATTTTGTTTCCAGGGGAGAGGGTATGGGGAACTTGGATGAAGGAGGCTGGGGACGAAGACCAGGTTAACAGGAAGATGAGCTTTAGCAATCTTTGCCATTGTGCTGGCCTTGCCCAGAATTTAATCCTGTCCTCAAGGAGGAGTTTGGGTTGTCATAGGCTCAATCCCTTCTATTAATATGCCTTAAAAATGAGACTGAATATTGAAGGCTGTTGCCAGGAAAATGCTATGCTTAAGATGAGGTGATGCTTCAATAGCCAGGATACGGAAACAACCCAAGTGTCCATCCACATATGTTGGATAAAGAAGATACAATGGAATATTACTCAGCCATAAAAAATGAAAATTTACCATTCGCAACAACATGGATGGAACTAGAGAGAATTATGCTTTCTGAAATTAGTCAGAGAAAGACAAATATTGTATGTTATCACTTATATGTGGAATCTAAAAAAGAAAACAAATGAATGTATATACAAAACAGAAGCAGACTCACAGATATAGAAAACAAACCAGTGAATATCAGTGGAGAGAGGGAAGGTAGGAGGGGCAAGATAGGTGTATGGTACACAAACTACTATGTATAAAATAGATAAGCAACAAGGATATATTGTAGAGCACAGGGAAATGTAGCCATTATTTTGCAATAACTTTAAGTGGAGTATAACCTATAAAAATATTGAATCACTATGCTGTATACCTGAAACATTTAATATTCTAAACCAAGTATATACCTCAATTAAAAAAAAAAAGAGTAGGTAATGCTTAATGCTTTGGGAAAATATAAATAAATTGTAACATGTGCAAAACAAAAACAAACAAAAAAGATATGGAAATGTTTGCAGAATCTTTGCTTCTCCTGTATGATTTCTTAATCTGTATCATGAGCCCAAAGCCTCGAGGAAAAGACCTAAGGAGTAATCTAGAAGATGGGAGTCTAGTCCTGTAAGCCAGAGTGGGCTCACTGATCGCTCAGCCAGATGCTTCTCTGAAAGGCAGCACACAGGCCTGGGATGAGTCCTAACCTACCTATTTGCAAAGGAGCAGCCTGTGTTTTGACTCCTGCATCAGCTGTGATTTCACTGGGCCATGAAGCTCATTTGCAGTTGATGACCAGGATTTTTGCAGCTTTTTGTTTAAAGATGATTTAAGAACATCTTTCTTCACAATACAACTACCACATACACCCTTTAAAATAATACTTATATTTTTGCCAAAAGCAAATTATAACCAGCTTGATTGTAATTATCACCCTGACCTCTTCCTCTTTTACAATTAATTTCTCTAGACCTCTGCTATTGACTCCCTTCTGTGAATAAAGACAGAATTAGTTCGGTTCCACTTTTCCCTACTGTTGTTCTCCTTCCCCTGCAATTTTTTTTTTTAAAGGAATTCCTTTATTTATTTATTTATTTATTTATTTTTGACTGTGCCGGGTCCTCGCTTCTGTGCAAGGGCTTTCCCTAGTTGCGGCAAGCAGGGGCCACTCCTCATCGTGGTGCGCGGGCCTCTCATTATTGCGGCCTCTCTTGTTGCGGAGCACACGCTCTAGACGCGCAGGCTCAGTAGTTATGGCTCATGGGCCCAGCTGCCCTGCGACATGTGGGATCTTCCCAGACCAGGGCTCGAACCCGTGTCCCCTGCATTGGCAGGCATATTCTCAACCACTGCGCCACCAGGGAAGCCCCCCCCCCCTGCAATTTCAATTCTAAAGTCATAAAGAATGGATTATTTTAGCACAGTGGTACATAATAAACTTTCATTTTAATAAATAGAAAATATAGCAAAATCTCCACAGCCAGTACCAGGATCACCGAAATGGGTCTAACTCTGGCCTTGCTGGATTGCAGGGCACGACCACAGAATGCAATGAGCAAACAGGTACCCCTGTTGCTGCTGCTGTCTCCATGAATTTCCCCCTGTAAATACAGTCCATGGGTTGGAGTGTGTGCTGCCCGGTCACCCACCTTTGCTTGCTCAACAGAGCTTGCTGAGAGTGAAAGCTCTGGAATGAATCTAGCAGGTTGGAACCCTGGCTCCATGGTTTCCTAGCCATTAAACCTTGCAAAAGTCACTCAGACTCTCTGTGCCTCAGTCTCTTCTTCTGTAAAGTGGGTTAATAACAGTAACCAACCTCACAGCACTGTATTATGATTTAATAAGAAAACCCATGTAAAGTGGTTTAAGTATAGTCGAGAATAAATTAAGTGCTCCATAAATATTGGCTTTTATTAATATGTTATTTTGGTGCAAATTACCTGCAGGCAGACTCAGACAAAAAAATTACTAATAATGCACAATAAAAAGTGTTGTGATAGAGGAATACCTTATTTGTTATGAGAGCAGAAAGTAGATTTGAGTTTAGCAGCGTGGGCTTTCTTATTTAAGGGAGAGGGGATTTATGTTTTAACTACAGTGTTGCAAATTTCTTTAGAAGATTTAAAAGATAGTTCTGTGTTTTTTAAATTAATGACCTAAAACGTTTTCCAATGTTTACAGTCCCCTTCCTTGAATCTCAATTTTTAATATGTAGTTTTCTTTGGGGGAAATAGTCAATGAATTTACTTATTATTTATTTTAAAGTTAATACACTTTTGGTAATATGAGTAAAAGTAAGTACCTTTCAGTTTAGCACAGACGTTTATTTTCCACGGTTTATCAGAGTTGGAACAGCAGCTAACGATACTGTGCCAACAACTTTCATGAGTTTCATGAGCATAAATAAATACATTTGTTGTCACAAATCCCAAACAACTAAATACTGTGGTAATGGAGCAAAGCTGAAGACTCTTCAGAATAAATTGCAAACAACTATTTGACATGTAAAGGGCCACTGAAGGGAAACTTTCCAATACAATGATGCTATTTTCCTGCCTTCCATTTAAGCCAGGAAAGAATAACTAGCTCAAGGAATGTCAGAGAAGGTATAGTCTGGAAGGAGGGATCATGCAAGGACATCTGGTACCTACTTGTGCTTTATCCAAGTGGACTGAAATTCAAAATTACATATTTTATTATAAAAAAGAAAAATGTGGACAGTCTTCTGATACACCATTTCATATTATATTGATATGTTCTGCTTTTCTTCTTCATTTAAATTAAACAGACATTTAGATGAATGAATCTTTGAAAAGAGTAAATAACTGAAACGACTTTCTTTCTGGATGTGAATAAATAGTTTATTCCACCAAAGAATAATTTTGCCCATTGTATGACAGAATTAGGAAAAGATTTTGTAGCCAATCTGGCCCAGGAGAAATAAGACATGACTTTAGTAGACATGAGAGGTTTTATTGAATCTGGGATACTAACTTAGTGATGGGGGAAAATAACTGATTCTTTTACAGACAAACAGAGAGAGAGAAACATATATTCTTTTCTGCTTTGGACTCAGATTAACTGCTCGGACAGTAGCCTATAACTGAACATGAGAAAAAATAATAATCCCACAAGAGAATCCACCCGACTAATGATGTGAAACAAAACAGGCCTCAATGATAGAGTCACAGTTTTCAAACATTAAATTAGGAGATGAATGCTCCCTCACCATTTCGTTTTTTCAATTTAGTATAAACTATATATGTTCAAACTTCCAGTAGAACAAGCCTTTTAGGATAAGATTTTAGTTAAGAAGATATCCCAATGAACAAGCAGAAGACAGTTCTTTCTTTTAAATAGAGAGTGAAGGTCCCTGACCTCAAAAGCATTTCCTGCAGGTGACCAAAGAGGGACAATGACACAAAAATCTAAAAATGCTAAACTGCACTTAATGTTCATGCTCTTGGTCTTTGAATTGCAACCAAAGTAAAATAAGATTATTAAGAAAGTGAAAAAAAAGTCAGATGAAGAAAAAATCCCCATCATGAAGATCACTGGCTTCTTTCCAAATACAATTTCAACTCTGGCCCCATATTTTCTTTTCTTTTGGACATTCAACCCAAGTAAAAGAACTTAACTTATTATCTAGCCTGTTCCCAACTAATCAATATAGCTTACGATGTATCAGGAACTGTTCCAGGCTCTTTGATATAGCATGAACCAAGACAGAGTTTTTGTCCTCAATGATCTTACTCAAGTGTTGAAGTGAGATGGTCAATAAACAAATACACATACAAAAAAATCAATAACACAATTTTTCAAAGTTATTAAGCTGACTTTGCAGTTTCTTGTTAATGCTACCACCACTCCCCTAATGACATATTCAAAGCTCTGGAGTTACCTTTCTTATTTCTGAACAGATCTAGTAACTTACAGACTAAAAAAGATTTCTTTGGAGAATTTCACTGCCATATGAACAGAAATATAAAATGTGCTATAATAGAAATAGGGAGGGCATTATTTGAAACTAAATCTTTTAGTACTTCTATATTTTACATTCATTGTAATCCACATAAAAAATTAAAATCTTACCTTTGACAGTTGGTCAAAAGTAACTGCTATCATCATATTTTTATTTAGAACAAACAGTAACTTTAAACTTATGGCAACACTTTTGCATTGATACTACATAAACTATATGTAAACTGACTATAATTCAAAACCTGTAATTGAGTGTAGCAACAGTTTATAGCCTTTCCAGATATATTATGCCACCAATTACACTAAATAATTTTATGTAAGGAAATACCACTTGATCTTTTACATAAAGAAACACTATAACCCAAAGAAAATTGATAATACTCACTTTTAAGACCTATTCAAATAAACATGACTTAGACACAAAGTAAAGGCTTCATTAAACCTTTAGCTTTCAAATTCTAATCACCACTTCTTCCAATCCTACTATTCCCCACCAATCCCAAACATTAAATCACATAATTTTTTCTGGGCTTTGGTTAAATGGATTTGGCTGCCTGGGCAGGAAATAAGGAAAGAGACGACTGGATTCAGGGCTCTGGGTGGTGCCTACATTACATCAATAGCCCCCTTTCCTAAAGAACACAGACAAGTGCGAATAGAGTTGCACTGACTTTCGCCAAACTGTGTCTTGATTCTATATGTTGTTTTGATGAAACGTGCTGTAGAAAAGGCTCATTCCATTTCAACTAAGAAGTAATACATTGTTGGATGATTAATGGAAATGTCACAACCACTCTCATCATTCGGTGGCTGTGCCTTCTCACCTATAATCAAACACTCTCTTCGTTCCTAGGAACTAGTCTGTACCCAATATTAATGTTTGATATAATTTCATAAGTGAAATAGAAAACTATTTCATTAAGGGAAAAATATAAATGGCTGGATTACTCCCATTCTCACTACTACATAGAAACTGAGATAACAAATGTAAAATGATCATTGGCTCTTTTTCCAAATCAACCCCATTAATTACACAAACTAATACAGAACTACTCTAAGGTTATTCCTTCACTTTCATATTAAAATAAATAATTACAATTGTGATTAAATCCTCCAAAACTCAAAATTAAGTCATGTTTTTCTTGGATTCAGAGTCAACAATTAGACATGTCCCTCAAAATAGAGACCCTTACCTTCACATTTCTGAGTAGTTTCACTCTGCTTGTGACCAGCAGGACATTTGCATTCAAAAGAGCCCACTGTATTGATGCAGTTTCCTCCCTGGCATATCCCAGGAATAGCCTGGCATTCATCAACATCTGTAAGAAGAAAGTATTTTCAATATAGATATCATTGATTTTCAGAATATCTATGTCTATTTGTACATACACATTTCTTCAATGCACAGAAGATATTCGCTTGTTCTCAAGAGAATGAGGTGTGAGAAGTCAGGATCCCTTTGTATGTATGCATTTTAACTTATGTAAATGGTATATGTTAAAGATCTCATTTTGTTTCTTGATTTTTTTCTTTTAGAGTTTTGTTTCTACAATCCATCCATATTGTTATGTGGGCAACCAATCCCTTGCTTTGATTTGCTGCAGAACACTTAGTGTGTTTACTCTCCCGGTGACGGGCATTCAGCATCCTCCAACTTCTCACCACCTCAGGTGAACAAACAGATAATATGACTAGACCTACATCTATTAAAGTAATTTAATTCATAGTTTAAAATCTTTGCCCAAAGAAAACTTCAGGTCTAGGTGGCTTTGCTGTTAAATTCTTTCAAACATTTAAGAAAGAAACAATACCAGTTGTACACAAATTCATACAGAAAAGAGAAGACACTGCCCAACCCATTTTATTGAGTTGGCATCACCCTGAAACCAAAGCCAGACAAAGACATCATAAGAAGGAAAACAAGAGAAGAATATCTTTTTGGAATAGGCACACAAAAATTATTAGCAAGTCAACTTTAGCAATATATAAAAAAGTTAATACATCATGACTAAGTGGAGTTTATCCCAGGAACTAGGTTGTATCAACATTCAAGCATAAATCAATTCATCATATTAACAGATTAAGGAAAAGAAAACATATGAGTATATCATAGATGTGAAAAAAGCAATGACAAAGTTCAACACTCATTCATTGTTTTAAAAATCTTGGTAAACCAGAAATACAAGGGAATGTCCTCAACCTGATAAAGGGCCTGTACAAAAAACTAGAGCCAATATACTATAAGAGATTGGGAAAAATTCTTTTATTTAGAGTTTCTTAATCTTTCATTTTATATCTATGTAAATTTGCCTTAATTTCTCTTTGTGTAAAAGGTAATTCAGTATATTGTTATGATGAACACTGTATATAAAAGGAAATATAATATATAAGCTTATGCAAATTTACATTACCTAGTCAAATTGACAGGCCAACATAACAGATTTATTAATATTACATCTTTAATTACATAATAACATATACTCATTGTAATAAACATTAAAGATGCAGAAAAATAGAAAATTAAAGAGATAGCCATTGATATGTTAGTAGTCTGTTCTTTTAGACTTATTCATACACACATTCAGAGTGGTGGTCCATTTATTTCACAAGAATAAGATCACACTGTATGTGTTGTCCTGCATCTTGTTTTTTTTCCATTAAAATATTTTGTGGATATATTTCTATGTCAGTATATATTTATCCTATTTTTTTTTGGTAAGCCCACAAGTTTGGTGTATCTTAGTGTATAAATTAGGGAATTTAAGTCTACAAAAGAGCTTAGCATCCTTATTATTTCTTCCTCACTTTAACTATCCGTCTATAAAACTAATTACAATAGTCCAAAGTATTTTTATCCTGAAATTAAAGTAGATATCATTGTCTTATTAAAGGATAGCTGATCCAAACAAAAAGCAACTAGAATGAAATATATGACAGGAGGTTTATATCCTGAACAGTTTAATTTACATTTCAAACTGTATTATTTCAAACTGTATTATTTCAAAAATGTACTACATTTCCACCCTCATTACAGTGTGGTATAAAACATCCCTAGAAACCTCTTTTCCTGGCAGATAAATCAGAGAAAGAATATCTCGGTATAAGCTTAAAAATAAGGCCAAACCTATAAATCCCTTAATACTATTCATAAAAGCTTTGACTACATATTTAGTAGATTCAGTAATTTTTTCAAAGGAAAAAGCAATCTAACTTTACAGGGTTTATTTTGTAATTGCCTAAAAAGTACTTTCCTAGAAAAAAATAAATAAAACTTTTATTTCTGAAATATCCTAGAGTAAGCAGCTATACAGAATTAATTTCTTTTGGGTAGATCAAGTTAATCACTAAAATAAAAAAGAAAATTTTAAAGAAATCTTATAGAAGTAATCAACATGAACCTAGAAAGAAGCACACAAGTGCTCCCTATAAAAACAAAAGAAGCAAGCCTCAGACCTCCAAATTATGCAAGAGTTTCTGCATCTTCCAAGTGCTAGCATAAGGAACTACTAACGTCTGATTAGTTTTCCACTGTCCAAGTTATACAGATGGGTTTCTGTTCCTCCCTTCAATTCAGGCACAAACTTACTATTTCTTTAAATGCTGGATAACTTCAAATCACATGTAAGGATTTTACAGAATAAAATTGAATCTTTTGAAACTTAAACCTTACATAATCCCTTCAGTCTATGTCTACTAAGGTTATAAATAATGTAACAAAGCAATAGTAATTCTAGTTTATGAACTCATTTATTCTCCAACTTCTTCAAATAAACTTGCCCTAAGAGATTAAACTGATTTTATTATATAAATTAGTATTAGATGGTATATTATCTTTAGTTGACATTAAAATGTGAAAAAATATGTGCCAGTACTACAGGCATATAAAAATGGTTCATTTAATTTATATCTGTGGGAACTAAGGACCGATTCCTATTACCGTATTAATAGTGCATGATTTTTTAACTTGGCCTGTCCCCAAATTAGATCCATTTTTAAAATGTAAGTTCTTATTCTACACTCCACAGATATTCATACATAGTACTTCTACTTCTACAAAAACAAATGCCAATCTTTAAGCACAACAATTGAAGAATAGGTCTGTCTCTGACTGGAGCCTAAGACATACAGGGTGTCTTGGCAACTGTTCAATGTGGTTTGATTCGGCCAGAATACCTATTCATGTATTCACAAAACTCCAATGTTGAATAAATGATCATCCCAACAAGCAAATATTGGTAACTTACTACCTGTAGGACTCCAAACTAAAAAAAAACAGAGCATGGTTCTGTCTCAATCTTCCTTATCTCAACAAATGTCATCATTGTTTATCCCGATGTCAAAGTCAGAAACCTAAGAGATAAACTCGGCATCCTCTCACTTGTCTCACTTCATTCCATCAGTAACAAGTGCTTACTTCCCAGATATATTCCAAATCTTGGCCCTCTGCCTCTATTCTGGTCTCAACCTCCATGATATATCACCTGTACTGCTGCAGGAAACTTCTAACTGGTTTTTTTTGCTTTCACTCTGGCCCCCCTAGAGTTGACTCTTTACAGAGCAACTAAAGTACTTTTATTTACATATGTGTAAATCAAAGACAGAAGTCTGTAGACACTGCCACACTGTTTTCTGGTCTATGAGTTGCTCTACAGAAGTTTGAGACCAGTTAGGATATTCCCTTTAACAAAGATATTTGCTTATTCTGTCTTATTATGCCCACAAAATTTTCCTTATCTTCTCTTTCTTATTGAACTTTTGTGCCTTCCAATCTGCAAACTGAAGGTTTTATCTTTTAGAAAATTTTTCTATATTATCTTTATGCTTTTTTTCAGTTCCTTTCTTCAGCTTTCTTCACAACCTTTCTGCTTCTTTACAATCATTATTTATTGCCCTCAGGCATTTTGATTTGTGATTTCCTCAAGGTTAACCTTTGTCATTGAATTTTTTCAGTTTTATGTGTGTTTGTATGTATTATGTGTAACATTTGCCTTTCATTAGGTAAAGTTTCAAATCCTTCTTCAGTTTCTTGAGTGCTACCAATGCACTATCTCTGATTGTCTTTTCTGAACTCTTACAGTGCTTCTTTGAGCACCTGTTAAGAGAAGAACCATATTATTTTTCACTTCCTTGAGATAAGAGTATATGAACTTTGTGTTTATTTAGGTAATTCTTCCATGAAGCATGTTCCTCTGCCTTTTCCTTATGTTACTTCTCTCTTTTTTTCAGCTTTTATATGTAAGCCTTTTCCCTTTAGTACTCATCTTTAAATGGGGCATTTCCTGCTGAAGCAAAAGTGGAGAAAGCCAAGAAGAAACAGGTTGATTTGAGAACTTCTATAGGGACTCCTGCAGCTTCTTACCAAGCTCTCTCCACTTTCTTTTCCTCCTGGGTATTAATTTTAAACTTTCAGGTAGTGGTGTAGCTTCCACCTTCTGCCCTTTCGGATACAGACTCTGCAAGCTGCTCACTAGTGGCTCCCACATCCTCTTTTCCTTTCCCCTCCTTTACCTAAAGGAGCGTCTCTGGGTTGGAAGGCTGGCTAGAGGATATTAGAAATGGCTTGCCACCAAAGACTCTCTTTCCATATCCCTTCAGTTACTCCGAGGGCCTGCAGTAGAATCCCTCTCTTATGGGGATATACTCCTCCTCTCCAAGAGACCGTCCACAACCACTCAACAGCCTTTCAGGATGTTAACGCTCATAGCAAACACACAGAAGGTTCTCCCTGTCCCCGTGACTTCCCAACAACTGCCATGTGTCCATCACTGCTCTGAACTGGGGGTTGCAGAGTTTTATTTTAGAAGGGCTTGTTCTCTGTTATTCCTTTTCTTGTTAGTTTTTGTTGAGTTAGAAGAAGGGCAATATCCTGCTATTTTCAATACGAGTTTCTATAATGGACTATGTTTTAGGTAAATTTTTTGGATTGTTTAGGAACGGCTTGTGTTCACATAGTGTGAACTACAGTTAAACTTTGCAACGATCTGGTTAACTTGGTCAATGCAGACAGCCAAGATAAATTTGTGTTTAATAATCTATACTGATCAGATGAACCAAATCTCCTTTTCATTTTGTGCTATACAGAAGGCCTGGAAATAACATTCTACTGAGAGCATCTTCCTCTCAGGATACACCTGGGGAACTAGCCATGCCTGCCTGGTTTCAGATAGGATTCAACTTCTCTACCTGATTCATGTGCAGTCTGAGTGAAGGATTAAATATTTCTGAATACTAATCCCATTTGAAAAGAACAGGCACGAATACCTGTTTTGCAGGGACTGACTCAGGGTCTATACTGCTCTTTCTTTATTTAAGTCCCTGTCTTGTGTCCTAGCTAGGTCCTGCCTCTGTCACCTATGTCAGAATTTCCATGCCTCTCACACTGCTTGGAATAGAGCAGAGGCCCAGCATCAGTCTATTACTATTGTCTATAATAAAGCAAAAGATGGATTTAAATAAGCAAATTTCTTCTGCCGTACTTCCAGTTTTGAAATGTCTGGAGTAGTTTAAAAGCCTAATTTCTAAAAATCAAGCAACATAAATTAATAATTATACAAATTTTAATATATTTTAAAAAATTTTAAATTTGAAAATCTAAAAGACCCAAAGTCAAGTACTATTCTTAAATAAAATACCCTTCTAATTAGAGTGAATTTGTAAGATAGTAAAAATTTAAGAAGAAGAACCTATTTGTTAAAAAAAATACAACATATGCACGTGACATTTTATGACATATTTATTTAAAGTTTGTAGATATTCTTGGAAAAGAGCTTAATGCCACTTTTATTACCTTTAATTCACTCATTTTTATGCTAGCTTAAATTTTAAGGCTTATGTGAGCCAACTTTGGTCCTTCAATGTTTAATAAAATGAAGAATGTACAAGACTAAATGTAGATTAGTCTTAGGCATAAAGCCTAGAACTGAAATGCTCTATATATGAAAGAAGTCAAGAATCATTATGATTGACCTCATAGCACCGTAGAAAGGTATACTCTTCTGACACTGCTTATTTGAGTCCAGAAAGTCATGACAGCAACAGTGAAAAGTTAAAAATTTTACTAGTTTCCTCACAGCTTAGTTTTTTTAAAGTATCATCTTAATTTTCTCTTGGCCCTCATTTTTCACATTTATTTGGTTTATTACAAGATCTTATTTCATCCCCTCCTAAGCCATAGATAAAGTAATTCATTAATTGCATCAGCTACAGGATAATTTTATGTTTAGAACTTCAGAAATGTCCTCCCTTGGCTAATATAAACCATGTTTTAAAACCAATATTAAACTGGTTATCATCTACACAGCTGAAATTTATTTTTAACTCCACAAAAATTTTCAGTTACCCTATAAAAAAGATCACTATTATAAAAAAGAGTATGACATGTGTGTATCATGTTTTATTATCTTATTTTTTTACGTCCTATTATCTTTCAAATTAATTTGGCAGAGTATTTGGGAAACAGTCTAGGAATTTAAAGGAAAAAATGAAATCACAGTAAGATGGAGCCTTAAAATAGCCTGAACTGAGGATTAGTGTTTAATTGAGAACTTTCTGACGATGCCATGATTTTGAAATAAAGCAGAACTTTCTCAACTTTTCCAGACCTTTTAACAATGTGGCAAATTTCATTTTGCTCCTGTAGCTGTATTAATCCATTATACTCTTGGGCAAATGGAGCCCAAAACTTATCTCTACTACATAAACAAATTCAAACAAATAAGCCTTCAGACATTACTCAATCCTGAAGGACACTCAGGAAGTTTGAGATCAGATCACACACTTTTTGTAATTGTGTTCAGAAAAACTAGGCCTCTCTGACAAAATATCAAGGTAAAGAAGCCTAAGTACAAATATAGAAGATGAGGAGAGTCAATAATGTGCGATGTTTTGGTTGAAGTTAAGGGCTTTTCTCAACCTGGACTACTTCTACGAAACAGTGGTTTTTGGAAGTATTGTAATATCAGTTCCATTTATTAATTCAAAAGATATTTACTGAGTATCTACTGCATGTTAGAATGCCTCAGAGACATTAATGAATAAAACAGATTTCTGCCCAAATGGAGCTTACATTCTATCTGGGGGAGAGTAAAAGCAATAAAGACCATAAGCAAGTGAGTTAGAAGGTGATAAGTGCTAGAGAATAAACAAAAATTATTACTCTGGTAAATCTAGTCAGTATTAATCTAGTAGATCTATACAGCATTTTATCTTTAATAGTAATCCATTAAATTACATAAATTATACAGTAATCTATATCTAATCTAGGAATTCTATGTAGTATGGTAAATACTATATATTATATAGTATAGTGTATCTTTTATAGAAAAAACTGTTGCTTTATCAGGAACTCTATAGAATCATACCGATAGTCATATCATCGATTTAGAATGTTATTATCCATAGTAAACAACAGATTAAAAATGACATTTAAACCAAACTTCATATTTGTTGTGGTTGGTATTAATCCAAGAGACAAAATACTCACAAAACCATTCTAAGTCCACAGCTGACAAAGCTTTTACATGCAAGTAAACATAAAGTTGTGAATCTGTTGGGTTATATGGTCATCTCTTGGGTATCCCTGTAGTTTTGATTTGAAAAGAGTTTAGATACAGATCATTTTTTAAACTACCTTTTATAAAACTACAAAACTAACACAAATCTTTGGAGGCCACTTTCAGAGATACACTTACCAAATTACACAGAGCACTCAGATTTTATTATTCAATGGATTGAGGTTATATACAGGCTCCCCACACTACAATTCTCATTTGGGTTTTAGGGCACTGGCCTGGCTTTCTGCAATATACCATTTACATGGGCTGGATTGGTAACCTCTCTACCTCTGACACTGGTTACCAACATCAATTTGAAAGATTTCACATCTAACCTTGTACACGATTTAATTAGAACAAATAAACGTAACTCTCATGTCTTAAGTATGAGTAACATCATTTCTGTGAATAATACAAAAGTACTTTCCAGTTTCCTGTGATCCTACTACCATTTGAAAGCTCATTACGGCACTCTGTTCCAAGCTCTAAAAACGTATTTAATCCATATGATATCAGAGAAGTTGCCAAAAAAGGCTAAGAATCATGGTGGCTGAAAAGTAATTATCCAATAAGTATTTAACAATTTCCGGCTATTTGGGTTAAAGTTCATGGTTGTAGCATCCTCAGGGCCCCAATCTAGCCCTGATATGTGGTTAGGAAGATTGCCTGGAGACAAGATTGTAACCAACTGGTTATAAGCTCAGAAATAACTACAGTCATGGATGGAGTTAATACTTTGTCTCTGAAGACACTGTTAATAACAATACCGGACGGCTCACTTCTCCCTGTCACCTGGGTTCAGGTTCTCATATTCTGAATGACATTGGAAAGACAGAAAAAATGTGTCACCTGGGTATTTACATATGCATAGTTTAAGGGGCTGTAGCAGGGAGTGTGTAGCACCATCTGGATGGAGACATGGAATGGCTTATCCTCTGACTGTACTGAATATTTTAAAAATGTTCCCCAGTTTTTCATACTTTTCATATAACTCTTCTCCTTTTTTGTCAATTGAAAAGTAATTATTTATTAGGTGGCTAGAAGGTAAGCCATCTCTAGTCAGGCTTGCTGATGAGGCTCCTCTTGGAAACAGTATTGGGTTAAAGGTTCCCATCCACAGTGCCAGATTCTCCCAGCGCACTGAAAGGAGCCCAGACACATGGGTGACTCTGTGCACACAGGCTGAAGGCTAACTCACCTTGGCAAGCTCCAGTGCGGATGTTGGGGATGAAGCCCCGCCGGCAGGGCTGAGGCTGGGCGGGACACATCTCACAGGGGTGGCCCCAGGCCCGTCCAATGGTGGCACAGCACAGAGTCTTTGTGCAGACAATGCCTGTCAGCTGCCCTTGGCACATCTGGTTGTTGACCTGAGTGAAACATGGGCCTGTCCTGTAATCTGGAATGTGAAAGAAGACAGAAAGACAGGTTTTATGATCACACACCAATCTTACACCGGGACCTCCAAATACATAAAACAGAGACTCTTCTGATCAAAACATCGAGCGACAAAAGGCCAATGTGTTTGATTTTGAAAATTCATAATTTTTCAATCCTGAGAAGTGCATTACAAGAATTCAATGTATTCTACCCTAGACATTGTAAATAGATGGCTCGAGGGCTGTGTCTGGGACACAGATGTGTTTTCTTGGCCGCCTAATGTTTTAAAAGAATTTAAATGAGTAGCCAACATTTTTAAACAGGGAAATTTCACATGAAATTTATATTTCTGGCTTTTCTTAAAAAGTTGGAGGTTCTGGCCATGCTAGGCCTGACATGTTGCATGGCAGTGGTGGAGTGAAGTGTGTCCCCTCTATGACACCACCGCCTCAGCCACCCAGCCCTCTCCACTCACTGGTGTGCACCACCTGGGCCCTGATGGCACCTGCTTTAATCACTCCTCTTTACCTAGCAAAATTTCTTCTTTGACTAGATGGTCAAGAGTTCAGAAAATCAGAACAGAACCAATGAAGATATACCCTTCCATATCACATATATATTTGGGCAGTCCAGATTGTCTATAATCATTTAGTTCTAACAACTGATTTCTGTTTCCTTGTCCGTCTGTTTAGTTCTATGTGTAGCTCAGCTTGGAAGACAGTACTAATAAGGCCCGTGGTCATGGATTCTTTCCAAGTTAATATTATATGATCTCTATTCTCTAGAAGATGATTGTACAATTGTCCAGCTCGGTTATGATGATGATAAAAACGTTAGCAAATGTGTGTCACTTATGATCTACAGGCAGACTCTTCTATGAACATTAAGGACAGCTATTATGACCCTTGGGTCACAAAGTGGTTCATGGACCAGCACCATATGCCTCACTCGGGAGCTGGTTAGAAATGCAGACTCAGGCCTCATACCAGACACATTGACTTAGAATATGCATTTAACAAGGTATTTAGGAGATCCATACACACCTTAAAGTTTAAGAAGGACTGACCCAGACTACAAGCAACTTGAAAGCTGGGCATTTCTATTATATCTCTCTTCCTGCTATAATTTACTTAAATGACTCTTTAAGATGATCAGTATATGTATATTATTTTAAGCAGGACTGAATTATTAATGGCTTTTTAATTTGTTGCTTGTGTTTTGAAAGACACAGAAAACCAGAGAAAGGTCAGTTTCCTGAAGACTGACCAATTAAATGATTAACATGTGTTATAAAATTACAACAGAAATATGTGAAAAACTTTTCCCCCCGTTTACAGAGATTTGTACGCATACAGTTTATTAACTCTTGGGAATGTAAGAAGATAGCCAGGATTTCCTGATAAGCCTTAATGCGAATGACATAATTCCATTTGAAGGGGAAAGCCAGAACAAGTTTATTTCAGATTTTTGTAAGAACAAAACAATGTTACAGTCAATGGAAGAAGAGTCAATAATGTTGGTAAGATTTTTATGAAAAACTGTTACTGGGAAATATCAAACTTGGATATAATTTAACATTCAAAATGCTAAGCAAGAACAACTTAGATATTATCTCAATACTACTGTATGACAAAAATACACCTTAGAGCCACATAAAATTTCTGTTCTTTAATGAAGAATGAGGCTTTGCCAGATAGAAGAATGTTTTAAAAGTTCAATATAAAGGGAAAAAATCTAAAATAGGTAACTTTTTTAGCAAGCTGGTTTAACATTGTTACTCTGCAGCTGAACTTCAACAAAAATAGCTCATTTTAATCCATTACACAAGAACAACAGATGTGCTGGCTGCAAATCACGTTTTTGAAGAAGACAATCTTTGTATTATACATGTAGATATGTCAACCTTGTAAAGAAGCATGCTTCCCATACCACAAATTGCCAGGTCATAAATTTTTTAAACCTACTCTATTGTCCTTCAGGCAACATGTAATTTTGCCATTTTAAATAAATATTAGACTTATGATAAATTGTATCACGTTCTGAACAAGTAGGGAAAGGCCTACTTTTCACCAAGTCTCTTTTTCTGTTTTTTTTTGATAGATTCATGCATATATACCTACGTTCACATTCTGTACCTTTTTAGGATTCCCAGAGAGAAGCCTGCATAGCCTCTCTCATAATCTCATTCTTAAGTAAACCAGTTTGTCAGGAAATGCCTTCCTTCTAACTACAGCACCTTCTTAAAATTATGTCCTCTTAGTCTGATCTTCTTGGAGAAGAGGACTATCTGGATAAGGATAGCTGTTTGTCCCTGCAAACGACCTTTCATGCTAAAGACCCTAATTAAGCCAACCCCAGACTCCCCTTCCCAGGAACAGAGTTTACCATTCCTTATTTCTTCTGCCTATATTTCCCTTTGTTAAGACCGTGCTTCTGTTTTTTGTTTGTTTGTTTGTTTTTTCCTTAGATTCCATATATATGTGTTAGCATACTGTATTTGTTTTTCTCTTTCTGACTTACTTCGCTCTGTATGACAGACTCTAACTCCATCCACCTCACTACAAATAACTCAATTTTGTTTCTTTTTATGGCTGAGTAATAGTCCATTGTATATATGTGCCACATCTTCTTTATCCATTCATCCGATGATGAACTTAGTGGTAAGATGGGAATAAAGACACAGACCTACTAGAGAATGGACTTGAGGATATGGGGAGGGGGAAGGGTAAGCTGTGACAAAGTGAGAGAGTGGTATGGACATATATACACTACCAAACGTAAAATAGCTAGCTAGTGGGAAGCAACCGCATAGCACAGGGAGATCAGCTCGGTGCTTTGTGACCACCTAGAGGGGTGGGATAGGGAGGGTGGGAGGGAGGGAGATGCAAGAGGGAAGAGATATGGGAACATATGTATATGTATAACTGATTCACTTTGTTATAAAGCAAAAACTAACACACCATTGTAAAGCAATTATACTCCAATAAAGATGTGAAAAAAAAAAAAAAAGACTATGCTTCTGAATCTATTTTCTTACATGGTTACACTTTGCTTTCTGGTTGGCAAGTGATTACCTTAAAATTTAACCTTACAATGTAACCTATTTATTCCAGAATTACTCACATGTAAAATGTGAACAAATATTAGATACTGAAAAGAGATTTAAATTTCCTGATCAGATTAAAAAACATTCTGTCCCAGATGTTACTAGCATTTTAATTATGGTCAAAGAGTACTAAGAGACCTTAATTAAATGTTATGATTGGCCATACACTCATCAAGTTTTCACTTCAGGTAAAATATTATTGTATACCATGCTAACCATTCATAGGTAAGGACATACTTGCAGGGCGTTTACAAAGGATAAAAGGAGTGAACTGCTTAACACTTGGTATGCTGGAACCAGTGGGTTGGAAACAGATATTTTCCTCATTACTATATGACCAAGAAAATTTTGTTAAAAATTATCCTGTGAAACACAAATATTGCTATTTTGATTTTCAAATATCTAACTGCAATACAGCATATTAATTGGCTTTATATAATTTCACTTTTATTCACATTAAGCAATTGGTACAATTAGCAAACTCATCAAAAACTTAAATTCATTAAGGTATAACTTATACATCATATATTCATCTGTCTTAAATGTACAATTCAATGATTCTTCATAAATTTTATTGAATTGTGCAACCATCACCCCAATCCAACTTTAGGACATTTGCATCACCCCAAAAAGATTCCTTGTGCTCATTCCCAGCCCCCCATCAACCACTAATCTTTCTGTCACTATAAATCTGCCTTTTCTGGACAATTTCATAGAAATGGAATCATATGATATGTGATCTTTTTTGTCTGGCTTCTTTTGGTTAGCATAACGTTCTTGAGGATCATCCATGCTATGGCATGGGTCAGTACTTCAATCCTTTCTACTGCTGAATAATATTCCACTATATGGATATACCACATCTGATAACCAACCAGTGGCCTTTTGCTGGGCCGTATAGTGAGCACATGTTTAACTTTTAAAGAAACTGTCAAACTGTTTTCCAAAATGACTTCATGGTTTTATATTCCTACCAGTAATGAGTGAGAGTTCCAATTCCTCCACATCCGTGCTAATATTTTCTAGTTTCTATCTTTATTATTATAGCCTATGTTACCATTTTACTTTAAATAAATACAATTGAATATAGTTGGGAATTTTGCTATATTTCACAAGTCCTCTTAATATATAACTAGAGATGCTAAACAGTGATAGCTAACCAAAGATGAGCATTATTGTCATATGGACAACCAGACAACCTTTGCAGAGGTTTCCAGAAGGTAAAGACAAAAACAGGTCTGCTGGGGATTTGGGATTGAGGGAGAAATTTTTTATTTTTATTTTTTGCTTATTTATTCTTTTTGTTTTGTTTTGTGGAAGAGACGATGATTACTAAAAGTCAATGGGAATGACCTAGTTGAAAGGGAGGGTTTCTGATTACCATAGAGAATAATAATTTCTAGTATAAGACCCCTAAGGAGTCAGGCTGAGAGTGAAACCAGAATTTGTGTGGAGTTATCCTTAGACAGGAGAAGAAAAGCACTGTTCTTGTAACCCGAGGGAGGAATGACAGGCTGCACAGAGATGTAGGCATGTTTATATAGTAGAGGAAAATGAGCAATGTCCTCTCGGATACCTTCTCTTTTCTTTGTAAAACAGGAGGTAGGACAGTAGGTCTTTGGCAGAGGTTGGCTGGGGTGTCAGATCTTGGAGGCTAACTGAGATGGACACTGCAGATACCAAGAGAGGGAGCTGACCTGAGAATCCAGCAGATTCCCAGGTGACAACAGCACCTCTCTATGGTGGAAGAGTAAGATGAACTTATAATGGGACCCATCTCTCTGTTTTGTGACTTTTTCCAACAGCTCTAGGCAGCTGAGAAGCTCACTCAGAGATAAGGGTTCATCTAGGATTAGGGTTTTGCCTGTCAGAGAAGAAAAAAATTCAGAATGGCAAGGGGGTGTAAGGTGTTGTTAGACACATTTTGAAATTATAGACTATGGAATCTAAGCTGGATGAGCTGGGAAGTGAAAAAAGAAATGGACTTACAGATTAAGAAGTGGGAGAAAGCAGTAAGATCGATAGACTAGGTGTCCCCAAGAAGCCCCACAAGAGGCGGGAAATTAGTCACAGTGATATTGCTACATCAGGTGTCCATGTGGCTGTAGTAGTATTTATTTAACTGTCTGCAGAATGCAGTTAAGGTTCACAGCTGCACAGATGTACACTGCCTAATTTAGGAAAGCTACCCACAACTACTGTAATGTAAATGACATCCCCTGGAGTTGTGCAGTCAAATAATGCCATAAAGATATCCAAAATTCCATTCATCCCCACTTTAGTACACAAATAATTGCCTGATCCCAGAAGGCGTATGAAAATATGTGAGATTTCCCATCAAGCTGCACGGTCTTTGGACTTAAGCAAGAAGGCATTTCCATTCTTTCCATTCTCAGGAACCAAAGAAATGCAACATGCAATCAAGTGATCGTCTTGTGTGGGAGCTGCAGACATGAGTGAGTACAATGAAGAACTATGGAATGTGTATAATCTAAGTCTAATGATCCTGGCCATATGACAGCCGCCTGTGAGTAATGGAGTTTTTGACATAGCAATTACAAATAAGGTTTAGTGCATCCCATTATGGTTCTAATTGAGAATCTATCTAGTCAGTCTGCCAGCCGAAATATCTGATCACAGATATAACTGGAGCATGCAGAGAAGGCAACCACTCTAATTATAGTTTCCTTAGTCTCAATAAAATTTGCCTAAATGTCTGCTGGTCCAGAATTCATGCCGGGTCTAAATATTCAGAGTTAAGTAAAGTGAAATAAGATAGCCATTGTCTTCCATGATGGAAAAACATCTGTCACCCTCAGGAAATTTTAGAATTAAGTACAGAAATGTTTAAGAGAATCAAAGCCATTAACTTAATATTTTTGCTTTTAGGAACTTGTGCAAAAATTATGTACCTGTAATGTTTAATAGCATTTTGCCCATTCCATTAGATTGCCTTGTAACCACAGTTTAAAATAAATAATTATGTAATTTATTTAGAGTTGTGGTTTTTATGTTAAAATGTGACTATGCTTATCCACACAACAGGATGATTTAAGTGAACTTCAGATTTTTATAAATTTGTAAGTTTGAGTACTTAGACATTTAGATTTTAATTAGGTTTATGAGAGTAACTTGAGTACTTACAAAGGTTTTTAAGTTGCACAACTGAAGTACTTAAGGGAGGTATTAGGTGTACTTAATATATTAAAGCAGTTTAAAAGGTAGGGAGGTGTTTCATTAACTACATATGAAAATGGAACCAAATACTATTTAAAGACCTCTTAAAGTGACTACTAAAATCTGCTAGACTTATTAGTAGATGAGTGATATTTATACGCCAAACTTAAAAGCTCAAGGAATATACCCTAAAGAACTGAAAGCAGGGATCTGAAGAGATATATGGGCAACCATGTACACAGTACCATTATTCACAATGTCAAGAGGTGGACACAACCCATGTGTCCATTGACTGATTGATGAATAAACGAAATACATACAATGGAATACTATTCAGTCTTAAAAAGGAAGGAAATTCTGACACATGCTATGACATGGGTGAACCTTAAGGACATTATTCTGAGTAAAGTAAACCAGCAACAAAAGGAAAAACACTGAATGATTCCACTTATATGAAATGTCTAGAGTAGTCACATTCATAGAGACAGAAAGTAGAATGGTGCTTGTCAGAGGCTGGAGGGTAGATGGGGAGTTAAGTGTTTAATGGGTTCAGAGTTTCAGTTTTGTAAGACAAAAAAGTTCTGTGGATGAATGGTGGTGATGGTAGCACAACAATGTGAATGTATTTAATGTCACTGACCTGTACACTTAAAAATGGTTAAGGGCTTCCCTGGTGGCGCAGTGGTTGAGAATCTGCCTGCCAATGCAGGGGACACGGGTTCGAGCCCTGGTCCGGGAAGATCCCACATGCCGCGGAGCAACTGGACCCGTGAGCCACAACTACTGAGCCTGCGCGTCTGGAGCCTGTGCTCCGCAACAAGAGAGGCCGCGATAGTGAGAGGCCCGCGCACCGCGATGAAGAGTGGCCCCCGCTTGCCACAACTAGAGAAAGCCCTCGCACAGAAATGAAGACCCAACACAGCCATAAATAAATAAATTTTAAAAAGTGAAATTCTTTAAAAAAAAAAAAAAATGGTTAAGATGGTAAGTTTCGCATTACATGTATTTTACACAATTAAAAAATATTTTTAAAAAGCTCCCGGAATGACCAGGGTTTTGAAAGTATACTTAAATAAAGCAAACCTGAATTTTTAACACCAAAACAAATAAACTTTGAGTCTTTTTCATATACAGACTCACCACTGAGGGCACTGAAACATCCCCCTTCCACACCGCTCTCCTGCTTTGGGATGGATATTTATGCTGTTTACAACTGACCACAAGTACACACAGTGCGGCATGGGTCTTCTTCACGACACAGCTTGGCAGATTTTCTGTAAGGTCAGTTCCGAGGTCTGAAATTGCTGGGTCAAGTAGCCAGTTTGAAAAATATTACGGAATTGCTCTCTGAATAGGTGGTACCAATTTACACTCTATGATTTCCTCACACTCCTTCCAACACTGAGTAGAAGCAAACGGTTTAATTTTTATTAATTTAATGAGTGAAAAATGGTATCTCATTGTTTTCCCTGAATCATGACAGGGCAACTCATTGTCCCTACTTATTGACAATCAAGAGAAGAAAATTAACTCCGTGGCAGGCACTTTATAATGACCCTTTCTATAAACTATCTCACTTTATTTTGATGTGCTAAAAAAGTATTTTTGTCATTTTTACACATGAAAAAACTAAAAATCAGACACTAAGCTATATGTGGAGAATCAAAGAGCTGGTAAAAAGAAATGTATGGATACCAAGGGGGAAAGGAGAGGGGAATGGGAGGAACTGGGTGATTGGGATTGACACATATACATTACTGATACTATGTATAAAATAGACAACTAATGAGAACCTACTGTATAGCACAGGGAACTCTACTTAATGCACTGTGGTGACCTAAATGGGAAGGAAATCCAAAAAAGAGGGGATATATGTATACGTATAGCTGATTCATTTTGTTATACAGTAGAAACTAACACAACATTGTAAAGCAACGATACTCCAGTTAAAATTAATTCTAAAAAAAAGTGAAGCTGACATTGGGCTTGGCCATCCACTTCATACCAAAGCACTGCACCAAGCAAGATGCATTCATGAGACCCCGAGAGCGAACATCCACAGTCTCAGCTTTTGGTAGCTTTGCCTTCTCCTAACAGACCAAAGTCCTTTAGCATTTAAATGAATATTGTCACCACTTCACAAATGCCTCCTCCCATCCAACGTACAATCTCCTAATTCCCAATGAGCAAGCCTGGTCTTGCTTTGTTTCTGATTTCTCCCAAAGATGAGTCTCCATCTAGCCAGATTACGTTAGGGAGAAATTCTCTCTCTTACACTGAGAGAATCATTAAAGACTTTGCTTCTGCAAACAGATGAGTAACTATTTTAATTACCACAGTTGCACTGCATTTTGTTTCTAACATAATACCGTTATTTAATATTTCAGCGGAATGTGGACTCAGCAAATAAGGACCCCTTTCACCACCCTCTACAGTCTTTCAAAGCACAAGGCTACTGCTGACATCAAAGAGCACTTGAAGAATGAAGAGGCAGGAAAGATAATTAGGTACTGGCCAATGATGCAAACAAAATTGCTATCTTTGATGTCACGTTTCATAAGGATGAGGGCCATCAAAGATGTGGTCCTAAAACTCATGGCCTATGAACTTAAAGTGCACTCTCCCAAGAGCAAAGCCAATTAACTTACTTTAAGGATGACAAAAATTGCTTAAGATTATAAACTAGTAAGATTATTTAAGCAGAAAGATATTGTCGCTTCTGAAAAAGAAAGTTAAAAAGACAAAAGTATGTTGTCATGAGTTAATAAGGGAACCACAGACATAAATGATTAACACAGAAGATGGATAATATGCAAGTCAAATCAGCAAAGTACCAAATTTTATGGTAGCTAAGAAAAACCTATAGTATAATTAAGTAAGCCTGAATAATTTCAGGGAAAAGTAATATGAGCTCACAAAACATTTATCCATTATCAATAAAGTCAGAAACAGAATCAATGGAAACCAATGTTTGAACAGATCTTATACATCCCTTGCACCAAATACAATGAGGTCACAAGACTGGATTAAAGCAGCAGTGAATAAAATATTAGGCACAGTTTGATGACAGAGTCTTTATGTAATAATATGGATGCAATGTACTCTTTTCTTTCTGAAATTTCTGCCTAAATCAACTCCTCCTGAGCCACGTAGGCAGCTATATACATGCACTAAGTCAACCAAACCTCATAAATCACAGCTTTCCCAGGAAACATGTCGCACTATATGACTGGAAAACCAAAGCCCTTCTCTATGATTCTGCCCTGACACAGAAC
Organism: Balaenoptera physalus; assembly: GCF_965194825.1. Classification (NCBI taxonomy): domain Eukaryota; kingdom Metazoa; phylum Chordata; class Mammalia; order Artiodactyla; family Balaenopteridae; genus Balaenoptera; species Balaenoptera physalus. The sequence continues at coordinate 71,022,745 of NC_138890.1, read as the reverse complement.
TTCCAGTATAACATCTAACCAGCCAGGGCGGGGCTGGGATTTCTCCTGAGAAGAGAGCAAATGCCATGTGATCCATTTAATGGGGTTTTAACTATTTGGGAGTTTTAGGGAAATGCTGAAGAGCAAAAAAGACCATAGGTCATAAGGCCCTCTAAAAGGACACAGGTAGCATCTATCATTAGATCCATTTGACTTGCAAAGGGGGAGGCCCTTCCTCTGGGACCGGCCACATGAAGAACAGCAGAGAGTCCCCAGACCCTGCTGGCAGGGGTGGTCCAGCATGGGTGGTGGTCTACACTGGTAAAGTGAATCATTCCTGGCTCTGTGGTTGGAGCCTATACCTGTTCCTCGTACATCAGGACCAGGAGAGGCTCAAGAGCAAAAGATGCCCCTGTGACCTCTCAGCAGGAAGGTTACAGTACTACAGTAGCAGCTCAGTAAAATAAAAAGGACCATATCTTACACAGCCTGCAAGTTTGTAACCGCTGGAGAAACCCAGGTAGCTTGACTGGTATAGGTATTAAGGGAATTTGCTTCATGAATAGACAAACACATATTAAAAGACTAAAGTCTTTTTTTGGTTCAAGAAAGTAAACCCTTTCAATATTCAGACTCAACCGAAGAACGGAAAAACAAACAGTCACTGTCTCAAGCTAAATTAGTTGTCTAGAAGATCAGACAGAAGAAATAGCTTACAGCACAGAGCAAAATTTCTAAGAAATTAATATCATAAGTAAAGATGAGACTTGGAGGACAGAGACTGAAGACAAGAATGTAAATAATATGAATTCCAAAATAAGATTTTAAAAAAACCAATAGAAAATAAAGAAATAATAGGAAAAAAGGAATTCCTAAGCTTAAGTGAAAAGTAGCTTTACATCTTTTGGTCACAGGGTGAAGTAAGTCAGAAAGAGAAAAACAAATATCGTATAATATCACTTATATGTGGAATCTAGAAAAAGGATACAAATGAACTTATTTGCAAAGTAGAAATAGAGACACAGACCTAGAGAACGGACATATGGATACCAGGGGGAAGTGGGGGTGGGATGAATTGGGAGATTGGATTGACATATACACACTACTATATATAAAATAGATAACTAATGAGAACCTACTGTATAGCACAGGGAACTCTATTCAATGATCTGTGGTGACCTAAATGGGAAGGAAATCCAAATAAGAGGGAATATATGTATACGTACAGCTGATTCACTTTGTCGTACAGCAGAAAGTAACACAACATTGTAAAGCAACTATACTCCAATAAAAATTTAAAAAATAAAAATAAAAATAAATTGCTCATAGAGTCCTAGACAAGAATAATGGGAAAAAAAGATATATTTAAAAAAGCCTCACGAAATCTCTGAGTATCTGAACCTTAAGACTAAAAGGAAAAAAAAAATCTTTCCATCTCTAGAAAGAAAGAATAGGCTATCTACAAAGAAGATGGACTAGCCTTGCATTAGTCTTCCCATTTGTAGTATAGAGAGTTAAAATACAGGGAAACAACATTTACAGGTTATTAATTTATAATTTTTGAGAAAGGATTCTTGAAACAAAAGAGCTATATGGTAAGACAGTAGCCTAAAATAATAATGTCTGGAATTGGGGAATAGGAGAAGTACTTGACATAATGAGGACTTGGAAATAAATTATTCCTAAGATCTCAACTTGGGACTGGGAGATGTGAACAAGTAAAATGTCTAGGAATGAGAAGAATAGGTATTTTTTAATTTCTATACCACAGAACAGCTGTAAGAGAGGAACAGATGTTTCAATACAACAGTAATCACTAGTTTAAAGAATATAGAATTTCTTAATTAAGGAAGAAGGGCAGTGGAAGCAGAGGAGTGAAATGTAAGTGATTAAGCCAAAAATGATAGCAAAGGGGAAAAAAGGAAAACTACAAAATATAATGACTTTTATACATAAAGTAAAATGATGGGAATAAACCAAATATACTGAAATCTCAATAAACACAAACATGCTTAGTTTTTAATCAAACAAAAAATCATCTGAGATCTTATTAAAATAACAAAATTTAGCTCTATTCTGTCTATAAGAAAACCATCAAAATGAAATGATAAAAAGAGTAGAAAACAGGACAAAGAAAAATCAGGGAAAACATAAATGATATAAAGCTGAAGTAGTAATAATCAATATCAGATAGAATGGAATTCAAGCACAAAAAGCAATACCTGAGTCCAAAAAAGAATATTTACTTAAGGTTGAAAATTACAATTCATTAAGAGGATATAAGATTTATACACTAAAACTATAATTAAATATCTATAGCAAAGTTTCAGTAAAACAAGCATAAAGTTATAAGAGGAATCTTTTCAAATTTGACAGAATAGACAAAAAATAAATCAGGATACAATCAAAAAGCTTGCCTCCATAGATGAATTTACAATTTTGTACCATATAAACAAAGAACGTGATTTTTTTTATTACTGTGGGACATTGATTAAGGTAATCAAACACGTGGTCATAAGCACACCATCATTTCAGTGAAGTTCAATACATCCTCGGGGGGTTACACTGAATATTTTCTCTTCCACAGTGTGAAAGTCTGAATCAGCTCCTTGCATAGGAGGATTTTAAGTAATGTGGCTGATGACATTCACCAGAAAGAATACCTTGTGTTTTTTTTTTCTTAAAGGGATCACAACCAACTTTTTAAACTGTAGAATCTGTGACATGAAAAAGTACTTTAGAGAAAGAAACTTTAGCAGTTGTAAATTTCATACCAATGTGGTTTGTTATAATCTGTAACCATGCTGTCCAAAACAGTAGCCACTAGCCACATGTGGCTCTCTAAATTTAAACTTTATATTTAAATTAAATAAAGCAAACATTCAGTTCCTCAGTCACACTAGCCACATGTCAAGCGCTTAAAAGCCACATGCGGTTAGTGGCTACCATACTGGCAGCACAAAGAACATTTCCATCATCCCAGAAAGTTCTACTGATGCACACTGAAGTAGCTGTCTCCCAACACCATGAGGAAACACAGAATGAGACAACCTTTGGTGTTGAGGCAAGAGTTCTTTAAGAGGTTATGTTTGAAGCTATAAATCATTCCTATCCTTTTTCAGTGCCTACCATGAAGTTTGTGCAGTACATTATGCCCATCATTTAAAGTTATCTGTACCATAACCTTATTTGGTTGGCATAAATAGCTTTTCTATACAGATGATGACAGTAGGCTCAGATAGGTTAAATAAAATAAAATAAAAATTAAATAAAATTGCCCAGAGTCACAAGACAGTGCATAACAAAGCCAGAATTTAAATGACAAATGTATCTGACCCCCAAACCCATGTCCTTAAGCACCACGATCTGCTACCTCTCAGTGGCATCATCGGTGGGGGGCAGTGTCCTGTGTTTGTTCAGTGGTTCTCACTCTGCATTAAATGCTCTTTACTGTAGACATTTATTTTTTTCCCTGGTTTTAAGGCTGTCACCCTTTTATTTAGCTAATAAATGAAGTCCAGCTTACCAAATACTTCCCTGGACACTTCGATATGCCCCCAAAGAGAGCCACCGTGTCTCAGATGGCTGCGTGTCCAACTGGATTTAGCCTTTCCACTACTCTCAGTGAGCAAGTACTTCTCAGCTATGGAAATTCTCTTTCAGCAGGCACTCTATGGCATGACGACCCAACCAACTTCAAGTCATACCAGCAGCTTCGCTTCTGTTCTCTGAGGAGGTGGGCTACAAAGAAGTATCCCTTCAATGCTGAGACAGGCTGCAGTGCTGGGACTGTAGACATTGCTGGCCAAATGCCCAAGAAGCCACACACAGTATCTATAGAAGGCGAAACACTGCTCTGCAAACTTCCAAAATAATCTGCACTATTAGGTAGGTGCTGGGCTTTGCTGCCAGCTTCCCAAAAGGTTTCCAGGCCATTCTAGAGGAGGCATAGAAAAGTATTTTGAGAACTGTGTAGTATTATTTAAATTTTAATTATTTTCAATAACAACTTTTAAAGATAGAACACCCTTAGAGATTATCTGATCATGTGATGAAGAGATGAGGAAATAAAGTCCAGAAAGTTTTGGCAACTAGCCCCAAGTCAAAAGGATTTGATGTAACAGCTTGAGCCTCCTGATTCATTCTCCTGCAGTATTCAACATCAAATTAGAGGCTTACAGCTGATGGAATCTGGGGTGTCAAGGGCTTTTCATGACAAAATACACCCACTGAGTTGAGATCCAGAAATATGGTCTAACTCAATAATTCCCAAGATGTGGTCAATGGAACACCAGTTCCACAGAACATTCGGAGTATTTTGTCAAAAAAGAATTCTGTGATCAAATATATTTGATTTAAAAAAAGGAAAAATGTGTGTATGTGCAGGTGAGTGTGAAACTACATGATTTTCAGGAGCCCTCAGTGTACTTATGTGCATTATTAACTGCCAAGAGGAGGGTGTAACAGGCAGTGTTCAAAATTTATTTGCTAATAAATATTTTCATTCAATAGCATTCCTCAAGACTAGAGTAGGGGGCTTCCTGGGGGTGCAGTGGTTAAGAAACTGCCTGACAATGCAGGGGACACGGGATCGAGCCCTGGTCCGGGAAGATCCCACATGCCGCGGAGCAACTAAGCCCGTTCGCCACAACTATTGAGCCTGCTCTCTAGAGCCCGTGAGACACAACTACTGAAGCCCGTGTGCCTAGAGCCCGTGCTCGGCAACAAGAGAAGCCACCGCAATGAGAAGCCCACGCACCGCAACGAAGAGTAGCCCCTGCTCACTGTAACTAGAGAAAGCCCGCGCGTAGCAACGAAGACCCAACACAGCCAAAAATAAACTAGAGTGGGATGAAATAAATGCACTTTGGCAAACACTTATCTAACTTTATCAAAAGATGAGTCCCTTGTCGTATTCTTAAACATGACTGCCTGGAATAGATTTAATAAAACGGTATCTTTTGTGTAATTGGCTTTCCTCCAGATGACATCACTACTACCATAAATATCATGGCGAACTTTAGAAACTTATGACATGATTGTAGCATTCAAACTTTCTTAGCAGTTGCCAAACTATTGCCTAAACTGCTAATAATACTGAAATATTTATAAGTGATCATAGTTCAGAGGTTCTGTGTTTCCTTGCATTATTGTTCTATACATCAAAGATCATATCTATTCCTCTAGAGCCTAAAATCTGATGTCCCATAATCAGTGGAAAGCACACAGTCCCGCATTCCTGTGTAGGATGTTGTCGGCAATGTGAGGAAATACACATATAAATAGTGATATGAACAGAGGTATAAAGTACTATATCACTACTATAAATACATTATATACTTTTTACTTTTCTGACCATCAAAACAACACCATGACTTAGGTACTCTTATTATGCCCATTTTAGGAATGAGCAAACCGAGGTACAGTGAAGTTAGGTAACTGGCCCAAGGTCACAAAGATAGTAAGTGGCTGAATCAGGAAAAAAAAAAAGATGTGATAAAGAGTCACACAATTAGCTTTCTCACATTTCTTTTTAAAGCGACTAATGATAATGAGATAAAGTGTGTACACTTACTCCACACAGTATTGAGATTTTCAAGCAGTTTATCTGCTACCTTGAAACCTTCAAAGGTGAACTGTCATTATATGCACATAGAAGCACTTAACACACTAATTAAGAGCACAGGATTGCAGTCAGACAGCTCTGGATTCACAACCATTCACCTATGCTTCACAAACTACTCACCTATAGCCTTGAGTAAGTTACTTTAACTCAGTTTCCTTATTTGTAAAAATGAGTGTAACAAGAGAACTTTACCTAGAGCTTATGATGTGGATGTGAGCCTGTCATGAGATAAAAACTTCCAGTACTTAACACAGTGCCTGGCTTTTAATAAATGCACAGCTGCTGGTGGCTGTTCTCATGACTGTGGCTATTGTGGCTATTAATAAACAATTTTAGAGCACTCTCTAGTTTACAGCACACTTTTCTATGCTTTATTTCATTACGGCCAATACAGTGACATTGCAAGGTGAAGGATGAGGGAAGCAGAAAAGCCTACATCCACCTTTGTTCCTCATAATTATATATGGATACAATTTTCCTGGATGTGAAAGCTGGAAGAAACCACTTGTATGGATAGCAGGATCCTTCCAAGAAATAATATACTTCCTCACGGAGTTATTTTCTCTATTAAAGTTCCCTCTTTCCCAAAGATCTGTTTGGAATCAAAGCCAGGTTTCACAGCCTGAAAATTAATACTGTGCAGCCAGAAATAAATTATTTTGCAAAGAGAAATACCAGACCCACATAATTTTACTCAGTGAAAAATAATCTCCCTTTTTACCTCGCCAGAAAGTACAATGGACAAATATAACAGCACAACGTTTATCCATTAATGTGGTCTGTAAAAGAAAGCACCCCTTTTGATTCCTGACTCCTAGCCATTATTCCAGCAGTACGGCTCCAGCCTGGCAACAAAAGCACCATCATCAATTTGTGATTAGCCATGACATTATCTGGTTTTCAGATTATCCATTTCTACCTGCAGCCTCTATCTCCTTGCCAGGAGACTATGCCTCGTGCCACTGAGAGCAGGCCCTCAGTAGGGAGGAATCATGGCACAGAATACAATGAGATTGTCAGCATCTGAGCTTATGGGAGAGGCTCTGACTGCCTAATGATGAAGATCAAAGAAAACCCCAGCTAAATGTCCACATGTTTCCAAACTTTGCTAACATTCCAGATACAGAAACACATCCTAACGCTTAAGTAAATTTTAAAATTTCCAACCAGATGTTTGCTAGGTTAAGTATGTGTCTCTGATTGACTTCAAAAATTAGAAGATTATGATTCTCATTTTATATTATCTATTTATATCTTCTGTCGCTAATTAGTAAAGGAAATCAAACTTGAAATTTCCTACTAGAAAAAAACATCTTCCTCGAGTACTCACACATTTCATATTATCTTTTTTGGTATATAATATAAGCATTGTGCTTATCAGATTTCTACTCAGTAAGCAAGTTGTTCTAATTCCTGGGTCATTACAGAATGTTTGTCATAATATATAGACAGGAAGTAATAAACCCCATAGGGTTTCCTTAATTAATCATACATTTTGAGGGCAACTAAACTGTTTAACAAAAAGGCTCTATTTTAATTCCTCATAAGTTTGAATAGTTGAGATGGATTTATAGAGTTCATGAAAATCACGGTCAAAAGATATGATGAGCTATGTAGAGAAAATGTGAACATATTTGGCTTGTTCGGCCTCCAAACCTATTTCCCGTTTAGGAGAAAGTGCTATTGTGTGAGTTTTGGTGGGAGAAATGATGCAAAGGTACATATTCAGAAATCTGTCTCAACAGCAGGAGGACAGGGGAGGCATCAAAGGACTAACTAGGTACTAACCAGCCAAGACCTCAGCTGATTTTTCTGCTGTCGGCTTCCCTTGGCTCTTACCTAGTCTCCAAGTTTCCTTCTCTAGACTGCCCATAGATTCTATATCTACCCTTTCCATTACATACGATTTGTTATTTTTAATTAAATGAGCCAAATTTGGTTTTTGTGTTTTGCAATTAAGACCTCTAACTGTTTCAGGTAGCACGCTATTCATCGTGGAAAATATTAAATAAAGTTAAAAATGTTAACTAAAATTTAAGACTCCACATAATTTTTTCCATCTGTACTCTTGTAGGTAAGATGTGAAGTTCATGGGCAGCTATCATTCTTTGCAGGGACGTCCCTGTTCTGATTAGAATTTTAGAACATTGCTATATTAATAATATGCCCTGGAGCTCCAAAGTTTTAATCATTCCCATGTCACCTGCAAATATTAATAATTAAGATATTTAAATGATGCTTAACCCTTAAAAGGTACACATGCTTGTTTTAGTAAAGATTCTTCATAATCATTATAATGTGAAAATCTGCTCTTGTCTAATTTATAATAACTTGCCAAGGTGTGGAAACAGCTAAGAGGTTTTTAAAAGACATGAACAAGAAATTAGACAGGCTGCACTGATTTAGGGTTGACAAGAATAAAAAGCACTTTATGAAAGGTGACATCCAACAAGTTATGGAGAGAAGAAATACCAGCTGAAAACGAGATCCAGCCTTTTGGAAAAACTACCTGGGACTGGCTAACTCTCTAACTTATCTTGGAAGAGACTTACAGTCCCCAAGCAATCTGTTACCTTCGGGGCAGCAGACTTAAAAGTCTGCCTGTTTCCAAGTTCTGAATTTTTACTAATTCTATGTTAAAATTTTAATGAACAACCCAAGACAGGTAAGTCTGTGGGATATATAAAGTATAATGACTTTGAACCCATAAAAGTTTCCCAAGCACTGGAAAATAAGTTGCCTGGGGGAAAAGACCTCAGGAGATATTAATATTTCGTATGAATCGATGGTTCTTAAAACATTTTATTTTAACTGATAATAGCTGGAAAAATTTTTAAGTGTATAGTAATTTTCTTCAATAATATAACTCTTTTTATAGAGTAGATGAATCTGGTTGCCAGTAGAGGCTACTTCACAGCATTTCAATCCTTCTGCTGTGTATGACTTGACTGCTATGAGGTAACATTTCCACCATATATGTGATGGAAGCCTGTGAGTGATTGGGCTGTCTAATATACTCCCAGAAACTGAACTGCATATGGAACGGGCAAGGCGGAGGGCTGTGAGAAAAACTAATTGTTTAATGTAAAACTTCGTTCAATTTTTATTTTTGTATTTTCATAGAATTACAGCTTTTTTCATGCCATTATATTATCTATACTTGAGCACATTCATGCTTGTTCATATTCTCTCTCTTTATGTATGTATCCTAGATCCTTTAAAGTTACTATTACTTAAGCATTAAGCAGATCCAGAATATTAAATATTTTAGTATACCTACATATTAGATACTTTTAAGTAGAAATCATAAAAGAAATTAGTAAAAGAGAATTAGTTAAAACTAAAATCTTCTATATAAGAAAAATCACCATAACCAAAAATTCAAAAGCAAACAACAGTCTAAGAGCAGATAGCTGAGCCATATAAATATAAAAATGAATAAATATAAATATATATATATATATACACACACACATATATAGACATTAATTCTGTTTATGGTTTATGTAGGTATGACATCTGTACATGTACATATACATATATATATATATATATATGCCATAAACAAAGAATTAATATCCAGAATATATGAAGAATGCATGCAAATCAAAAAGTAAAGATGGGGGCTTCCCTGGTGGCGCAGTGGCTGAGAATCTGCCTGCCAATGCAGGGGACACGGGTTCGAGCCCTGGCCTGGGAAGATCCCACATGCCACGGAGCAACTAGGCCCGTGAGCCACAGCTACTGAGCCTGCGCATCTGGAGCCTGTGCTCCGCAACAAGAGAGGCCGCGATAGTGAGAGGCCCGCGCACCGCAATGAAGAGTGGCCCCCACTCGCCGCAACTGGAGAAAGCCCTCGCACAGAAATGAAGACCCAACACAGCCATAAATAAATAAATAAATAAATAAATAATTTAAAAAAAAAAAAAAAAGTAAAGATGGGGGCTTCCCTGATGGCGCAGTGGTTAAGAATCTGCCTGCTAATGCAGGGGACGCGGGTTCGAGCCCTGGTCTGGGAAGATCCCACATGCCGCGGAGCAACTAGGCCCGTGAGCCACAACTACTGAGCCTGCGCATCTGGAGCCTGTGCTCCGCAACAAGAGAGGCCACTATAGTGAGAGGCCCGCGCACCGCGATGAAGAGTGGCCCCCGCTTGCCGCAACTAGAGAAAGCCCTCGCACAGAAACGAAGACCCAACACAGCCAAAAATAAATAAATTAATTAATTAAAAAACAAAAAACAAAAACACTTTGTCAAAACCCATGGGGAGTTGGGGTGTTTTTAAAAAAAAAAAATTAAAAAAAAAAAAGTAAAGATGAACACCTCTAGAAAGATAGAGAAAAATATTAATAAACAACTCACAGAAGAGAATACAAATGGTTGATAAATAATGAAAAGATATGCAAACATCCTGAGAGAAACAAAATTAAAATGAGGTATAATTGGACACACGTCAGACAGGCCAAAAACTGTGGCAAGCACTGTTCCAAGCATCTTGCATATTTTGTGTTGTTTAGTCCTCATGAAAACTTTACAAGGCATGGCTATTATTACCCTCATTTTCCAGAAGAGCAAAGTGAGGTACAGAGAGGTTGGGTCAATAAGCTAGTGAGTGGCAGTCCACGCAGCCCAACTTCTTAACTCGACAACACAAAGTACTGGATAAGACAACTCTGGCTAAGAAAGGACCATGTTCATGGTCAAGTGAACTGTTGTGGAGAGCAGTTTAACAATGCGTAACAAGTTGAAGATGCATACATCCAGTCTTGTTTAGTCAAGAGAAACTCTTACATACATGCACAAGGAAACACTTTAAAAGAAGTTCATCGTAGCACTTTTTAATTGGGAAAAATGAGAAAGAATCTAAATGTGTATCAGTGAAAGAATGAATAAGTAAACTGCTTTACAGTTATACAAATGGAATACTGCAGAATAGTTTAAATGAATAAACTAGTTCTGTATGTATTAACATGGGAAGATCTCAACAACAATGTTCAATGAAAATAAGTTAAAGGATACGTGGAGTCTGATAGCATTTATGTTCATTAAAAATGTAAAACAATGAGATATATATATATATAATATATATATAATTTGTGGAAACACTAAATGTAGTAAATGTATAAAGTGAATGGAGTAAATACACTATAAATTATGACCGTGATTACCTCTGGAAAAGCAGGAGAGAGGAAAAAAAAGAACAAAGGGGATTTCAGTTTACCTGTAAAGATGTATTTCTTTTATAAAAGAGAGGGAGAAAGAGCAAGAAGTGATTTGAAGCAATTTTTTTAAAGTTAGTTTTCTTTTCATTTGGTGGTATGCACATGGAAGATTTCTTGAAATGTCTTTTGTTATATTCCAGACTTTAAAATTTTTCCATAGTATTACACTTAAAAAGATCACTTAATTAAGAACAGAGCATTCCTGAGTGATTAGACAGAATTATGTCCAATTTCCAGGACTAAATCAAACTTATCATTGAAGTACAGAATTTATTTAGAGGCATTTCTCAGAGTTTATTTAACTGCAAGAGATCAGACATATCTCACTAATGCCCATATATAAAAATAACTTTAGAGTTAGAATGTTATGTTATCCGCCCTATATTCTTTTACCCTACAATTTTAATACTTGGACTTCTCTTCTGAGGGCTATTAGAGACAAGGCAAGTCATAGAAGAGAAAAACACAGTTGTTCTTATAAACCCAGAAGACATAACATCAAATGCAAGTCTTCTTAAGAAAAATAAGCATATCATGACTTTTTATTCCACACAACTGTACACCTATCATAAATGGAGTACGACAGGAAAAACTTTCACAATCTCAAGATAACCCTGCTGACAATGAATGAAAAAGTTAAAGTAAATGATAAACAATTAGGAAAAATATTTCCTAAGTGGAAAAATAATTGGTCACTATTACCACATTAGTATTTTTAATGGAAGACAGATAATTATTCAAAACAATCACTCTCCTAAACAATATTTAATCATATAAAAAATATTGTTCACAACACTCCACTTCCATTGTTCTTTTATCTTCAAAACACTCACCTCTTTCTTATTTCATGGCTTTTTCCTATGCAATCTCCTTTTCCAAGAACTTTATTCCTTCAGTTCTTAAAATAGCTAGTTCCTTTTCATCCTTAAGGCCTGTGCAAGTCATTAGTACCACTCATCAAAATCCAATTTTTCTCTTTTCAGGCACATAGAAAACTGTATATACCTGTATTTTAAAAAATTAGGTGTTGCCATGTCATTTGACCTTTTCTGGCCAATCATATAACAGATGTCACTTTCAGGCAAAAGCCTTTAAGGGCCAGTCTTCAAGTCATCATATCTTCCTTCTCTGCTTAGGTGACCACGGAGACATGTGTTGAGATAGAGTCTCCTTCACTCTGAATCCCTGAGTAACTATGATGAACAAAGTTCCCCTGATACCTCACACTGGACACTTGGTTATATAGGGTGAAAAGAAATTAACCTTTGTTTACTAAGTAAACATACCACAGAGACTTTAATGTTGTTACAGTAGCATAACCTAGGCCATCCTGACTAATCCAAGGTCTCAGATTAAATGGCATCTCTAAAGAGTGGAATTTCTTACACAATCATTGAAATTGCTTTAATCCATTATCTCAGGAAACATTTTGTTTCCTTCAGAGCATTTATCACAATATATTTTTAAGTGTATTTTTTTTTGTTTTAAATTTTCCCAAACAGACTGTAAGCACCATACAAAAGGGATTTTAAATGTCTTGGTTACAGTGGTTTCCCTAGTACCTAGCACAGTGACTAGTAGAAGATATCTTCTTAGTAAATATTTGCTAAATGAATGAATGTTTCACTTTATTTTATTTAAAATAATATGTTAGGTACTTTACAAATTTTGATACACATTTAACATGCTTGGGCAAGAAATTCCAATGACAACAAAGGGTTAAAATGCACAAGAACTTCTCACAACACATATGAAAGTTCTGAATTTGCATATCCTATTACATACAAGCTATTTTACCTTTGGGACACCACTGCTCCAATTTAGACAACATCAGAGAAGACTTCTTGATTTGTCAAAAAAATAAATAAAAAGTAATTCCAGTTAAACTCAGATGCAGTTCATGTAAACAGAGTGTAGACTTAAACTTAACCAACATATTAAAAAGTCATAAAAGTTATAAAGATGACATTTTATTGAAGTTGTAAAGAACACATATACTAAGCTGGAGTCCTTACTCTCCTGCTAGAAATTTAATAAATGTTTCAGTCATATTTATGACCATTTCATTTTCCACATATCTTTTGTTGCCAGGATAAAACCTTAGGAGTTCATGCTTCAATAAACTCAGACTCAAGAATCTATTACAAAAATGAATTTTAGGCTGGCATCCACTGAAGCCCTAAATCTTCTCATTCAACTGCCAGGATGTAAGGTAAAAACGGTTGCTGTACTAACGGTCTTTGTCAGCTGCCATACTTTTGCCAGTGACTATCAAGCATGGATTGTCGGTAAGCTGCAATCTATCATGAATTTTGTGGGAGATTTTAACATGCCTGGAGGTCTTAACTCAGTAACATTTCAAGGTCTAGCTTCAGACAAGGCAAGATGCCACAGATAGGAAGCAAGTTTAGACTAAATATGGTAAAAATGAACATTTCTATACACTCATGCTAGATCAGAGTCAATAATGGCAATTACACCTGTGGCAATTTAGCTGGATTTGTACTCATTAATAAGTATTTGACCAAGATAGCCCATGAAACACTTGATCAAATTTTATTTGGAATATTTGTTCTCATACATTTAGCTATATTTTCCCCTGATTTGGATTTTAAATGCTTTTATACTCTTGTTTTCATATTCTTCCATTTAAAACATTTTTTTTCTTTTTATACTACATAAAAAATGTTTAATGCACTCAGGCGATGCATCTCTCTAATACCATAATGAAGTTAAAAACTCTGGCTTTCTAGTAAATGTGTTTGTATCTATGCCTTGTAATCATGATTGATAAATAAATAACAGATGAATTCATTTTTAAAAGGAAAATAATTACGATTCTTAATAACAATAAAAATAGTAGCAAATTTACTCCTATACTCAATAGACACTTGAGGAAACAAAGGTTCTACGAGGGTAGGTACTATGTCCAAAGCAATACAGCAGCATAAAAAACAGTAAGTGTGTGTGTGTTATTAGTTATAATGCATGACCAGGAGAACGATATAGTATACCGACTAGCAGTATAGCAGAGAGAACACACATTAGAGTCAGAAAGACCTGGGTTCAATCTCAGTGCCATCATTTACTAGCTTCCTGACACTAATTTATTGAAAAAATTCATGGGAAGAGTCTTTCTACATAGTAGGTGCTCATTAAAAAAATAGCTATTTATCATAACATTATTTAGACATGACTTCAATAATTTTCTGTTAATGGTCAGCATTGCCCAAGCATTGTATGATAAACATGCATTATTTCTATAAACAGAAAAAATAAATCATATTAAAAAAGTAATTTTATAATGTTGATAATTTGAGATTAGAGCCATACCCAGATCAAGTATTAAAAAGGAAAGCTGACCAATTTCATATCAACTTTATTTCAACATATGTTAGCGGTATTGATGTTGAGAAAGGCTTGTGAAAAAGAAATAAGTATTGGTCAGGAGAACTTTCACTGGCATTTCTACTGAAGACAAAACCAACAAGGTTGGGATGAATCATGGAAACCTCAGCAAATGCAAAAAGAAACAAAATAAGAGAAAAATAAAAATCTCCAACCTTTTCCTTAAAATTCCACAACTTATTCTCTTAAACAGAAACTGGAAAACCAGAGTTTACTCCTTCATACTTGCAGATATTGTATGTACTGTGAAGTGGAGATATCAATGCTAGTGCCCACATGGAGACATGAAGTACAGAGAATAATGCAGTGCAATCACATGGGTTGTGTATACATGTCCTTGCCACTCTCTCACTTCGTCCAGGCTTAAATATACACTACCAAATGTAAAATAGACAGCTAGTGGGAAGCAGCCACAGAGCACAAGGAGATCAGCTCGGTGCTTTGTGACCATCTAGAAGGGTGGGATAGGAAGGGTCAGAGGGAGACGCAAGAGGGAGGAGATATGGGGATATATGTATATGTATAGCTGCTTCACTTTGTTATAAAGCAGAAACTAACACACCCTTGTAAAGCAATTATACTCCAATAAAGATGTTAAAAAAAAAATCACATGGGTTTATGTAGCCAGGGGACACGCATCATTTTTAAGTTCACCCATCTATATCCAGATATGCAAGTTTACATTAACAGTAACAAGCATATGAAAAATAAATACCAAGTTTTCTACTTCACTGATTACTGGCTTCTATGAAAAACAAACAGGTTACTCATCAATTCCTTAACCACTAATGCAGAAATCTTGGAATGCACTTTTTCCTTCCAAGTACAGAGTGCTCCTGAGTTTTTGCTGATCTATTTCCATATTGATTAGGAAATAGATTTGATCCAATACTCAGAAAAACCTTCACCATATGTAATTTCTTCAAACGTTTAACTGATGAGGATAACACCCTACATCCAAAGAAAATGGTAACATGAGAAGACAGAGATAAATTCCTGTTATAAATTTTGAGTTAAGAAAAGAAGGAGAAAATTATCTTCAAAAAAAAAGGAAAGGCCTTTTTTTTTGAAAGGGTACATAGAGTCTGTACTAGTTTTTTTTAACATCTTTATTGGAGTATAATTGCTTTACAATGGTGTGTTAGTTTCTGCTTTATAACAAAGTGAATCAGCTATACATATACATATATCCCCATATCTCCTCCCTCTTGCGTCTCCCTCCCTCCCACCCTCCCTATCCCACCCCTCTAGGTGGTCACAAAGCACCGAGCTGATCTCCCTGTGCTATGCGGCTGCTTCCCACTAGCTATTTATTTTACATTTGGTAGTGTATATATGTCCATGACACTCTCACTTCGTCCCAGCTTACCCTTCCCCCTCCCCATGTCCTCAAGTCCATTCTCTACGTCTGTGTCTTTATTCCTGTCCTGCCCCTAGGTTCTTCAGAACCTTTTTTTTTTTTTAGATTCCATGTATATGTTAGCATACAGTATTTGTTTTTCTCTTTCTGACTTACTTCACTCTATATGACAGTCTCTAGGTCCATCCACCTCACTACAAATAACTCAATTTTGTTTCTTTTTAGGTCTGAGTAATATTCCATTGTATATATGTGCCACATCTTCTTTATCCATTCATCTGTCCATGGACACTTAGATTGCTTCCATGACCTGGCTATTGTAAATAGAGCTGCAATGAACATTTTGGTACATGACTCTTTTTGAATTATGTTTTTCTCAGGGTATATGCCCAGTAGTGGGATTGCTGGGTCGTATGGTAGTTCTATTTTTAGTTTTTTAAGGAACCTCCATACTGTTCTCCATAGTGGCTGTATCAATTTACATTCCCACCAACAGTGCAAGAGGGTTCCCTTTCCTCCACACCCTCTCCAGCATTTATTGTTTGTAGATAATTTGATGATGGCCATTCTCACCGGTGTGAGGTGATATCTCATTGTAGTTTTGATTTGCATTTCTCTAATGATTAGTGATGTTGAGCATCCTTTCATGTGTTTGTTGGCAATCTGTATATCTTCTTTGGGGAAATGTCTATTTAGGTCTTCTGCCCATTTTTGGATTGGGTTGTTTGTTTTTTGATATTGAGCTGCATGAGCTGCTTGTATATTTTGGAGACTCATCCTTCATCAGCTGCTTCGTTTGCAAATATTTTCTCCCATTCTGAGGGCTGTCCTTTCATCTTGTTTATGGTTTCCTTTGCTGTGCAAAAGCTTTTAAGTTTCATTAGGTCCCACTTGTTTATTTTTGTTTTTATTTCCATTTCTCTAGGAGGTGGGTCAAAAAGGATCTTGCTGTGATTTATGTCATAGAGTGTTCTGCCTATGTTTTCCTCTAAGCGTTTGATAGTGTCTGGCCTTACATTTAGGTCTGTAATCCATTTTGAGCTTATTTTTGTGTATGGTGTCAGGGAGTGTTCTAATTTCATTCTTTTACATGTTGCTGTCCAGTTTTCCCAGCACCATTTATTGAAGAGGCTGTCTTTTCTCCATTGTATACTCTTGCCTCCTTTATCAAAGATAAGGTGACCATATGTGTGTGGGTTTCTCTCTGGTCTTCCTATCCTGTTCCATTGATCTATATTTCTGTTTTTGTGCCAGTACCATACGTCTTGATTACTGTAGCTTTGTAGAATAGTCTGAAGTCAGGGAGCCTGATTCCTCCAGCTTCATTTTGCCTTTTCAGGATTGCTTTGGCTATTCGGGGTCTTTTGTGTTTCCATACAAATCGTGAAATATTTTGTTCTAGTCTGTGAAAAATGCCAGTGGTAGTTTGATAGGGATTGCACTGAATCTGTAGATTGCTTTGGCTAGTACAGTCATTTTCACAATGTTGATTCTTCCAATCCAAAAACATGGTATATCTCTCCATCTGTTTGTATCATCTCTAATTTCTTTCATCAGTGTCCTGTAGTTTTCTGCATACAGGTCTTTTGTCTCCTTAGGTAGGTTGATTCCTAGGTATTTTATTCTTTTCGTTGCAATGGTAAATGGGAGTGTTTCCTTAATTTCACTTTCAGATTTTTCATCATTAGTGTATAGGAATGCAAGAGATTTCTGTGCATTAATTTTGCATCCTGCTACTTTACCAAATTCATTGATTAGCTCTAGTAGTTTTCTGGTAGCATCTTTAGGATTCTCTATGTATAGTATCATGTCATCTGCAAACAGTGACAGCTTTACTTCTTCTTTTCCGATTTGGACTCCTTTTATTTCTTTTTCTTCCCTGATTGCTGTGGCTGAAACTTCCAAAACTATGTTGAATAATAGTGGTGAGAGTGGGCAACCTTGTCTTGTTCCTGATCTTAGTGGAAATGGTTTCAGTTTTTCACCACTGAGAACAATGTTTGCTGTGGGTTTGTCGTATATGGCCTTTATTAAGTTGAGGAAAGTTCCTTCTATGCCTACTTTCTGGAGGGTTTTTATCATAAATGGGTGTCCTAGTTTTAAAACTGACTTTTACAAGTTTGAATAACCTTTAAAAACGTCACTTTCTAAAACATACTTGGAATTTTCTTAAGAAGACACTTGATTTTTTTGCAATGCAATCAAGTGTTCTCAGGACACTGAAAACTATGCTCCAGGCAGGGAGACCTTGACATTCTACAATTTACTGAGAACAAAAGCAGGTTATTTGTAAAAGCACTGCTGGCATGCTTCCTTGCAAGATCGGGTGGTAACAGACCTTAGGGAATAATCCCATTCTGTCCACAAAGGAACTGGAGCAAGTGAAGACTGCTAGAGCTACCATGTCACAATGCTACCACAGCCAAGTACAAGCCACAAGCCTAATGATTTTGGCACAATACTGGCATTTATGTCATAGACAATCTTCTTCCTCTTTAATAGAGCCAAAATTATTTCTTCCAAAATGGTTCCAATATCCGAAGGGGGTAATTTTCTAATGTTAAACAAACAGGGTGGGGAAAATGCAGCAACAATAACAAATCAAGAAAAAGCCCACCTTGATGAATAAAGAAATTTTGCCACCAGTTTTAAAAGTTAAAAAACCAATCTCTGAATGATGAGCATTTTTTTCCTCAACCTGATTCTAATTAAATGATACTAATTAAATTCTATTGTGGGCATTGATGCCAAGTTTTTAGAAATACTCTTTTGAGCCATTCTCTCCTTGTCACAATCTCTTCTAATAAACACCATGCACTTTTAATTTTGATCTATGACCTACAAATTCTCTGAAGAATTTGAATTTGAATGAAGTTTCTCCTCTCCTAATACCAGTTAAAGGTATTGAGATTCATGCCTAAATGACAGTCAACGTTTTCCCCCCATTTCATTTTGTCAAACTCAGAAATACTCAGAGACTTAAAACGGCTGTTTTTGAAAATATTTTTTAACAGTTACGGTTGTTAAAAAATAATGTTGGGGACCAGATTAACAGAGCTCTTCATGCTGCCATTCTCTTCTTGTGCATTCTATGTAGAGAAATTTGTCTTTTTAATATTTTATTTTCTCATTCATCAACGTTCTTCCTTTCTGGCCACTTTTTAAAGAAAGCATCTTTATCCATTAAATATTGTTATTCCCTCTCTGATTCTTTTCTTGGGCTAGTTCCTTCCTTTCAGCAATGTTACTCCATCCTTAGGCTTTACTTTTCACCTATTCTTCTGAAATCAGACCATTTTTGCTAATGTTTACTGGACAAAGTTGTCTGACTATCCCATGGGTGTCTTAGGTATGACATGTCTTACCCTGAACGTGCTGTCGTTTCCTAGAACTCTGGTTTTCTCTCTGTGATCATCACATCAGATAAGGTCATCAGCATTCACAGTCATCCAAGCTAAAACCCTTACGGTAATTCTTGACACTTCTCACTCCAGCCCCAGATCTGTCACTAAGTCTTGTCCATTCTGCTTTGGAAATGTCACTGGAATGCATAGCCTCCCCTTCAGTACAACTCTGATGCCTTAGCTCAGGCCCCTTTCTCTCTCCTAGACCATTTCAGCAGCCATCCTTCTTTCAGTGTCATTTGCCTTCAGAGTTTATTTTCTTCCACATCCAAGTTAAAATTTTCTAAAGTACCAACCTAACAAAATATTTTTGCTGGCTTCCTGTTAGTATATGATAAAGTCCACATTTCTTAACGTGCCATAGAAGGCCCTTTTTGTATGACTGCACACCATTAATGTTTCTGAAACTTAGGCTGTAAGTGAGGATACTACTCATTAGAGGAGTTGTGAGGTTTCAATGACATGATGCATGTCAAGTGTCTACCCAGTTCCTGAAAATTACTGAGTGCTCAAAAATGTTAGCTGTTATTGTTATCATTATTACCTTTTTTCTTCATAACTGATAAATTTCTCAACCTCCCATCCCCAAGTTACACCCCACTCTAGCCATGGTGGACCAATTTTCTCTTCCCAAACATGCCCTTCCTTTTCATCTTGTGTCTTTGTACTTGATGCTCTCTCTGCCTGGATTTCCCACCGTAGAACTTCATGACTAGAGTTCAGAGTTGAGAGATAATCCCCCCTTTCTTATCCTCCTACCTTATTTACTATATACTCTATACAGTGTATACACATTACCATATACATTGTAAATACTGGCAGCTGCCCCTTCTATGTAGATATAATAGTTCTTGACTGAGAACTGAGAGGAAGAGGGAGCCCCATTTCATGGGCCATACCTGCTTGGATTGGAGCTTCCATTACACTGTACTGAGGGGTGGGGAAGGAGGAAGCAAGTCATGGCTCAAGTACACAGACCCTTGTTGTTTTTACCTAGATTTAATAGGTCTTCTTGAATAAGTGTGTCTTTGTTTGCTTGACTCTCATAAGACACTTCAAAAGGCAGGAATGCAAGGGAACTTCTCACCTTTTATGACAAAAGGTAACCTGTTGCAGGCCATCTACAAAAAACCCACAGCTACATCATACTTAAGGGTGAAAGACTGGTTGCTTTCTTTTTCCTTAACATCAGGAATAGGACGAGGATGTCTGCTCTTGCCAATTCTATTCAGCACTGTAGTGGAGGTTCTAGTCAGGGCAATTAGGCAAGAAAAGGAAATAAAAGGCATGCATATTAGAAAGAAAGACATAAAACTATCTCTATTTGTAGATGACAAGATCTCATGTATATATAAAATTCTAAATTATCCACTAAAAAATTAATACGTTCCTCAAGGTTGCAGAATACAAGATCATTACACAAAAATCAACTGTATTTCTATACACTAGCAATGAAAAATTAAAAAGTGAAATTAAGAAAACAAATCCATTTACAATAGCCTCAAAAAATAAAATACTTAGGAATAAATTTAACAAAATTTGACACAATAAGTATAAAAATCATACTTCAAAAATACAAAGCATTGTTAGAATTAAAGAAGATATAAGTAAATAAAAAGATATTCCATAAAATAAAGGAGAAAAAAGAACAAATTAAGCAATTATTTTAAGACATTTGGGGATACCCTTTCCTAAATGTCTTCAACAAATGGGAGTAAGGAAGGGAAGGAGATTCCTTGCTTTATCTTACGCTGATTATCAGCCTGATGGGCAGGATTTCTAGGGCAGCCTGACGTCAACACCTGAACACCAAACACCATACACAAAAACTTAACATATGACATCTGTGCATGTGTTATGGATGAACACACTCAAGAAATTCCAGATTCTCAGAGATTTGTGGGCCAGATTTCCTTGGAACTGTGAGTGGAATTTCCTAGATTTGGTTTGGTAATCACCATAAATCTAATCCAAAATGAATGAGGAATAAAGCAGAGGGTCAGACAGTTCACTCCAAACTTCTCATAAATGTCCTGAGTCAGGAACTACTATGCTTACTAGTTAAGTAACTACTGTGTTCAAGCTTTTGCTTTAGTGTCATCCTAACAGGCAATAAGATAGTCTGTAACATCCAGAGCCACTCTGTACAGAACAAGGTCACTGCAGTCCCCAGACAGGGTAATTCAAAGCACAGTAATCTAGAATTCTGCATTTATTACTGCAAATTTCTTTCAGTACAGTGTTCAGAGAAAGAGATATGTTTTCTAGTTCATTATTATGTCTTTGGGCTAGCAAACAGGGTTAGAGCTATATTTCAAGATCCTTTGTAATGTGATATTTACAGTAAGTAACACAGAAGCTCCTAAAAGCTTTTAATTGAATGATTGGATGTATATGTTTCATAATTCTAGTAATTAAATAATAGAAAATATTTTTAGGCATTTGTACCAAGCAATGTACCAAGTTCTTTATATATCAGAGTATACCTTGTGGACTAACCCATAATGCAGAGCTCCTTACTCCTAGACCAATCTCTACCTTTCCAGCATTCATCAGTGCCAAACTGGCCATGCTGCTAGCATCTAAGGAAGAGGATAAGACCTAAGAAAGTCCTGTTAGGAAGGAAAAGCAAAAAGAAAGGCTGACCCCTCTGGGCTGAGGAGTACCGTCAGAGGCAGGCTGGAGAAGCACATCATGAGAAGTCCAGGGCGGGGACAGTGTGTTAGGTACAGTAAGGGGAATGCAGAGGGCACAATACATCTGCCTTCTTTTGGGACTCCAGGAAGAGGTCACCTCACAAATCCACACCAATCTGAGGATAACCAAAATGGCTCCTGCATGGCCCCACAAGGACCTTGAAATTACTGGAGGATTTGGCCAGGATGTTTGCAAAGTCCTACACTCGTGATCATACCTAACAGATAAGCAAAAACCCTTCAAACATCTTGCCGCAGAGTTGTGGATTTAACTGGGATTCCCCAAAGTCCTCTCCTCACCCCCTCAGCTCCTTGGCCATTATCTGCTCAGCTGCTCTTTCATCTTGTCTGGTTCCGGCTCTAGGTTTTTTCCTGAAGTGCCCTGTGCCTGAAAAATGCTGCCTGGTATTCCCCGGCCCTAGTCAAGCCCTCCAAACTGTCTGTTTATCAAACAGCATTTCAGATACCACCTCCTTCACAAATCATTCTTAAAACAATTACAAGTAAGAGATCAAGTTCCTTGGCTCCCACTCAAATACAGGAACAATAAACTATACTTTTTTAGTTTTGCAGTCATAAGCAACAGGAAGTACATAGTTGTGTAGTGAGAAATAAATACTTATAAATGCCAGTAATTATTTTAAAAAGAGGAAGTAGTATAACGTATAATACAAAAAGTATGTGATGTGTCTCTTTGTACATCTCAGTATAATCTACACTACTATAATCTCACTATGATCTACAAAACTATAATGTTATCATTGAATAAGCTACAGAGTTTAAGCAAGATATGATGTCATAAGGTTGCTTCAAACAAGTGAGATTTTCCTTAAAAAAGACCTAGATAATGTTTTCCATTTTCTACTTATGATTTTTAAGGTATATTGGGTTTATTTCTTAGTTTACTACACAGTAACCAAGCCAAGCTTATAAACATTATAATTGAAGCCATTATAAACATTGTTGACTCAGTCTTGCCCCCTGCAGGGAGTGTTAACATCTTACTGAGTTCACTGAGATTTAAAAATTTGTGAAATGGAGAAAACTTTAAGATAAAGTTGACTCTTTTCAAATCCAATTTTGCCACATCAGAGAGAAGGAAAGCCTATTCTAATAATATTAAAACATTATAAATCTGTTCAAAATAACCCGATAGTAAGTTTTATTCAGAGTGGCTTCATTTGGGGCTCTAAATGCAAAAACTGAGTTGTTGATAAAATCTTGACTATATTTTAATAAATGATTTCTCAGACTTGTCATAAGAATATTCTGGGGTATTTTGTAACTACCTCATGCTAGACCAGTGTTCCACAAACTTCACCTTACAGTGGAATTACTTTGGGAGCTTTAAGAAATAAATGCTGATGCTTGGGTGTGGGTACCATTGTCCAAGATTCTTATGTAATTGATCCGGATGAAGCCTGGGTGTCAGGATTTTAAATGCTCCCTGGAAATGTTAATATGCCACGATGGTTGAAATTCATTGAATTTGGAGCACTAAATTTGAGTCTCCAAGGTACAGGCATAGGAATCAATATTTTGGACCAAAAAACTCCAGGTGATTCTTATTACCAACAAAGATAGGTAAACAGTGATCTAGCCCAGTGTCTTCACATTTCAAACAAGAAATTACTCATGAATTGACTTGCTTAAGAGCACAGTTAATCTGTCAAATTCTAATTAAAATCTCTCTGTGACAATCAGAACTTAATTCATTTTTCTTAAGATGAAAACAGTCATGTTCAAAATTTGGAATGTGCCTTGTATGCTATTTCTAAGTCAGATGAAGACATTCACATTCAGCTTTGTCCATATGGAAGAATTTTGCATGCATTAAACCATGACATTAAGTATGGTCATGGGAAACATAGTCTTTAATCCACAGAAGATGAGGCACCCATAGAACCAGTGTTTCTTAGTACAATAATGTGTACTTAATAAGCCACCACAATCTTACTTGTAAATGTCAACTGCAGTATCACAAATCATATTACCTTCTATCAGAAACACCTATAACCTGGCTTTCTGTGTGACTTTAGATTGATTTCAGATCAAAAACTTGTAAATGTGATATCAACTTCCTGGCAAACACAGGAGATTGAAACCATTTCATAGAATCTCCCTTTCCCACTGCTAATATAAACAGCAACAAAACAGGTAAAATCTAACAAAAAATTTCACTCTCAGCACCTAAAGTAGGAAATAGGCACAAACTCCTGCTATAATATTTGAAAATGGCAGCCAAGGAATGAAATAGGAGACTGCTCCTCCAAATAATACAGGGAATGAGAATGATTCATCAATATCCTATGGAGTCTCACTAATTCTCCCTGGAGAGCTAGTGTGGGTTCAGCTTATGGAGAAATTAGGGAAAGTTTGGAGGAGTAAAGGTCCCTACCAACCAACATAATAGCTCATCAGAAAGCAGAAAAACAGAGAGGAACCAGCCGTTGTGATTTCTACCAGATGGGAGGAAACCAGACGGTGAAGACAGGATGATCCTCGCCACACAGGGTCAATTATCCCGAGTACTCAACAGGAGAAGAGGAGACCCATGGACAATAAGGAAAAAAGATTCTCAGGGAGCAGGAGGCTGGACTGAAGCCCCTTATGATGACAATGGGGAGGAGGAACTACTGCTGGAGAATGATGGGGCAAATGGGTGAAATCAGCACCAAGCATGATTCTCTGAAATCGAAGGTGCACCAGGGACTATAGCTGAAATGGGAGGAATCACTCAAATTTCAGGGACATCCTCTTTGAAAAGAGAATATTCCCATGACCATACAGAGTGATCCTAGCACAAGTCATACAAAGAATATCCTCAGAAAGTGCAGAGCACAGAGCCTTTCATCAAAGCTGCCCAAACCCCGGCTGAGATCTTCCTCTACTCTTCTGGGCTCAGAACACCAAGTACTTGAATCCCTGGCTCTCGAACAGGAGCAAGGACAGGAAGACAACTCTTAGATAAATTTGGAAGGGAGAAAAAGAAAATTCACCTTTACCAAGTTAGTGGAAATAGAAATTCTGGACAGAGCTGCCCATTTTAAGCAAGCATAAGACAAAAAGAAACGGGACAGGAACTTTCTAACATACTATAATTTTTTTTAAGGCACAGAGCAGATTAAGAAAACAAGAATACTCCATTATAGGAAAAAAAGAATAATCAAGGAAATAGAAAATAATTATGCATCATTAAGTATAACGTTAGCTACAGCTTTTTTGGAAATGCCCCTGTATCACATTGAGGGAGATCTCTTACTCTCTAGTTTGTTGACAGTTTGTTTCAGGAATGGATTCTGGATTTTGTCAAATGTTTGTCTGCCTCTATTTAGATAATCGTGATTTTAAAAAATTTATTAATATGGTGACTTACAGTGATTCTTTTTTTTTTTTTTTTTTTTTTATTTATTTATGGCTGTGTTGGGTCTTCGTTTCTGTGCGAGGGCTTTCTCTAGTTGCGGCAAGTGGGGGCCACTCTTCATCGCGGTGCACGGGCCTCTCACTATCGTGGCGTCTCTTGTTGTGGAGCACAGGCTCCAGACGCGCAGGCTCAGTAGTTGTGGCTCACGGGCCTTGTTGCTCCGCGGCATGTGGGATCTTCCCAGACCAGGGCTCAAACCCGTGTCCCCTGCATTGGCAGGCAGATTCTCAACCACTGCGCCACCAGGGAAGCCCCTACAGTGATTCTTTATTCTGGGATAAAACAATTGGTTATTATATATACTCTTTCAATATATTGTTGGTGCACTTTGCTGAAATTCAGAAATTTTGTATCATGAAAAATATTTGCAAGCTCTTTTCTTTTCTTGAAATGCCTTTAGCCAGTTTTGGTTTCAAAGTAATCTGGCCTCATAGAATGAGTTGGGAAGTTTTAACTCCTGTTTCTTTTCTAGAAAAATTTGTATAGGATTGGCATTATTTCCTTCTTAAATGTTCAGCAGAATTTACCAGTGAAGCTATCTGAGTCAGGATTTTTGTTTATAAGAAGGTTTTTAACTACAGGTTCAATTTCTTTAATTGATATAGGGGTATCTATGTTATTTCTTCTTGAGTGAACTTTGTTGGTTTACATCTTTCAAGAAATTATCCACTTCATTTTTATTAGCTTAAAGCTGTTCATGGTATTGCCTCATTATTCACTTATCAGTAAAATCTGGAGTGATGTTACCTCTCTCATTCTTGATATCTGTCTTTGATAATCTGTCTTTGCTTTTTCCCTGTCAGTGTGGATAGCGGCTTATCAATTTTATTAATCTTTTCAGTGAACCGGCTTTTGGTTTCAATGATTTTCTCACTTTTTCTGTTTCCTACTTCATTTATTTTTAAGCTGAACTTACTTCTTTTCTTCTGCTTATTTTGGTTTAATTTGTTCTTTTAATTTTTTAATGAAGAAGCTGAGGTCCCTGATTTGAGACCTCTCTTCTTCTAATACAGACCTTTAGAGCTACAAAATTCCCTCTAAGTATTCCTTCAATGGCATCTCACAAATTCTGATATATTGTTTTCATTCATTCAGTTCAAAACGCTTTCTAATTTCCCTTTTGATTTCTTCTTTGATCCATGGATACCAGAAATGAGTTACACAGTTTCTGAATGTTTGGGTATTTTCCAGAGATCTTTCTGTTACTGCTTTCTGAGTTAATTCCATTGTGAACTAAGAAGACACTTTGCATACAGCTTAAAGAATCTGTCAGGCTATGCCTGGGTTCTCTCTGCCCACAGCACAGCCTGGAAAAACTCTCAAGCAGAAACCTGGGAAAATCTAGCAGAGTCCTTTCAGGGATCACTTTCTGTTGTTACTTGAGGACCAATATCTTGAAACCCATCGTTTCATATATTTATTCTGTTTTTCAGTTCTTCTCAGGCAGGAGGGTTAATCTGGTTCCTGTTAGTCCATCTTGGCTGGAAATAGAAGTCTCAAATTTGTTTTAAGTATTATAAGTTTTGAATAAATATTTTACCAGATCATACACATAAAGAAACTCTGGGTATAAGCATTCAGAGGTATAATCAGAAATTTATATACCAAAAAGATTTCCCTAGGCCAGATAACAAAAGAACATAAAAATAGCAAGCCATCTCTTTCATTCTATTGGAAGTGTATACCTATTTATCATTCTCATACTTAACAATTGCTACAATATATTTCTAAAGTGTAGAAATATGTGACTTTTGCAATTTTGTGTTTCACTCGAAATAAAGTTGTAGTTAAGTGTGTGAGTTTTGAGGTTATACCACTGTGTTCCAATCCTACTTTCTCCATGTATTAGCTGAGTGAATTTCAGCAAATTGTTTTACCTTCTTGTGCCTCAGTTTTCTCATTTGTAATATGACGTTAAAAAATGATATCTTTGGGTTGCTATAAGTATTAATTTCTCTAAAAAACGGATCATAATCCCCAGTATTACATAATTTTCCATTTCAAATTAATACTACTTTAATTTATGCATAGATAAATCATAATCTGACTGTAAACAGTAAACATACAAACATAATAGATTCATTGCTATTATCTACCTGACATGCAATGAATTCTCCTGAATGATGTCTTTGCCTTCAGCCTCTCCACCCTCCATTTCTTTTTGTTTACCACTCCAGATTGACCTTTATAGGGAACTCCTTTCAAGATTAGAAGTCCTTCATAAACCCTCTCCCCAGAGCCTCCTGCATAGAGGGCAGCCTCTTGACTTTGGCGTTCCAGACTTTGGGTATTAAGGTCCAAGTTTATTTTTCCAGCCTCATCTTCTACTCTTCCCTTTCACTGCATCTTAGAGCCACACTGATGAATAAGCATCCATGAACACTCAAGGACCTCTACTGCGTCTGTACTTTTTTCGTTCTGTTTCTTCTACTTGGAACCGCTATGTTTATGTTGTCACACATATGGCCTGCCTTTTATATACTGCAGTGTGTGGAGCAGAGGGAACACAAGGCAACTTAAGATAAAAATATCTGCTCTTGGGCTTCCCTGGTGGCGCAGTGGTTGAGAATCTGCCTGCTAATGCAGGGGACACGGGTTCGAGCCCTGGTCTGGGAAGATCCCACATGCCGCAGAGCAGCTGGGCCCGTGAGCCACAGTTACTGCACCTGCGCGTCTGGAGCCTGTGCTCCGCAACAAGAGAGGCCGCGACAGTGAAAGGCCCGCGCACCGTGATGAAGAGCGGCCCCCGCTCACCACAACTGGAGAAAGCCCTCGCACAGAAACGAAGACCCAACACAGCCAAAAATAAAAATAAAAAATAAATAAAATTAAGAAAAAAAAAATCTGCTCTTAAAAGGATCACAGCCAAAAAAGTAAGCAGTCACAATGCAATGATGAAGAGAGCTAGTCTAAAGGAATGGGATATATGGCAGGTATAGTAAAAAAGAAGAGCATGCCTAATTTTTGCACCAAAGGTAAGGTAAGGCAAGGAGGCAGGTGGTGGTCGAGGAAAGCTTCACAGAGTAACTGTTCTCTGGACAGTCTGAAGACCCCTCTGACCTACTTGTATTAGATTTAGCAATATACTAGCCCATTGATTACAAGTACCTTGAGTGAAATAAACTACTATATATTAGTTACACTGTGAAATGCTTGGAACAAGACTTTGTGCATAGAGAAGGGGGAGACTAAAGAGGCCAGTTAAATAGTGAGTAACTACTAATAGCAACACTGGTACTTACAGTAGAAACATGTCAAAAAAAAGATGAGCAGGGTCTAAAAATTCAACTGCATAACAGGCAAGGCAGTGATGATGATATATAGTATTTTTCATTTGACCTGTATTATCACAAAAAATCCACACAAAAATTACATTGTTCACAACAGATGCACTCTGACCTAAGACATTCCGAGTGATGCTGGAACAATCTTCCTCATCCATAAACACAATTTTGTGTAGGAGAGCATATCATATCTTGGCTTTATTTTTCATAATTATAGCTTATTATTTATTGAGCACTTACTCTGTGCCAGACACTGTCTAGGCACTTTATCTTTCATTTAATTCTCATACCAAGAATGCGAGCCACTCTTAAAACATGCTATTTATTCTGAGTCCTTACACTCTCAATAAAAGCAGCATTAAACTTTATGTGTATGATTTAAACGGTTGACAAAATCCCCTTATTCCATATCTGAAATTCCATTTTTGAATATTCCGCTGTTATCTTTTTGATAACTGGGGAGTTCAGTTAAAAGAGATTAGCATCAATAATGATCATTTATTGGGTGCCAAGTATTGTATCATTAAGTCTCAAAAATAATTCAAGGTTGACACAGTAGACACCTATTATATATTCAGAAACACAGATCAGAGAGGGCAATCACATTTCCAAGGTCACACGTCTTAATATTAAGGTTTGATTCTGGCTATACCCTGTGTTCCTAAAACACAGCAAATATCACTCAGTAGATGCCTACCATGTGCCAGGTGCTCTGCCTATTATGTGTTAGGAGCTTATTAACACAGTATTGCTTTTAATCTTCCCAACAACTCTATAAGGTAATTGCAGGTCCACAATCCTTTATCTGAAACCTGTGGAGACAGGTGTTATTTAAGAATTTTTAGTATTTGGGATTTTTTTTTTTGAAATATACAATGATATAACATAAACCCCTCTCCCCACCCATGAACGTTTTGTTATTTATTGCTTTTGGCTAAATCCTATGTAATAACCTTTCATTATATTTAATTCGTGTGTGTGTGGTAGCTTCACCTAGTTTCCATACCAGCTAAAACTCTAATGTCTTCGGATCTGATGCTGAAATAGGAAAATATTTATGGAGCTACACAAATACAAAATATTTGAATATTTTTATTTTGTATTGCAGGTTCCTCTGCCTCTAGGTAGACAAACCAAAAGCAAACAAAGATATACATAAATAAGGACACTTAGAGCTGGAATAAATGAAAATACTCACTGGTTTAACTCAAAGGAGTTTTAGAAATAAAGCATCAGGGTCTAACAGGCTGCCAACACATTCAATCTTACTGCATAGATCAAAAGAGCACAGGCTTAAATCGAAGAGTGAGAAACGGAAGCTTGGCCTCTCCCAGATCAGATTAATCAATGAACTGATTTTCTCCAAAACTTAGAGCTGTCCTTTATACAGCCCAGCATCTCCACTCTGAGTTTTAGCTTTCCATCTCCCTTTGCTATCATTCTCCATTCCGTTCTTCTTTTCTTTCCCTTCCACTTTGCACTGCCTGCTTTTTTTCGCTCTCATTTTCCTTCTCTTGTGTTCTTAATGGCATTCAAGATAAGGATGTCATCTGAGCTACTGCCAAAAAGTTCAGTTCCCACAGATCTTCTGGTATTTCTCTGATGCCCATTTAAGGCTAAGTTTAGCTTAGAGAGTGCAAGGTTATAAAACGTTCTTAACGACCTCAGGAGTGCAGAACTGTGTGTGTGTGTGAGCGTGCAGGAGCGTGTGAGTTTGACATCTGCGGCTGGTAATGTTTTCTCTCTGTTCCTTGTAATTTCATTCTCACTAAATCTTCTGAGTGCAAGAAAAAGGGAGACCTCTTATTTCTATAAACCAACATCAGCTCAGTAACTGGGGTAACTGGTAATTAACTGTGGAGTTTAAATAATGTTATTCAGTACAAGATTCCATCATGCTATATCGTGTAATATCAACACAGGAATTAGTCCAATACTGTTTTTCCCATTATAATGAGTTAGTTTTTTTCATTCAGATTAATTGCAGGAAAACTTCTGCAATTCTCCCTTAATCAGGAACCATGTCTGAGCTCTCACATAAATTTGTTATTACTCCTATTATAGTATTTACTATGTTGTATTTTATTTTAGTGTTTAAGCAGATGACTAGTTCTAGTCTTTAAACAGATAATTTGCTTCTCATTAACAGGGAGTATATATTGTTTGTAAGCTGAACTCCACATACTTGGCCTAATACTAAATAAGTACTCAATAGATATGTGATAAATAAATAAATAAATGTTTATAAATAAATTTATTTTAGTTACCATCCTGTATGTTCTAACTTGTGGTTAAAAAGGTAAAAGAAGGGCTTCCCTGGTGGCGCAGTGGTTGAGAATCTGCCTGCCAATGCAGGGCACATGGGTTCGAGCCCTGGTCTGGGAAGATCCCACATGCCACGGAGCAACTGGGCCTGTGAGCCACAATTACTGAGCCTGCGCGTCTGGAGCCTGTGCTCCACAACAAAGAGGCCGCGATGGTGAGAGGCCTGCGCACCGCGATTAAGAGTGGTCCCCGCTTGCCGCAACTGGAGAAAGCCTGCGCACAGAAACGAAGACTCAACACAGTCATAAATAAATAAATAAATAAATAAAAGAACGTGAATTTCTTTAAAAAAAAAAAAAAAAAAGGTAAAAGAATAAAATTCCAATAGGAATTTTAGGAAATTCCTAGGAAAAAGCTATAGATATTTATAATATTTGGAAATGGGGAAGACTTTTTAAACATAATACCAAAGGAATAAATCATAAAAAGCCTTTTTGGAGGGAAATAAACAGAACATATGAAAAGCTTTAAATTTTCACATATTCAATGACTCAGTAATTACATTTCTAGGATATATTCTAAGAATAAAATCAAAGATATAGATTTATCTACATAGATTTTTATCACAGCTTTGCTAAGAAACAAACCAATAAAACCACAAGAGAACCTGAAAATGACCTTAAATGTTAAATGTTAATTAATAAAAAATGTAATTACAGCAGACAGCTATATCACCATAATTGAATTTAAGGTCTGAAATCAGATTGTTGGAGATCCTCCTCCTGTTCTAATACTCCCAATGCTACCATAAGTTTGAAGTGGGCAAAACTTCCTCATCTGTGAGACAGAGAAAATAACTTTACAAATATCATACGGTTGTTTAGAATGTAGATACCTAGCCCTCATTATTACAACATGCAGTGTAACTATTACAGTCCATAATCTAATACAATGTTGTTCATAACCTAAAAGAAGAAGCAGGATATAAGTACATTTCATGTTACAGAACGTGAAATATTCTTAACAGTTGATTCCAGTAAGAATGGAAACAGCCCATTCTTTGTAAGCAATATA
Organism: Balaenoptera physalus; assembly: GCF_965194825.1. Classification (NCBI taxonomy): domain Eukaryota; kingdom Metazoa; phylum Chordata; class Mammalia; order Artiodactyla; family Balaenopteridae; genus Balaenoptera; species Balaenoptera physalus. The sequence goes on along the minus strand of NC_138890.1, from coordinate 70,991,003 downwards.
TGTGTGGTAGAACAAAGGACTCAAAGTATAACCCAAATCTTAAAAGTAATTAATTCTGACTGGAGAAAAATCATAAATAATCGCATTTCTTGTTTTTCCTTGTCTTATTTCTAAATTACCTTATAACAAACACGCGTTACCTTTAGATCAGAACATTACAATGGGAGGAATTTTTTCTATAAGTATTGCCTATTCGTTTCTTGGAAGTATCAAATCCACTGCATACAGAATTCTGCAGAATTCCAGTCTGTTCTCTCACCACACTCCCCTGTATTCCTGGTCACATTATTAATTTACTATGCTACTTGAACGTCCATAGGCTGAACAAACCCACCCTGCATACTTTATAATAAATTCCAAGAGCATGGAATTAATGTTGATTAATAAATGTATAAATTTTTTCTGCACAAAGTTTGGTCTGGTCTACATAATCCCCAGAATTCTGGAAAACCCTAATTTGCCAATCTCCACTCTCGTTCTTGGAGAATCTGGATAAGGTCTGAGTAGGTTTAATAACAGTCACAGTTACTTTACCGACTGAAATGTGAGTGGATGAACAGAAATGTACAGAATAATTCAAGACTTTAAGGTGCCATCACACACTCCTGAGCAGTAAGTTATAACGGATGCCTTTAGAGAAGTCACCATCATCATGTTCCCCATGAATTAGACAGTAAGAGAGGCACTATACATCTGTTAAATGCCCGCTTAGGCAGGAGCATAATAACGCAGAGTTTAAACAGCCAGTACTCTGACAACGGAATTCAGTCTCACGACGGAGGGAGCGAGCGCACACCCTGTGACTGGAAGTACTCGAGCAGAAGCGGAGTTACTCCTCCTCAACATGTTTTTAGACACCGAGTTCATGCGTTAACTGGATGATTTTCTGAAAGTTATCCTGAAGGGAAATCCGTCCATTTTACATGTCACATAAAGGCGTGATAGTTTAGATTTTATAAACTTTAACATTTGCAACTTGATCTCACTTTTTTTTCTGATGCAGATTCAGATTAACAAAAGGAACTTTTCTTTAAAATATCAGTAGGTTAAAAAGTAAATTTCCAATCCTCCTTTTTAAGGTACCGTTTACTGAAAGATGGACATTTTAAAGGAAATGTCACTAAGCATAAGGGTATTTGAAATTTTACCAAATTTACACACTTTTTAAAAGGAAGTCATGTTTACATGTTTACTACTACAAACTGTTAAAAAACAATTGTTTAACAATTTGTAGTAGTAATTTATGCATAATTTTAAAGGGTCTAGGATATATTTCTAACAGATGGTCTTTATATAAGCATCAAGGAAAATTCCATTACAAAATGCGATTTCAACAACCATTTAAGGTATAGAAGTTGAAACAGGGACCTGAGGCAGGCCATGTTTATTTTTATTTTTTAAAAAATATTTATTTATTTATTTGGCCGCATCGGGTCTTAGTTGTGACATGTGGTATCTTTCGTTGTGGTGCGAGGGCTCTAGAGCGCATGCGCTTACTTGCTCCGCAGCATGTGGGATCTTAGTTCTCCGACCAGGGATCAAACCCGCATCCCCTGCATTGGAAAGCAGATTCTTAACCACTGGACCACCAGGGAAGTCTCCAGGCCACTGGAGTTTATAATAAGTAATCACTGTACTTAGTCCAGAAATCCCTCAGGTAATTTCATTTCTTGCCTGCCTGCCCCCTCCAAGTTTCTACTGATAAATAATAAGGTATATTTTAAGTGTTAGAGAAAAAACACCAAGTCTTGATATATAATGATGAATGCATGTCTATGTATTTTCAGGTTTATATTAAGTGCAATATTTATCTTATTTCAAATGTCGTCTTTATGGAGAGAGAAGCAAAAAAAATTGAATATTGTCATGTGCCTTGGACATAGCTAAGCTGTCTGCATTTTACAATCAGCATGGGACCACAAGAACTCTTTCTTCAATTCTAAGTATAAAAGGTCATTGTACATATCAGCAAGAATGAGGAAAGAACTCCAAAAAGGCTCAGCTTACCCAGCACCAAGACTCAAGTTAAATACCACAATCATGCCAGCCGTTGGTTACCATTCAGTCTCTTGTCTCCAGTCCGGAAACCAGTCTGCCAGAAGCCCAGATAGCAGAAAAAGCTGCCATGTTTATCACACTACTGATCCCAAGAGACCAATTTAAAGGGAAATTATATGTGTTCTACACTAAGAATGAAAAGTATCCCTAATTTTACAAAAGACATTTTTCTAGGAGAACAAAGAACATATATTTTGAAAATTCAATCATTGAAAAAGACAATATAAACCATAAATGTAAACTGGGCACATGGGCCTATTCACTAACCTCAAAATAAATAAACTATTCTTTTTGTAGCTAAGCAGGCAATGTTTCTTGAGAAAAATTATCAACTCCACTTTCAGTGGGATTAGCTATTACACATTAAAAATTCAATTGAAAATATCTTTCAAAAGCGTTCAAGTTCAGAGTTGCAATCTAAGAGTGGAAATTGCTAATTTCTTCTTTGGAAGAAACAAAGTTTTAGAACTTTCATCTGAAGGTTAGTACTTAAAAAGATTTTTAAGAAACAAACCCATGTTTAAAAAAGAAAATCCTTCAGGCCAATGCATTAACTAATAAATTTTGTAATTCTTCTGAAAACATGCTACTGTACATGTAAAATATATGTTAAGTCTTTATTGAATTTCCATAAATTTAGTAAGGACTAACAAAACCAATGAATGAATAACTGTTGCAGAATAACGATGTAATGCCTGGAAGCCTCTTTCTCGAAACTACACAATTCCTTTGCCAATTAGGAACTGAATTTGAAATCTGCTCAAGATAAAAGTGCTACAAAGTTTACATGACCTCCAGAAAAATGAACATCATCTCCACCAATTATAACTATGTTTGAAATTATAAATTTAACTATTTTCCATTCTATGGTGTTTAAATAAACTTATCATCTCAGAAATTTGTTTTATTCCATTCTCAACAACTTATCATTTTATGCTAACATTTCACAATTAATTTTTCTTCCTAAAATAAAAGCATCTGGTGAAGACGTTTAAATTTGTCCTAAGTGTAACTATAAACTCTGTCATTTGTGGAATGTACTTCGGTCCCAAGAAATCTCTATTACCTTAGGAATAATGTAAATATCTTAATGTACATATACATACAAGTGTATGTTAAAAGGCTGCATACATCTTACTTTTCAAACTTCACCATATAATTCTAATTTCTCAGCTTCTTCTCAAGCTTCAACCTGAATACCAGGATTAAGTTTTTGTCAGTGTAATGGATATAATTTTAAAAACACAAGGTTTCTTTGCAATTCAAAGCCTCTATACATATATAAACCATCACCACTACTTATCTGTAACATTTCAATGACATAGCTTCATATACTCAAAGTTTCACGACAAAGAAAGCACTATACAACTTTAGATGCTATGAAAGCCCTGGGAAAATCAATTGAGTATGTATGTAATTATGAATGATTATGTAATATTGATTTCAGTTTAAGCTTATTTTACTTTTATGGTTCAGTGCTAAACAGTTATCACATTTTATAAAATTTACCTTCTTTGATATGCCCTTTTGCTATCAGAACATTATTAATAGTTCACTTATTGCATCAACACTGGGGATTTTCAGTAGTCTACAGGTCACGAGTTTAACTGCTATTTAAATTATGGTAAATTGGTTTCATATTGGCTTGACCGACCGTCTACATGGATAAGATGGACAATGCTGGAGACCTACCCAGCACCCATTCCCCTACCCCTTTCCTCCTGCCCAACACAACTTCTACTGGGTTGATACCAAACTCTCCTTTTCAGATAGATGACTTTGAGAGGCTTTCATCATCTCCTTCTCCATAGACAGGTCCTGGTAAGTCTACATGGAACATATTAATACCATTCCTCTTACCAGGGACTGGTTCAAAAACTCAAGCTTAATCCAATCAGCATATGGAGTATCTCTGAAGGCTAGTATTGGCCCATGGTTAAAGGAGAGGTTTTCTCTCTCTAGATGTGAACAAGAAAGCATGTTCCCTTAGTTACTGCTGGCAGTCACTTTACAACCATAAAGAACTGGAGGGTAGGGCAAAACTGACAAAGGAACGCAAGGCCAAGACAAGTAGAACAACAGAATGAAAGCCTTGATCATGTCCTACCTGAAGCCCAGTGACTCTGGAATTTTTGTATACAATGTCATATATTTCCTTGTTGGTTAGGGCAATTTGTTTCAGATTTTTGTTGGTCTTGCAGCCAAGAACATGCTACATTTTTTTTTCAACAGAGGCCGCACTGCCAACAGTGACTCCTAATTTGAATTAACTCCAAATTATTAGGATCTGCCATCAGTCACTCACTCAGAATTACTCTAGAGCCGGAGTCCCAGAGTTGGCCTCCTGAACTGAGTTCACTCTGGTGGAAAAAACTGAGACACTTCAGCTGCTATTAGCTATATCTCAAAATCTGACCATGCAAGTTATAGACATAATCAAAGAAGAATGAAAATATTATTTCGTTAGAAGATTTTTTCATCAGGTAATAAAAAATTACACATTTACAACAAGATAAACTTCTCCAAAGGGAGGTTCTCTTTTCTCTTCTTACCTCTTTCACACTGTGGACCAGTGAATCCATAAACACAAGCACAGCGGTTGGGTCCAATACAACGTCCACCATTCTGACATCCATTTTCGCAGACGGCTGCAAACAAACACAAGAAGCTCACTGTACAGTAAATGTCCAAGTACAATGTAGTAGTGTAGAAATGTAGCAATAATGGATCTTACCTCTAAAACACGTCACATCATCCATTTAAGTAAATATATTTCAGTGTATATTGAGACCAAAACCTACACAATTCATGTAAATCACGTTGTTAAGCAAGCATTTGGTAAAAGCTTTTTTTTTTAAATCAGAATCACAAGGATTGGCTGGCTCTAATGCCCATACAGTCAGAATATAATGATTCCATCCTTTATTTCAGTTCTATTAACACTATAATCTATTTTCATAGGTAAAAGGTGATTAAAATATGAAGGAAAAGAATTGTAGACTTTAGAGAGCAGAGAGAGGGAGAAAAAAAAGGAGAGGAAAATGCGATTTGAAAAAATAAAGAGGATATGGCAATAAAAAAGAAAAAAACAAAGAAAAGGAAGCCAAAAAAGAAGGCAGAATAAATAAGTAAAAGGCAAAACTAACATGAAAAATGGGGGAAAATACCATCAATTCAGCAATAAAATACCAAGAGAAGTAACTAATGTGTCAATTTATAGAAAGAAAGAAAGGGGAAAACCTCACTGTGTCAACACAAAAGGTTCTTTCTTATGAAATTAACCCACAGTTCAAAATTTGTAAGTAATGATGACAAACACCTGCAGCACACACTTTCCCTCCTCTAGACTTGTGACAGGGAGACCAGAATTCGGAAGTCAGGTGGCCCAGAGGGAGCCAGTGAGTCAGAAAGGAATCTGAACTCTCTCCCCACCCTCTCTCCCCACTGCACCTCCCAAGGAGAGCAACTCAGCAGCCAGGACCCAAGACAAGAAAGCGTCCTAAAAAAATCACCCTTCAGATTACTTGAAAAAGAAGTATTCCTGTGAAACATAATGAGGACAGCTGAATTCAAGAATCTCATCTCCTGCAAGAGAAAATACCGATACCACAAGCTATGTCGTAACCTATCCACCTGTTGAACAGATTAACACTCTGTCCTCACAGAAGTAGAAGAGGATTACATTCTATGACCTGTGCCTCCAAAACAGGACTTAAGACACGAAAGGGCAGTGACGAGGCAGAGCACATTTACGTGCGCTTCAAGCGAGGGCCATATCGGAAATGGGAAGCTCAATAAATAAAGCGATATCTAAAGATGCAAGAGGGTTGCTATTTCCTTACCAGGAACATGCAGCTGGATTACCCACCATCATCCAGAGCACACAGAACGGTTTCTCTTCTGCTCATAGCAGCAATACCAAAGCATACTTTGAAACAAGACACCTTCATCTTAAAGCATCAGTGTGCCAATCGTCTTAAAATTCTTTGTCTGCATCAGGCTTCGCTCCAAAGCAGAATTCTTTGTATGTCTACACAAGAACGTCTCCCTAAGAACCACACCTTTCCGCTTCTTCACTTGTCCCAAGCTGAGTTTTACTAGAAAGTCCAATTCATCACTGCCTTGGAAAAACAGTTGGGCAGTAAGTTAGATGGATAAATACACAGGATAAAAGATGCGAAATAAAGGTCATGAGAAGCATGAGAAAGATGGAGGCGGAAAGGAATGTGGAAGGAACAAAAATCTGTCCAGAGAACTCTCGGTAGGGTATAATTTCACAGAAACAACCGTAGGGATTTGAATATTTTGATTGCTAAAGGTATACTGCAAATGGGTAACACTCACCTAATGTAATTAATTAATATGAAAGGAATTTTCATTAAATACTATCAAGGTGTAAGAAATGTAAATGAAAGTCACTGTCCCAGACGTGTTCTCTCATTATACGTATGCTAACCCTTATGATGTGAATGGGAAAACGCATCCAAGACTGACACTCAGGATCTATCCCTGGGGAGGCGGAGGGAGGGCTTCTCTCAGGGTTTTCCAAGACAGAGCTTCCAAATGCCAGGGAGGAGAAGAGGGCTGGATAAGCCTGGAGCATCTCCTGGAGAGAGCTCGCCCAGTACACATGAAATCCAGGCTAACTTACACAGGTTAGACTAACAATGCCTCTCCTCTCACTAAATTTTTTTTTGGTGTGGAAAACGTAGTTATTATTCTAAAAAATTATGTTAACATGCAACATGGCTTTTTGTTACTTCAAATGAAATAATTTTTTAAATTTCTCAATTTTAATTTTTAATACACTAAATATCAGCAGGTATAACCCATTTAAACAAAAGATCTTCGGTGTCTTCAGTAATTTAAGGAAGTACCACGGGTTCCTCTGAACAAGAAGGATGAGATCGGCAGATACAGCCATTTGCTTCTATTCCTACTCTCACCTGAGAGAGAGCTCTTCCAGGAGAGGGACCATAGGGAGTTTGCCTTTGTATCCCCCTCATTTACTGTAGTATTTGATGTACTGCAGATTCTCAAAAACTCCCAAAATATGTCAAAATCTCGCAGGATTCTTCCCACCTTTTTGGGAGGCGGAACAACGCAGGGAACAGACGAGGAGTTCTGCTGTGCTCAGCACATCCCAATCACGTCATCCTTCCGAGTCTCAGCTTGCCTGCCTATAAAGTAGAGTTAACAGTCCCTACCCCAGAGGAGTTTGAGGATTAAATAAAATGGTGTAAAAAACAAAGTTCACAGTGGCTACACATTCAAGTGTTCTACAATCTTAATTCCCCTTCTTTTTTATACTGCAAAGGATCTGTATGAAAAATAAGACTTGTTCTACAGCAACCAAAGTTTACCCTGAAGAGCAATAGCCAAAGAAGAGAAGCAGGCAATGCAGATTTAACAGTGGACCAAAAGGGAAAAAAAGAGGTAATTTCCTTCTTTTGAATAAATTAGGATAAAAGTTATTTTATAAAGTAACAAGACGTAATGGCAACAAATTTACCTTTCAACTGGAGTTGGAAAGAAACTTGTATAAGCCTAAATTTCCACCATGGAAAGAATGCTGACCCCCCAGGAAGAAAAAAAAATGCTTACACCTAGTGTGGGACACAGCAAAAGGCAAGGGAGAAGAAGACTATGTAAAGAAATATGAGCTGGTTTCTTAACTGCCTGCCATGATCTGGGGAGAAGGGAGAAGCAAACCCTGTTTCAAGTTGGTCAGCCTGTGATATAGAACCCTGATCATGACTGCCAAAGCCTGAATATTTTTATTCAGTAAATATTTACTGAGCAACTACTCTGTGCCAGGTAATATGACAAGTGTCTGTTATTACTAGACAGACTCCTACACCACTCAACATAGGTACAAACACTTGGACATAAGTCAAATCTGAAATTATGGTGGTTACTTCTACACAAACGTATGGGATAAAAACAGATGCTAAACCAGGTTAAAATGTTACAAAGAGGAAAGAAACAAAAGCCTATTTTTCTACACCAGATAATATAAATCTCTACTACTGGCGCTACCTTCTTCCTTTGTCTTCCAGGTTACCATGCTTTCCCAGTTTTCCTCCTGTCTCACTGTCTACTCTTTCTCACTCTTTGCTGGCTTCTCCTTTCTCTTCTCCACCTCAAAATGTTGGGCAGCAATCAAGGCTCTGGCTTCAGCCCACTTCTCTTCTCTACCTGCACCAACTTCCTAGTGATCTTTGTCTAGGCCTACAATTAAAAGATTAACCATATAAAAATTCAATCTATATGCTCCCGAAGTCATATCTCTATCTCTGACCTCTCTCCTAAGAGGTGAGTTCATAGATCTTTTCACTTGGAACTCTAACAAACTTCTTTAACTATCAAATCCAAAAGAGAACTCTTGATATCCCATGCTCTTAGCCCCACCTGACCCCAGTCCAAACCACTCCCCACTCAGTCTTTGGAATATCAGGAAATGGCATCACCATTCAGCCCAGAGCTCAACCCAAACCTTCTAGCTGTCATTATGGATCTTTGCTTTTTCTTTCAGTCTCATTCACCACACCCATCCCATCAGTACACACTTCCTTCTATAGATTCTACCTCCAATGCAAGCTTAATCCAAACACTTATCACATCCTCAAGTTACTACAGCATCATTCACCAGCACCACTGCACTAGCCTCCTAACTGGCCCTTTCATTTTCTCTCTTGCCGTTTCTACAATCCAGTTTCAACACAGCAGCCAGAGTGATTTTTTTTTTTAATGTTAATCGGTTGTATCACTCCACTGCTCAAACTGCACCAATGGGTTCCCATAATATTTAGGGGATAGTCCAAATTTCTTTCCTTGGTTTATGGGGCCCTACACCTTTGTCTCTGAACTCATCCCCTGCCATTATTTCTTTCCCTCACTTCAGCCACGTAAGTCTTCCTCTTGTTTCCAAAATGTATGTAATCTGTTCCCACCACAGGTCTTTCGTATTTGCTTTTCCCTCTGTCTAGAACACTCTTCCCGTAGACCTAAAAGCACAGACTCAGGTCTGTGTTCAAAGTCACCTTCTCAGAGATCCCCCAGTTAAAAAATAGCAGAGAACTGCTTATTCTGACCCAGACTCTCTCCCCCTTACTCTCATTTATTGTTCTAGAACTTCTCATTCCCTAAATTTGTATTAGGCATTTCACTTTTCACCTACTTGTTACCTGTCTTCCCTACCAGAAGATAAGCTCTAAGAAGTTGGGCATCATCTTGCTGGTTACTGATGTACTCCCAGCACCTTGCACAATGTGGGGCATACAGTAGTTATTCAATAAACATTGCTGAAGGAAGTGAAAGAGTGCTTTCTAAAGAACATTTTCTACATTTCTGGGAAAGCAGCTAAGCAATTTTAATGTTTTTATAATCCTCATTTTAAAAAACATTTCCAGGACTTTTCTGGGTTCACAAGCTGATACTGTTACCCCCGCCTCTTTACTCCAAGTAAAACTCTCTCTATGAAAGACAACTTAGAAAGCATCTTCCTTAAACCATTTCTTGAGCTGACATGTACTAGTTATCATACCATCACCTTCTTATTTGCTGGGACTAATGAATTTTTTAAGTTATATAACTTTCTTGAACCAAATGTTCTATTACCCGTGAGTAAATGTTAGGCAAGGATAGTTCTGTCCCATGAGATATCTAGAGAACAAATTTTCAGATGTATGATGGTCTTCTGGCCCAGTGTTTTTTCACTTTCCCCTGACTGAAAAGTGTGGTGACATCAATATGGCTTGCTACAGGAGCAGAAGAACATAAAAGCACCTCCTACAGGATGGGAAACTACTTTCCATCACCTCATTTCCCATTTCTGTGTGAAGAGCAGGGAAGAGACATACCTACAAGAGCTCTTTCTGTAGAACGTTCAGGAAAATACATACATACATACATACATACACACACATACCCCAGACAGGTACAGCAGCTGAATTCAGGAAAAAGTGGCTAGTTTTAGGATAGGTTTGACGAAATACTCTGAAAGACCAGTTGAGGTGAGGCTCTACCCCTGCAATTCTAAAGGAATTACGATTTTTCTCCCTAAGGAGTAAAAGGCTGAGTTTCAAGAAGCATAACAGTGTCTCTTCTCTGGCTATTGAATTCTATAAAATAGGGATACAATCAGATCTCCTAATGCTTTTGTAGGTGTAAAAAAAGGTATAAATCTGCTCTGTTATAAATAAAATAGACAAATGATGGGAACATGCTGTATAGCACAGGGAACGCTACCTAATGCACTGTGGTAACCTAAATGGAAGGGAAGTCCAGAAGGGAGGGGATATCTGTATATGCATGGCTGATTCATTTTGCTGTGCAGTGGAGGCTAACACAACATTGTAAAGCAACTGTACTCCAATCAAAATAAATAAATAAATATGGTGTTCATAATAGACTTTTTTAAATAGTTATAATCTGGAGTCCATTGTATAAAATTTGGAAAATGCTTGAATGTATGAAAAAATACAGAAAAAAAATCATTTATGAAAAAAGAAATTTTGTTACAATCTCTGATCCACTGTCGTCCAGTTGTTTCCTGCTCTCATCTGGTCAACCCTAGCCTAAAAAAAGTTATTACATTGGCATCTTCTATTCTTGAAAAAAACTGGCCTCAGTGCATGGTGTTCTCTCAAATTCCTTAAGATTCCATTTCCCAGACTCAATCTCAGGCTAGCTTAACAGCTTTTCCCATACCTGAGAACCACCTACACAAGGGGTCGGCAAACTATGGGTCACAGGACAGATCTGGCTCACTGCCAGTTTTTGTGCTGTCCATGAGTGAAGAAGGGTTTTTACAATTGTATGTGGTTGAGAAATCAAAAGAAGAATAATATTTTTGTGGCACATGGAAATTATATGAAATTCAAATTTCAGCGTCCAGAAAGTTTCGCTGAAACACAGCCAAGCTTTTTTATTTGCATATGGTTGCTTTTGCACTACAATGGCAGAGTTGAATAGTGACACGGATCACAAAGTGTAAAATATTTACTATCTGGCCTTTACAGAAAATGTTTGTCGACTCCTGACCTTAAGAGAATATTTTTCTTTAAATCAAGTCACCTGTTTATTTTAAATTATTTTAAAAGAAAACTTTATAGCACTTATAAACAGAAAGCTAAAATTACCCAAACCTGAAGGCAACCTCAAAAATAACATCAACAGTCACAAGGAGATACCACTTTGTATCCATTAAGATTGCTACCATCAAGAAAACAGAAACAACAACTGTTGGTGAGGATGTGGAGAAATTGGAACCCTTGTGCACTGCTGGTTCCCACCTGTAGTAAAATATAAAACGGTGTAGCCACTATGGAAAACAGTATGAAGGGCAGCTCTTCAAAAAACGTAAAACAGAATTACCATGTGATCCCTCGATTCCACTTGTGGGTTTATATCCAAAAGACCTGAAGCAGGGACTTGAATGGCTGTTTATCCACCCAGGTTCACCACAGTGTTATTCGTAACCAAAGGTGGAAGTATCTCAAGTGTCCATCAATGGACAAACAGATAAAAGCAAAATATGATATATACACAAAATGGAATATTATTCAGCCTTAAAAAGTTAGAAAATTCTGACACAAGCTACAACATAGATGAACCACGAACACATTATGCTAAGTGAAAGAAGCCAGCCACAAAAGGACAAATACTATATGATTCCACTTATATGTGGTACCTAGAGTTGTCAAATTCACCGAGACAGAAAGTGGAATGGTGCTTGCCAGGAGGTGGGGTGAGGGGAAATGGGGAGATAGCATTTAATGGGTACAGAGTTTCAGTCTTGCAACACAAAAAATGTTCTGTGGATGGATGGTGGCGACAGTTGCACAACAATGTGAATGTACTTAACGCCACTGAACATACACTTAATAGTTAAAATGGTAAATTTTATATTATATATATTTTACAATAATTTTAGAAGTTTTTTAAACTGCAACAAAAACGGAATAAGGTTAGTTTAAAACAAGCTAGATATTCTTGCACATCTAAGATGTGGTCTTGCTATGGTAAAATGGTTAATGAACAATTCTTAGGGAGGCCTTGATGATTAGCAGCAAACCTAGACTCTGCACCTGATGAAATGCAAACGGAGTGAAAAGGGACTTTCTTACTATTTATGATTCAACTTTCGTTAACATCATTTCTTTCTACTCATCCACACTTAAAAATATGGGGATTCCTGTAAGAGTCCCACAATTTGGGAAACACTAACCTAAAGTATTCCCCAGTGATAAGTCAAAATACAAGAGCTATCATCCTCACCTTCTTGCTAAAAGGTTGTTTTTGATTATAATAGGATATTCTCCAGTGAGTGAAGAGCTTTGCTGGATTAAAGCTCCCTCTTTGGGTTTCCCTGGTGGCGCAGTGGTTGAGAATCTGCCTGCCAATGCAGGGGACACGGGTTCGAGCCCTGGTCTGGGAAGATCCCACATGCCGCGGAGCAACTGGGCCCGTGAGCCACAACTACTGAGCCTGCGCGTCTGGAGCCTGTGCTCCGCAACAAGAGAGGCCGTGATAGTGAGAGGCCCGCGCACCGCGATGAAGAGTGGCCCCTGCTTGCCGCAACTGGACAAAGCCCTCGCACAGAAACGAAGACCCAACACAGCCATAAATAAATAAATAAATAAAATTTAAAGAAAAAAAAAAAAGCTCCCTCTTTCACAATGACATGGTTTTTAAAAAATCACTTCACAGCCCTGTACTGTGGTATTAAATAATAAAATATATTTGAGCAAAGGACAATTTATAAGATTGTCTCTGCTAGGGTTTAAATTTGGGATATCCTAAAAAGAGAGAGAGATCACAGCGAACGTTACCATTTTTTTCAGAAAGGTATCCATGCTTTATGGAACTAGATAAAAGAAAATCAAGTAAATATTTACTTGTGATATATGTCAAATTTGGTAAAGCACTAGTAATATTCAACAACATCAATACTCTAAAACAAAAATTTTTAAAGAACTGGAAAAAAATTAGGTATTCAGCTATAAGGTATGTCTTTTCTACATCAAAATATTTTTAAAGGATTTTAAGATCCTTTACAAGACCTTAAGTTATGACTCAGTATCAAATGCCCACTCAATCAAATTATTTCTCATAAATCGAGTCTATCCCAATGTTGCTTACGTTGTCCACAGTAAGTTCCAATATATCCTTTCTGGCACTGGCAATGGTCATCTGCACAGGTCCCACCGTTCATGCACCTAACGCTGCACTGCTGAACTGCAAAGAACAACAAAAAACATAAAATTATCAATCACCAGAATTATAGTATCTGTGAGAGTCATAAAACTATACTAAATACCCAATTAATGACAAATGTATTCTACGGAAGGAAATGTTATGACCCAAGCATACCTTTATTTATTTGTAGGAGGTATGCACACGAGCATATCTGTTCCAACATATGTTATTTAGTATATATTTAAAATCTATTACACTTTCAATGTTAAAAGAAGGAAATATAAGGTGACTAGAAGTGTCAGTTCTAGGATGCAGGAAGCACTCATATATCCATTCAGAATGCGGTGGCTGAGGCCTGGCACTGCCATCACCCGGTGCTTAAGCAACTGCTTCTCTTTCTCTCACATCAAGTGTTTCAACAAGGTCTGCAGGTTCCACTGGAAGATATATCTCAAATCCATCTTCTCCCTTCTGTCGCCATTGATACTGTGTGGTTCAGCTACCCTCATCTCTCACCTGGACTGTTGCAGTAACCTCCTCATAGGTTCCCTAGCTTCTACTCTCACCCTCTTCAAATTCTTTCTCTGCAGAGCAGCTAGAGTAATCTTTTAATAATATAAATGGCATTGCTTCATTTTCTTATTGAAACCCTTTCAATGACTCCCTGTTGCATTTGGGATATAATGCAACCCTTCCATGACCAAGGAGGCCGTGTATTATCTCCCTGGATGTGCCTGCTTCTCTAAGATCTTCTCTTCCCAATCTTCCTCTTTGTAATCACATGAACCTTTCACACTTTCTCAAGTGGAGGAAAGGTCTTTTGCTTTGCTACTTCCTCTCCCTGTGAGGGTCCCTCCCTGGCTCTTCTCATGCCTGGCTCATTCTCGTCCTTCAGAACTCAGCTTCAATGTCACGTCTCATCAGAGTGGTCTTGTCTGGCTCCTGTTTCTAGGTTCCTCCTTGGCTCCAGGCTGTTCTCCTTCACAGCGAAGTTTCCTTCCGAGAACTTACCACTATCTATAATGACTTTGTGGTGTTTGTTTACTTGTGTTTTGTCTGTCTCCCTACAGAGATGTAAGCTCCGTGACAGTGGATGCCAAGTCCATTATGACAGCAGGGCACTGAGCTCATTGCCATTTACTGGGGCCAAGGAAACTGTGGAAGGAGTAGACTGCGGTCAACGATGAATCAAGAGTTTCATGCCACAGTGTCAGATGCCTACTATCCATTCACGTGGAGATGTCCAATAGGAAATGGAACATGTGAATATGAAGCTCAGTGGAGGGATCTACTCTAGAGATAATCATTATGAGTTAGCAACACATTGGTAGTAACTGAAGACATATATGTAAACAAGTTCACCCAGGGAGGACAGAACTCTTGGGAATACCTAACTGTGACTGTAAGGATAATAAAGAAGATACAGAAAGGAGACTAAGAAATAATAATCAAGAAAAGGAGCATTGTGAGCCATTAATATTTTACAAGTGAAGGGAAAAGACAGCATTTCAAGAAGATCGTGATTAATGGTGCTAAATGCTTTGTGGAGCTGGAGCATCGTGAGGACTGGAAAGGAGAGAAAAGTTCCTGATAGAAAGGCAGCCAGTGTTACTCAAGGCCAAATGAATTCAGGGATCCCCTATTAAATTACATACCGTAAACTGAGTGTCAGCCAGTGATTGTTCAACTGCCCAGGTAGAGGAATTAAGAAACTGAACTGTAAAAAATTTCTCCAGGTTTGGGTTTTTTGCTGAGAGTGTATTTGAGAAAACTAAGAGAACAGGATAATGAAGATATGGGGAATGGTATCGTCCAGGCAGTCAGACAAGGGAGGTTCAGGAAAGTAGTGGAAGAAATTTGCTCATCAGGGTGGTCAAGAAAGTCTCGATGAATTCTAAATAACAGGTTTTCAAAGGTTGGGAAAATGACAGATTCTTTTCACAGAAAACGAAAACTAGAGCATTAATCAGAAGTTTCATCATCAGACAATGACATTTGTTATATGAATCTTGAATCTTATATTCCTCAATCAGATAGATTATCTATTACCTTTTCTTAGGGAAAATTTGTAGAGAGAAGTGTTAAAAATATAACAACTTCACACTAGTTTGAGGCAGACAAAGATTTATTTAATTATTGAGCAATTAAATAAATAATATCTGCTTCCACCTGGCTATAAAATATTACCTTAAACACTGGCCTAAAAGATTAATCTTGGACCTTAAAGACCCAACAATTTCTACTTAGGTCATGAAAAACACAATCTTAGCCCACTGTTATTGTGATCTTACAGAGCTGTTGGGAGTCAGTATGTGTAAAGCAAAATAGCTAATATATGTAAAATATCTGGTCAGTACACAATAAATATTTGTTGTCATCTCAGTCCTCTTATCCTTCCCCTTTAGTTAACCCACGAAACAGGATATGAGCCACAGGAGTTAAGCAAAGGCAATAAACAGAGCTGAGCGTTTGAGACTACAGGCTTAGGCATCAGAATCCCTGGCTTCAAATCTATGTTACTTTGGGCGAGTTAAACTTATGTGCCTCATTCTCCTTCTCTGTCAATAGGGTAATAATAGTATATCATAATATTCATGTGAGAATTAAATAAAATGATATAGTTAAACACTTAAAACAGTACCCGCAACACGGTAAAAACCCAGTAAGTTATAGCTATTACTCGCAAAGAATTACTTCTCCACTAAATCCAGGCTCTTTTACTGAATAGACACATAGCTTCTGGACCAGTAATGAAATCATTTTTCTTAATGAAAATCACCCCCCCATTACCCCTTAGTTGTTGGTGGCAACAACTAAGCCACCAAAGATTTTTACTCCAAAGATTAGTACTGACCTAGTTAGTGAGGAAAATTATCATGGGTCTATATCCTCATTGAAAAGGACATTTAGTATTTACTCAAAAGCTTACAGATAATGCAGTAAATAAGGTCACGTATTAAAAACATACTTGATTTTGATCCACAGGTTGGTGATATTTGGCCGCTGGAACAAGTACACATGTTAGGACGGGAACAAAATCCATCTCCACAACTATTTCTACAAATTGCTGCAGAAAGCACAACAGGGAAGCGAACGAACAATTAGGTAATAAACCATAGTTTACAAAATAAGAAAACTATAGTTAAAAACAATAAACCTGAAAAACTAAGATATAAAATATGTGATACATTATATACAATGGAATATTACTCAGCCATAAAAAGAAACGAAATTGAGTTATTTGTAGTGAGGTGGATGGACCTAGAGTCTGTCATACAGAGTGAAGTAAGTCAGAAAGAGAAAGACAAATACTGTATGCTAACACATATATATGGAATCTAAAAAAAAAAAAAAAGGTTCTAACGAACCTAGGGGCAGGACAGGAATAAAGATGCAGACGTAGAGAATGAACTTGAGGACACGAGGAGGGGGAAGGGTAAGCTGGGATGAAGTGCGAGGGTGGCATGGACATATATTCACTACCAAATGTAAAATAGATAGCTAGTGGGAAGCAGCCGCATAGCACAGGGAGATCAGCTCGGTGCTTTGTGACCACCTAGAGAGGTGGGATAGGGAGGGTGGGAGGGAGATGCAAGAGGGAGGGGATATGGGGATATATGTATACATATAGCTGATTCACTTTGTTATACAGCAGAAACTAACACAACATTGTAAAGCTATTATACTCTAATAAAGATGTTAAAAAAAGTTTTTAAATGTGATATATAATGCCTAATTTCAGATATACAACAAAATTACCCATTGTAGACAAGTGAATAAGTCTCTTAAGTATCCTTATGATAACGTGCACACAAATGAAGCTACTTCAAGTTCCATAATCCTAATCATTCAACTCTTATCAATACAGGTCATCTTTTCCATTCAAGGGAAAGAGTTTATACTCAGAATTCACCGTGAGAAGACAGTCTTGGTCCTAGGAAGCTGGGAGGGTTGAGGAAACCTAGAGGTCCTGCATACCTTCAGAAAACACAGCCAACTCTGTAAAGGACCTTCACAGGAGACAGAGAATGTGAAATTGGCTGAGCTGGAGACTCCACGCTCTAACGACTTGGCCAAGCCCCAGGGGTTCCATGCACATTCCTTCCCGGCTGGTATCTGACCTGCCCCATCATCAATCTTTGTTCCCCTTAATAATTCTCTCTCTCCTTCCTCCAGCCTTTCTTCTCCCATTTTACCTCCACAACCTAGCCTATTCCTGCTGCTCGGAAAAGCTGCTGCGACATTTTGATGGAGGGAGAGTCAAAGCCTCCTGCAGCTATGACCTCCAAGGCATGAGGGTCATCAGAGCAAAGAATGTTAGGCTCACTGACACAGCACATACCACAGATCCTCAAAATCGGTAGCCCAGTGCCTTCAAATGGGAAGTCTCTCCCATATTTAGAGTCAGTTCATTTAGGAGCTGAGAGATTTATCTCTATACCCACAAGTGAATTCTCTGTGTGCACACAGGCAAGTGCTTTAATGCTCCATGAGTGGATGCATGAAGACAGGAAGAGGAGAGTCTGGAAATGCCCTGAAACTAGCTGTAAATATGTATGTAAATGTGTGTATGTATCTTTCGCTAGGGAGGGGGGGTCTCACAACTTTCAAAGAGATCTGAGCCCCTCAATACGTAATGTAAAGGGTGTGTTCCATAGAAATGAACTAAGTCAATAAATGTTTTTCTTCTCCGGATTGCCTTTTGACACCCACATAATATGGCCAGCATCTCTATTAGCACTCCCTATAAACGAAAATGTCATAAATTATAGTGTGAAGATAAAAAAAATTTTAGGCAAGAACATGGCTTCTGCCATGGAGTTGACTATCAATTCTTAAAATGTGCTAGATTTTCCGATCACCAATAACTTTCCAATGACAAATGTTTACTAAAACATTGTTTTATCTCAAAGCCCCCTTACCCTCAGCAGGTAGACATTTAGTCTAGGCTTACGTTATATACAAAGTGCCCCTTCCCAGGTCCTAAACCCAAAGAAGGTCTGATGGGCTGGAGACTACTCATCCTCAGACAGATCCCTGTCATGGCCACAGGTGTACCCTGTATATCCATGAACCCATGAGAAGCAAGAATGCTTAGGCTCTTTCTCTTCACACTCATCTCAAACTATAGTACATCTCATCTAAATATCTGTCCCTCCCACAATTACAAAAACGATGAGACCCAGAAATACCAGAGGGGAAAGGAGAGAGGACCTGGGTGTTGGGATTTCAGTGATGCTGGGAGAAGATGCATGGCACAGTGGAGGGTAAATGAATGGTATGCAAGAGGTCTGAGGTTGAGTTCCCGCTCTGCCATTGACCCACTGCAAGCTCGGAAAAAAACCCACAGCTTCTCTGGGTTTAGTTTTCTCATTGGTAAAATAAAACAAAATGATTATACTGGAATGTTCTGATGTCTCTTCGGGTCTCAAATGCTACGATTCTGGGCCAACCCCTTCCCACTGTTATTCCACTGATCAAAATGCTCTTCATAGTATAATTTCACAACAAAAAAATTAATAAGCAAACTTTTCCATTGCTTCATGTTCTAACAAGATTTAAAAAAAACAAATGGAAAGTGAGAAAGTCAATTTCATCCTTTTGGAAACAAATATTTGGAAGTTTGGAAGTACTTCAGTGATTTTTGCAGGCCACAATTAAGAAGAATAACAACAAGACGCAGACTCAAATCGAAATGCATTAAGTTTCCAGTAGTTTGAGAAATATATTTTTATTTTAAAATCTTCTCATGAAGCCTGGTCAAGGCCAACCAGATTAAAATTCTAGGAGTTGATCATTTTAATATCTTTCTATAAAGAAAAAATGTTGATGTATAAATGTATAAGGAAATTAATCTTTGGTCCTCCTTTTCTATTTGTATTTCACTTATTCTCTTTTTGTAAGTTTCCTCCGAGCTTTACTTTTGCTAAATGATGGAAATTCAATAAATATAATAAATAATTTGTTATCATAAGAAAGTCATGGAATGAAAATTCTTTTTTTATTGAAGTCTAGTTGATTTACAATATTAGTTTCAGGTGTATAGCACAGTGATTCAGTATTTTTGCAGATTATACTCCATTATGTTATTACAATATAATGGTTAAAATTCCCTGTGCTATACAATATATCCTTGTTGCTTATCTATTTTACACATAGTAGTTTGTATCTGTTAATCCCATACCCCTAATTTGTCCCTTCCCCACTTCTCCCCTTTGTAACCACTAGTTTTCTGTATCTATGAGTCTGTTTCTGTTTTGCACATACATTCATTTGTATTATTTTTTAGATTCCACATATAAGTGATATCATACATTTTTTGTCTTTCTCTGACTTATTTCACTAAGCATAATTTTCTCTAGGTCCATCCACATTGCTGCAAATGGCAGAATTTCATGAAATGAAAATTCTTAATTTTGACTTTATGATGGGTTCAATTTAGTTATTACCTCCATATACTATAGTTTTAAATGTCAAACTAATTGAACTAGTGAATTTAATGCAAAATATTAAGGTAAAATTTAGATGAGACCCATG